>NW_024041150.1:32336992-32928510 GCF_014851395.1 Micropterus salmoides
CAGCAAAGGTCAGAGATATACAGAAGTGACGACAGCAGCGGAATGAAGGATGGACGGCTGAAGGAGAGAGATAGGGGAGAGCTGAAGGTGCTGATGGACAGATGAGAACATAGATGTAAGGAAAGGATCAGAGTAATAAAGAATTGTGGCGGATAGAAAAGAGATTTACACACTTCATCTCCACTCAAGAAAGCTCAGAAACGGCTTTGTTTCGGCAAAATTCCAGTGCCAAGTTCTTATTAACTTTTACAGACGAGCAACAGAAAGCATCACTGAAGACATCACTAACTGGCATAGGAAGTGCATGGCCCGTGACAGGAGGGCTCTGCAGCGGGTAATTAAAACCGCTCAGACTAACTATCTCGTGCTAAATGTGTCCAAGTCTGAGGAGATGGTGTTTGACTCAAAGGGCATAGGGGACCCCAGGCCAGTAGTCATCAGCAACTTACCCATAACTCAGGTTTGCTCTTTGTGAAGATTATGGGGGTCGAAAACCATTCGCCCCTCCACACACTCTATTAGCAGTCGGTTATCTATCTGATAACAGACAGAAATAGTGTCTCATCCGAACCACATAGTTCACCCAGAATTTCAGCTTTTACTGTCTGTTAGGAGATTCTGGGTTCCTAAGTGCAAGCTGAACCGATGTAAACATTTATTTGTGCCCATGTCCATGAAGCTTATCAATACTAGTGAAATGTAGATGTAGGCCCATACGGACTGTGCAATATCTCAGTTGTGCAATACGTTGGTTATAAGGCTGTGCAACATTTATTGTGGGAATTGCAGGCTGTATGGTTTGTGCCATGAAAAGGTCTCCGATCTACTGTCTTTACTTGTTGTATATAACATTTGTTTTGTGAGTAGCACAAAGGGAACCATGAACTTCATCTCGTTATACAACCCTGTGTTTTGAAATAATACATAAATCTACCTTTTAGGGGGTGTAAAAGTAGGCTGATGTATCCAACCTCATCATTATAGCTTAGACCACCAACCTCAATTTGGTTTAAATTAAAGTAACTTAACAAGCCTTTGTTCTGGCCCAATCCTTTCTTGATCCTGATCCAGTCCTGGCCTTAGCCTGATTCTAGCCCGATCCTAACCAATCCTGGTCTGATCCTGTCTCGATCCTGATACAATCCTGGTCCCATCCCAACCCGATTCTAACCCAATCCTGGCCCAGTCTTGGCCTGATCGTAACCTGATCCTACATCCCATCCTAACGCAATCCCGGCCCGATCTCATCTATTCCTGGCCTTATCCTAATCTGATCCTGGAAGTCAGTATTTTACCATCAGTGCGGCTGATTCAGTTGCAGAATGATGTCTATCTGCATGTGTGTGATGGAGCTGTAGTAAATACTTTAATATTAATATTACTCTATGGTAACAGTTAATGTTTGATAGTAGGATTCATATTTTAGGCTCAAAGCATGCATAAAAATATGGTTTGAATAAGCATGCTCCTTCTTCCTGATTGAAACACTACTCACTGATTACTATTTGTACAGCTAAGAAATGCTGTTTGTTTACAAACATATTGCCTTTTATATCTGAGGAGCTGTCGTACTGATTGGAAGAACAAATCATGTATCAAATCAAATGGAAAATGAAAAAGGAGAACAATCTAAGATAGGATGATGAATCATATTTTGCTGAAAGAGTTTAAATTGAGACAGATTGCTGTTGCTGGTGCTGCTAATTGATACGCTTCAGGTTCTTTCATAACAAACCCCGTGTGTTAACCAGTAAATTGACTTTTTTGTTACTTTATAATAAGTATCATACTTCATTATATACATACATTGTGCAACTACTTGAGGAGAAGAATGAAAGCAAGATAGCAACATATGCTGAAGAAGAAAGAGATTAGTAAAGGAAGTGAAGGGAGAGTGAATGATGGAGACAGATCCAGAGAGTGACGGAGGGATGAGATGGAGAGAAAACAAAATGTTGCTGAATAATAAACCATGAATCAATTTTTACTCTCACGAATTACAAAACAAGCCACAATCCCGATACTGAACTACATTCACTACTTTATGGTACGCACTACAAGGAGTTTTTAACGGCTTATGAAACAGTCTCAGTTTAATACTGATGCCTCTATATTACATAAGCATATAAGAGTTCTTCTTAACGCCTGTCATATTTTATTTCTGTGTACAGTCCATGGAGGTATTGGTACGCTTACTGTAATACAACTGGCATACAATGTAACATTTTATGTTGGCCTTGCTACCGCGTTATATCTTGCCATTGGTTTATTATTATGAAGACATAACATTTCTAGGAAACAGTGTTAACCCCTTAACGCCGATTGTCGAAAATTCGCTTCACACGTTTACATTCAGACTGCAGCCTGTTGAGAATATTTTTTAAGGGGCTTTGTTGATGTAACAGGGCAAGGTAAGACAGGTCTTGCTTAGAGTAATGTTGCTGTCCCCATAAGTTCTTTCTGACATTCTAGCTTTAGGTATTTCTCTCATGTACTTATTCGTGTCAGGGAGACAACGATAGACTGATTTGTTAGAGACACTAGCTCAGGTGTCAGGCTAGCAGATCTTACAAGGTTGAGTCCTACAAGAATGTTTACAAGAACTCACTGGCTCCACAGATTAGAGTACAACTCATGGATAGTGATAGATTCCAGTATGATGTAGCATTGGAGTCTAAACATCAGATAGATTAGTTGTTCTAGGTTAAGGCCAGCTAAAGATGACCTAATAGGGAATCCTACAGAAACTAGGGTAAGAGAGAAACGTAAAAGGGACCAAAAGATGTTGTCCTTCAGATTTGGTGTTGCCATTGCTTGCGTTCATACGTTGTATGCTGACACTGTTTCTCCTTGGCCAAGTCTCATTAAACTTTGCTATGTAAAACTTCATCAGTCTCCGAAAACCTTCTTCCTTGCACCTGGCAGCTGGCTCACAATGATTCTTCAACACAGCCTAGATAGCGTATGTATGCCATATTCAGTACATACCTGGGAACATTTTGTAAGTGCTGGTTTTTCATTTTTTGCCTTTGCATCATACCTACCATACATGAAATTATATCTATTCACTGTTCCATAGACAAATTAACAATCTACACTTAATTTAGCATCAGCTTCAAAGCAAATGAAAACAAAAATTATACATTTTCTTATATTATTATAAATAAATTCAGGCGTCAAGGGGTTTAACGGTAACTCTACTGGGTAATGAGTAAAATAACAAGTTAATTTTGCAATTCAAGACTCCAGTTCTGTAGCCACGTTTTATAAAAAAACAATTTGTTATTTTTTATATTTGCTGTATTTCTCTGTTCCAAGAAAAGAAAATCCCCCAGGCATTTCTGTTCCTTTCCTGCTTCTTGGAGGGTAGCTGCTTACTAGTGGAAGGTATTCAGTTGTTCTGTCAGTGCTCATGTGTAGCTCAGTTAGAGAGTTGGCAGAGATGATAGCCTTCACATTGTGGTAGTAAGAAACAAAGCATTGACATAGTTAACTAGTTGCTTGTTAAAACATGATGCATCATAATCTATACGAGCCCATGTTTTATTGTTTTCATAGAGGCAGCTGTGTCTCTGCCCAGTCGCCCTGTCAGGTATCCTCGGTATCTGTTTACGTTCATGTACTTCAAATAAAACATTTTTCATTGCAGTTGAATTGCAGAGTGGAGTAGCCTATGCGCCCTCTGAATAATAACGAACATGCACAAGGAATCAAAATGTTTTCATTTTTGGTAATGCTAAAGTACTCTACCGAGATACTTTTCTCAGTAAGTAACACTGTAAAGTAAAAAGTTACTTTTTAATGGCAGTAGTCTTAATGTAATGTAACAAGTTACCCGACACTGCTAGGGAATGTTGATAACTTTAGCTTTCTCAACAAAATAACTACTACAAAACTTATATTATCGAACAACCAAATCTGTTAGTTGCAGGCCTAAATGTGTCCTAACTGTGTGTTAAAACAAAGTTTACTGTGGTTCACCATCGTCATATTACAGTAACAGTAATCAATTAGTTTTATAAAGCCATCTTACAAAGCCACAAATAGATACATGACCTCATTGCTATGCATCCTGCATCTTTACAACACAAGGCGGTGTGAATAGTTTTGTCAACAGAACACATTAAAAGTTCCTTGTAGTTGCTTTAAATTATATATCAATAAAGAAATCACACAGTTAAACAGAGATGGAAACAGATTTGTCAGAAAAATATAAGTTTCACTTTGGATGTTGTCCAGTGATTTGACACATTTTAGCCATTTACTGTAAATCACACATCTTACACACGTCTACTGCTAACAATTTTCCAAACCCTGCTGTTGTTTTATTGTTTTATTGTATTTGTCTGACCTTCCAGGCGACAATTGGCTTCTTTTCATTTGTGTGCAGTTGAAAATCAATAAGCAGACTCTTGAAACTCTCATGAGATATGTAATCCATCACACTGAAAAAGTGTGCTGTTATTTTTGTCACCATTATTCCATCCTTACAAGGTGAAGCAGTGCAGACTTTTCAAATCTGCACCAACAATTTCGTTACCTCTCAATAATGCTTTTCAATATGCCCCAAAAGCAAATATTTCCATTTTGGAGACAAATCTTGAAGACTTAAATTTTTATGTTTTTATGTGCAAGAATAATTAAACGCTTGCACCACAGCTACAACATGGGCTGGCAGATGCTTGAACTAAGCAGAGCATCTACTTATCAGTTCCAGCACAGACAGAGGGGAAACGTCCACACACTTATTCACCTGATGATATCTTCATATAGCTAGTTAGCTTTAGCTACCCGGCTACATAGCCGGTACACACTGAATGCGCACACTGGTTCAGCCGGTTCACGTTTTGTATCCGGCGAGATTATCCTGTTTACAAACACAAACCAAGAGCTCCGATTAGTGTGCAGAGTTTTTTTAAGTCTGTCTTTGTAGAAGCTTTGTAACATTTGATACCGCTCTATAATAAGGATTTTTTAAGCAAAAAAAAAATAATATATATACATACATACATACATACATACATACATACATACATACATACATACATACATACATACACACACACACAGTGTATATATATATATATATATATATATATATATATATATACTAAAACAGATTACAAAACTCAAACAGACAATTAGACTGCTAATTGATTTTCATATCATACAGAAATAAGTGGACCCCAACGGCTGCATAGACAGACAGAAAATTATATATATTAAATCTACGGCATACATTTAGAAATATTAAGCAGTACTGTGCATAATTTGTAGTTTGTAAGTAATTAAAACTCATATGTGCCATTTGTTTTTATATACGAAGAGATGCATAAATATAACCAGCAATTGCAAGTACAATAAAGATCAAACATCTTTCCCAACACTGATCCATAGTTGAAATACTCTTTTTCTTGCTGATGTGTTTATTGCTGACATTCAGGACATGCCTCTGTTCACTACAGCCATGATGATGGAAAGTCTTTTGTGACATGTTCGCAAGGTTTGATTTGATGAAACAGAACAGGAAACAGAGAGCAGATGATAAAACGTGTAGGAGAGAGCAGGAGGTTAGGAAGAATGAGGGATGGCGCGATAGACAGACTGGTGGTTATGGAGATGAACTGGCAGGTGGAGGGAAAGACATAAACATCAAGAGAAGAAACAAAACCAGAGTGAGGTGGAGAGGTGGAACACAGGAAACCAACTCAGAATAGAGTCAGCAAAAGACAGAGTGAATCATACAGCGGGGCGGTGAATATATCTTTCCTTGTTCACTATTTTATTTTCATCTCTGTCTTGTTTTTTAGGCCAGTTATCTGCGCAGAGAACAGTAGAGAGCAAGAGAGAGAATGGAAAAGAAATAAAGAAAAAGTCTTTTTACGTATTTTCGGTAAGAGGTGCAGTCAGAAAAGAGGTGAGGATGAAAACAAGAGGAAAAGTATTGCCAGTGAACGAGTAGGAAGAGAGTTAGAGCAGTAAAACGGAGGAAGAAAGAAGAAGCCGAGGGGGAAAAACACAGAAAACAGTTGGAAGGATTGAAGTGTGGCATTTTGATTACAGCAGTCTAAGTCATGTTAAAATAGTGGGAGTAGATGGAGATACTTTGAGGGATGGCAGACAGGGTAAAAACAACCCCCCCAAAAAAAGCAAGTGACAATAGCAGGTAGGAAAAAAGTCTTATATTTTTGCCTGTCAAAAGTTTTCATCGGAAACTATTTCCTTTCAACGGACAAAAAAATGGTGAAAACTCTTCACAGTTAACGGCAGCAAGCAAAATAAAGAAAAACACATGAGGATGTTTTTTGGGTCCTCTGACCAGAGTCCAGTTCACCATTTTGTTAAGTGCACTTATTTGCTTTGTTGTAATGAGTTAGATGAGAAGATTATATATCACGCTCATGTCTAGATGAAAAATATGAAGCTAAAGCTGACAGCCAGTTAGCTTAGCTTTGCACAAAGACAGAGGGAAACAGGTAGTCTGGCTCTGTCTGAAGGTATCCAAATCCGATTACCAATACCTCTAAAGCTCGCTAATTAACATATATCTCATTTGTTTAATCAGTACACAAATCATGTAAAGTGTAAAAGAAATACGGGGGTTATGGTCCGGACTATTTCTCTATTTCTTTTCTACATGCTAACTAAATCTCCAAACTCCATTTGTTTAAAGATATAAGAACTGGATAAATAAGGAGATATGTATTATGTTTGTTTATGTTTATTGGACTTTTAAGACCCCCCAAAGATTTAATACCAAGATTTTCACAATTCCACTGTGTTATTTTGAGTTTAAAGACCTTCAGTATATGTCACACACTGGTTAAGCATCATTGCAAAGTAACCACTGTACCCACATTGTTAATCTGATGTAGTGATTCTTAGAGGAGTGCAAAGGGAAATCCTTTTACCCCGACTGTTTTGGGGTCGAGGGAGAAAATAGCCAGAATTTTGTAACTGAAAAAAAGAGATGTTTGCAGTGTTGGACACATGTTTTGTCTGTGATTTGGGTGAGCTGTGCACAAACTCTCTTGTCTCCCGTGTCAGCCAAGAAAAGTCCTGTCGTTTCTTTACAGTTTTCTTTTCTTGAAGCCTGTTTTTCCCACATTTATTTCCTTTTTAGTTCCCCAGCCTCTGGAAGCTTAAAGAAAGAACATCACATTGACATTTATAGTTAATATTATCTTCTACTTCCTTCTTTTTCAGTCTCTCTTCATTTTTGCTGCTCTTGTTGTTTCGATCCATCTCTTTTCCCTAGTTGAGCTGCAGATTAAAGGGGACGTTTAACAAAAAACTCTCATTCGGTTTTCACCGTTTAACCTCCATTTAACCGGCAATAAACCCCTGAAACATCAATGTGTGTGTGAGAGAAAGAGAAAGAAGTACTTATATGGATATGTGTGTGTTTGTGTGTTTAAATCATTTAAATTTAAATGTCTTTTTTTGTCTGTGGGCCTGTGATACGTTCAGTCCTGCTAAATTATACATCAACAGTAGTCTCAATAATGAATGGATTGTGTGTGTGTCTGCTCAAGTGTGTGACCATATTTGTTTGCATTTATGTGTGTAGTTTCTTTTGTATTTCCAGGATGTGTGTGTGTGTGTGTGTGTATGTGTGGTTCAGTAATCCACAACAGCAGCTGAATAATATATTTACCTTCATTCATGTTATATATATATATTCACCACATTCAAATGAGTTATTCCCCCTATATCGTTTGTTTTTGTCTCCTTTCCTCACACACTCTGCGGGACTATTGTTTCGTACACAGAACTGTCTCTCAATCTGTCAACCCCTTTGCACACCAGAGCACAGCAGGAAGCATCAGCAAGATGCTTGTAAGCATGAAGAGAGGTTAAATATAAAGAGAGAGGGGTAGAAGGAGAGAGAGAGACGTTTGAACGCGTTGTAATACCTTTCCTCTTTGAAGCTGAGTCTCATCACATCTACCATCTCACATACCAGGGGCAGCTGTGGCTCAGGAGGTAGAGCAGGTCGCCCACTAATCTGGTTCCATCCCCGGCTCCTCCAGTCTGCATGTCAAAGTGTCCTCGAGTAAGATACTGAACCACAAATTGCCCCTGAAGGCCTGTGTGACTGAATGAAAAAGTTTCTTTCCAATGTGCAGCTGGCAACTTTTATGAATGAGTGCAAAGTGCTTTGAGTGGTCAGAAGACCAGAAAGGCGCTATGTAAGCACACAGTACAGCTGTAATTGGTTGGTCCATCTGACCAACAGTATTTGGACACCGATCTTTGCATACTTCTTAAATGAGGCCCCTTTTTTGAAGGGAGATCTTAATCTTAAAGTGTTGAAGTACCATTACACCAATTTGAAAATACTTTCTAACAAGCAAAAGTCCTGCATTCAAAATCCCACATATCAAACGTATTAAATTTACTTAAACATTTTATGCAACTGTGGGACCCACAGTAATGTTGGCTTTGTTAATGGACTCTGTTGGGCATGTTGATGGACACATAACAGTGGGCCTCCCCCTATTCTAATGTAGTATTTTAATTGTTTTGATTTTGCTTTAGTAATCTGATCTATATGCTATTGTACAATAACAACTGTAATATTTTAGTAGGTCAGTTTATGGGTATAATGTGTAAGGCTCACACAGGCACTTTGGGCAGCGTGTGGGGTCCTTCGGGTTAGACAGGAGGGCACACACGTCAGTCAGCAGACGTAAACAGCCTGCTGTACGTAGAGACAACGTTCTGCTGATGGGCTTGTTTTTCTGTATTTACAGAATATGAAAGTAAAGGAGTTATTGTAAACTTATGCACGCCTGGAAGTCCCTTTTGTTTCCAAGTGTGCAACACAACAATGTGTAAACACGGTTTTACTGTTGTAGCTGGTTGAGGTGGAGCTAGTTTATATAGAGTATTTCATATATAGCCATGTAGTTTTGTGTGATGGTTCCCAGTTTGGGGGTCGGGCCCCTCCAAAGGGTCACAAGATAAAACTGAGGCGTCATGAAATGATGAATGGGAGAGGAGGGAACAAAAACAGTTCATTTTGGGGATTTTTTTCTCCAATCGTTGAGCCTTAAACTGTTATTTAAATTAAACAGTGTGATTTAACAATACACACAAAAGAGCCTCAACCACACACGACTTTGTTGTGAGAGGTCACAAGCCAAAAAGGTCTTCCGTTATAGCAGAAGATGAATGGTCATGGGTTTGTATTGAGATGTCAACATAGATGAGATGTGTCTGCATACTTTTGGCCATGTAATGTCATTTTATTTATATTTTTTCCAAATATTTCTCACTTAATCTGTCACCAGTAACTACCTGGTTCATTCAATGGAAAAAAGAGGAGAGTGGAAAGAAATGTGAAAAGCTGAAAGAAATGAGACAAACAAGATGAAGAAAGGGACAAAAAATAAAGAGTGGGACAGAAAAAGAGATGAAGAATTGTGTTTATGAGAAACTTAGAATGCAAAAGATAGGATTGACAGAGTGAGAGACAAATATGAGTAAGTAAATGAGCTCCACACAGCACACACATGAGCATTTTCCATATTTGCACATCAATCACAAGCAGGTGCACGGCCAGATTGAATTGGTGTTAGCACAGCTTTGGGTTAGCCTATTGGTTTGTTTAGCAGTGAGGGAGGATTACATCAGGCCGCCGAGTAATTTAATTATCCATCGCTACATAGCATAGCGTTGGCATATTTCTTAGTTTAGTGGTCAAGACAGATTGCCCAGAAATTAAATTAGCTGGAAAATAGCGTTGGGTAGCAGATTGTAGTTTAATGTCCGGGGCACAATGCAGTGGAGTGACCAGAGCATGTCACACTGACCAACCAACTTATGTTATTTTGTGTTAGCTGATGCTTGCTGGGATTTTGTGTAGCAGAGACACTTGCTGAAAATCATTGCAGGATGCTCTTCTCCAGGCAGAAAGCTGAAAATATATTATTATTACATGTACAGTGTTGATGTTTGGTGTCTAGGCTCTGACCTCATCATATCCCACAGGGAAACACCCAAGGTGGTGGGGCTTAATATGCTATGTGAGCAGTATAGCAGCAAAATACATCATAGCTTTCGTGAGAGCGGTGTAGCAGCAGGCATGCAGCAAAAGAGTGAGCAGATCACTGACAGCTTAGACACACAGCCACGATGAAAAGGGTGCATAGGATATATGTTGCTGTGATAAGAGTTTGAAAGAGTTTTAAACTTGCTGTTGCTGTTAAGTTGGCTTCATTCTGAACAATACCTTTTCACAGTTTTGTAATTTGGGGAGTAACTTCAAGTTCCAAACAGTAAACCAGTCCTATGATTTTCTAAAAGAAAAAAAATTCTATTTGCATGACATTGTTGCTATAACAACGAGATCAAAAAACGCTCTGCTGATTGGGAAATGAAGAACTGAAAACCTGTTCCACTGTTAACAGGTCACCAATGTTGACAAAATTGCTAGTTTGCCAATAACTCTTATCTATGTTACGTTATGTAAGTTGTAGGTACCTGCAACCCCATGTAACATAAGTCACGTGATGTCACTTCCGTTAAAAGAAGTCAAAGCTGACATCTGGTTTCACACTGATGAACAGCGTTCTCCTGGGTATCAAATGAAAAAGAGAAATATGGTTTGATTTCCGGACCACAGTCGTGGTGTCAATCATGTAAGAGCTGCATGAATATTCCTGAATATTCCTGAATATTCCTGCTCTGCTGCAACAGCAAAAATGCAAATGTCATGCAAAAGCCTATTCATCTCGCAGCACTCCAGGCTGCTCTTTCATTCAGTAGGTTAACATGAGTCATCAGAACTCCTCTCAACAAAGAGTTTAATAAAAGATGGGTTTGGGGCCTTTTTGGAGAGTCAGGTTTTCCACTCTACTAATTTCCTTGTCTGCTCCCCAGAGTATCTGCTGGATGGTGATTCAAAATACTTCTCACTTTTTATGATCAGTTCACTTCCTTATCGCTGCAACTTGAACAGCGGAGTGAATAAAGAGGGAAAAAACATCTCCAATTTATAAGCAGTGCTTAAGTGCGAGTGAGACTCTATCCACTGCCAGCTATGCTTCCCTTGCATTCAGCTATAATTCACCACTAATACTCTTCCTCTCTGATTCATTCCTGTATGTTTGGTGATTGATTTTGAAATGTCACTTGAAACTCAGTGTGCTGCCAGCAGTACAGACTTTATGGTATATCTTGTTCTAGCTGCTGCATGTGTCGCTGCGTGGGTGTAAGTGAGTTTTTTCATGCTGTCTGTACTGTTATGGTAGAAGTCTTGACAAACAATCTTACCTAAACGTTTGAAGGTATTTGACTTAAACAGAGCTCTGCAATCAGAAGATACATATTTCCGCTCTAGTATCCATAAACAATTCACCCTGCTAAAGTGCCTTTGAGAAAAAAATAGTATAATAGTAAAAAGTATCTGACCCTGACAAGACTTTCCTGTGGAGGACAGCTGAAAATATATATTCTTTGCATCATCCTACAGTTAGTGGATGTGGAGCCTGGAGAGTGCCAGAGAGAGTGACTTTTTTGTATTTAAGTGGAATAAAATAATATATCAGTAAATTAAAGCTAAAACAGTGATTTAATTGACCAATTACAGAGCCTCAAAGTCAAAGTAGATTTAATGTGGCTCTTTTGATATCTATGAACAGAAAAAGACTAAAAATTCACAACACGCTCTCACCTCAGTGCGTCATTACCGACGCTTTCAGAGAGTGTGACAAATCGTAGTTATTTGAGGCCAAAGGTACCTTTCGCGTCTGTATGAAATGCTGCAGTTTGCGATGTTGCAATAAGGGGTGGTGATGGTGCATATATAAGATGCTTGCCTTTGGTGTGGGAGACCTGGGTTTGATTCCCACTGTGAGACATCCACCATTGTGTCCCTGAGCAAGTAACCCCTAGTTGCTCCAGAGTCGATTTGGATAAAAGTGTCAGATAAATGTAAACAACACAAAGGAGGCACTGACTTAGGTTTAGGCACAAACCCCTGTGATGGTTATGGTAACTTTGGGGGTTAACACAAACATTGCTAGCTGGCACTAGGCCTACGCTGAAGGGTACCTTTTGCATCAATTACTATGTTTTGTTACCCTTTCTGAAAGCGTTTGTTTTTGACACCCTGAGATGAGAACAGTCTGAAATGCAGTCTAGTTCTGTCTCCTCTCGGCATACGTTTGTGGTCCTCCTTGTGATTTTCCTTGTGTCAATCCTATCAACTACCAGTAATGTCTCTGCAATCATACAGTATGACCGGGCCACGTTGCTCGGCATCAAGGTACATATGCAGGACTTTTGTATTACCCGGGACAGATTCTCTGAGTTTTTCCCTCCTAAACTGGAGTGTCACGCGTCATCGCCAGAATACTTGTTGCTTACCTGGCGCCGCGGTAGGAGAAGGAGCACCTCCGACCGGATCTTTCCCACCCGGCCTGTTTGCGGCCGTGCCCTACCAGCGTGTTCTGTGCCCGGTTATCTGTCGGACGGATCACACCATCCAGCCTGTCCCAGACCAGCCCTCTACCAGGATTGCACTTCTCAATGCTTGCTCCATTGCAAGCAAGGCTTTTACCCTGAACGACCATTTCGCTAAAGAGAGCTTGGATTTCCTATTCAGTACGGAGATGTGGCACCGTGAGAACGAACACCTTCATCTTAAAGAACTATGCTGCTCCGTGTTTGGAACTCCCCGGCTTTTGCGTCGTGGAGGTGGCCTTGCATTGTTTTTTTTCGGGATTCTTTCAGGTGCAGTTTGATGGACACCGCTTCGTCCGACACCTTTGAGCTGCAGATGTGTAAGGTTGGGAAACTACACCCCTTTACTGTGTTTTAGTTTACCAACCCCCTGGTCCTGCACGTACATTTCTTGATAATTTCTCTGAGTTGTTAACGTCTATCATCAAACTAGATCGGGTTTTAATCCTTGGGGACTTTAATTTGCATATTGATGACCTCTCTTGTTCAACTGCACTTGAACTGTTGACAATTATGGACTCTTTCAATTTTGTACAGCATGTTTCTGGCCCCACGCATAAAAAAGGCCACACTTTGGACTTGTTTTTTTCTTGTGGCCTAAACATTGATAATCTGAGTGTTGAAGATCCTCAAATTAGTGACCATTATTGTGTTTCTTTTAATTTGTCACTTACCTCCATGCCTGCCGTCTGTAATGTTGTAACGACCACTGTTTGTCAGTTTTGGATTTAGTAGCACCTGTTAAAAAGATTTCAGGGTCACAGAAAAGGCCTTTCCACCATTGTGTCCCTGAGCAAGACACTTAACCCCTCGTTGCTCCAGAGGCGTGCGACCTCTGACAATAGCAATTGTAAGTCGCTTTGGATAAAAGCGTCAGCTAAATGAATAATTGATATTGTCAGCCCTGTGTGGAAAAAATAATAAATCTGTCACTTAAATCTGGCTCAGTTCCCAACTACTTCAAACACGCTGTGATGAATCCGATCCTTAAAAAGCCCAATCTTGACCCTTCAGAACCTAAAAACTACAGGCCCATATCTAAACTTCCATTTATCTCCAAAATTTTGGAAAAAGTAGTGGCATGCCAGCTGACCTCCTTTATGGAGCAGCACAACTTGTTTGATACTTTTCAATCTGGCTTTCGAAAATCACACTCTACTGAAACAGCTCTTATCAAAGTCTCTAGCGATGTGATGATGGCAGCAGACTCTAGCCGCTACACTGTACTTGTACTTCTTGATTTGACTTCGGCTTTTGTCACTGTGGATCACGATATATTGATCAGTCGGCTTCATAATGAGATGGGACTATCAGGATCTGTCCTTCAGTGGTTCTCTTCCTATATTCATGACAGAACCTTTAATGTTGCTGTAAATAATGTACAGTCTGAGGTGACCAATTTGTCCTGCGAAGTGGCACAAGGTTCAGTTTTGGGCCCTATTTTGTTTTTACTGTACATTTTGCCACTTGGTCAAATTATCGGCTGTTTCAAGGATGTATCATACTGCTGATCAAGTAGCACCTTGGCTCTCTGGGCCCTTCTGTCAAATCCAGCCTCAGAAACCTGGGGGTTGTGTTTGACCTGGCCATGTCCCTGGAGACACACTCATTCGAAATTGCTTTTATCACCTTAGGAACATCTCTAAAATCCACAAAATGTTGTCAAAGAAGGATCTGGAAATGATAATTCACGCTTTCATATCGACAAGACTCGACTACTGCAACGCTGTTTTTACCTGTCTGAATAAGTCTGCTTTGAACAAATTGCAAATTGTTCAAAATTCTGCTGCTAGACTTTTAACAGGTGCCCCTCAAAGTTCTCATATTACACCAGTCTTATTGGACCTCCATTGGCTCCCTGTAAAATTCAGGATTGATTTTAAGATTTTAGTGCTGACTTTCAGAGCCTTAAATGGTCAGGCCCCACATTACATCCTGGACCTTTTGAAGCCGAATTCCCCTGACCGCACTCTTCGGTCCTCTGGCCAGAACTTACTTGCAGTCCCTAAGACCCGTTATAAGACCCGAGGGGACATGTCATTTCAGTCTGTTGCTCCCAGACTGTGGAACGCTCCTGTCCATGCGTCTGGCAGACACTGTTGTCTCTTTTAAAAAGGATCTGAAAACATGGTCTATTTAAGAAGGCTTTTGGTTGACGGGTTTTCGCTAGTGTCATTTTAATTTTATATATTTATATACATTTTATACTGTTTGTTTTTATTTACTCTTTTGTACAGCACTTTGTGATTTTATCTGAGAAAAGCACTTTATAAATAAACTTTACTTACTTACTTACTTACTTACTTACTTACTAACTTACTTGAAAAGTGATGGGGACATCAGATTAGAGGTGTGACGATACACTTAGCTCACGTGACGGGATGAAAACAACCCTTTCTCAAGGTTTGTTATGTAACATTTCTTGTTACTACCTATTTTTCAATTTTTATTAACAAATGCTTTTAAAAAGTGAAGGAGACAAAATCAGCAATTTCAAAAAGTGATTCCCAATTGTCCCCAGTGTAAATGACATCTGTCATTTCAAGTCAAAGTCCCCATTTTCAAATGGTGAATTTGTCATTTTGAAATGATGCTTTTCACATATTCTTCTGGATCTAAGGTTGTGTTACTTGACAAGAAGCACCCTTGTTCACCCCCCTTCAAGGCGTTTTCAGACAGCAGTAAAGTAAAGCTGCTATTGGATTAGCATGAAAGAGTACGATTTCTGTGCTGCAGGGCACACTGAGATTAAATTTAAGACTTTATCCTCTGCAGTTTTCACATCACTGACCTGGTATGTTGGGAGAGAGAGAGGAACAGAGAGAGGAGAGGAGGGGAGAAAGAGACAGACCGTGGAAATCAATTTTAAACTGGCTGGAAATTTATCTTGGTGGTTCAGTAGCTCTTTTCCAGTGCTCAGGGGAAAACGAAGAGTATGAAGAGAGAGAGAGAGAGAGAGAGAGAGAGAGAGAGAGAAATATTTGAATGGAGCACAAATATACATATATACACTCACCTAAAGGATTATTAGGAACACCATACTAATACTGTGTTTGACCCCCTTTCGCCTTCAGAACTGCCTTAATTCTACGTGGCATTGATTCAACAAGGTGCTGAAAGCATTCTTTAGAAATGTTGGCCCATATTGATAGGATAGCATCTTGCAGTTGATGGAGATTTGTGGGATGCACATCCAGGGCACGAAGCTTCCGTTCCACCACATCCCAAAGATGCTCTATTGGGTTGAGATCTGGTGACTGTGGAGGCCATTTTAGTACAGTGAACTCATTGTCATGTTCAAGAAACCAATTTGAAATGATTCGAGCTTTGTGACATGGTGCATTATCCTGCTGGAAGTAGCCATCAGAGGATGGGTACATGGTGGCCAGAAAGGGATGGACATGGTCAGAAACAATGCTCAGGTAGGCCGTGGCATTTAAACGATACCCAATTGGCACAAAGGGGCCTAAAGTGTGCCAAGAAAACATCCCCCACACCATTACACCACCACCACCAGCCTGCACAGTGGTAACAAGGCATGATGGATCCATGTTCTCATTCTGTTTACGCCAAATTCTGACTCTACCATCTGAATGTCTCAACAGAAATCGAGACTCATCAGACCAGGCAACATTTTTCTTCACAAATGTTTTGCTTCATACCTCGGGTTGTAACGAGTGGTTATTTCAGTCAAAGTTGCTCTTCTATCAGCTTGAATCAGTCGGCCCATTCTCCTCTGACCTCTAGCATCAACAAGGCATTTTCGCCCACAGGACTGCCGCATACTGGATGTTTTTCCCTTTTCACACCATTCTTTGTAAACCCTAGAAATGGTTGTGCGTGAAAATCCCAGTAACTGAGCAGATTGTGAAATACTCAGACCGGCCCGTCTGGCACCAACAACCATGCCACGCTCAAAATTGCTTAAATCACCTTTCTTTCCCATTCTGACATTCAGTTTGGAGTTCAGGAGATTGTCTTGACCAGGACCACACCCCTAAATGCATTGAAGCAACTGCCATGTGATTGGTTGATTAGGTAATTGCATTAATGAGAAATTGAACAGGTGTTCCTAATAATCCTTTAGGTGAGTGTACACACTAGAAGGACATGTCAAAAATACTCATCAGTTATGCCTCAGAGAATCACAACACAGTAACTATACTTGTTGTTTCCAATTTTATTTATTAGTTTATTTAAAACAGGGACTGTGTACAATAAATGTATTGCACCAGAAATAGCACATTGCTAATTTCCAGAATATATACAATAAATACATATGTAGGACTGAACAGTACGTATACATTCAGAGTGGCATAATCAGACCTTAAAGACAACATGACTGTCTTTCAACCATTTTGAACATTCTTTTTAAACTGATTAAAACTTACTCTAATATTTTTAGAGTATTTAACAGTTTTGTTATTTAAGATATTTGTAACAACCTTTCTAACTTTGTGGCAGCAGTTTAGGGAATTTTGAAGTGAGATGTTTGAAAACTTATGTGAAATGTTGGGGTGTCAACACACTTGTTCATTTATTGTATTGTGCTAGTGCTCTGATTGTGTATCTGTTAGTATCTCAATTCATATCTGGATCTGGATGCAAAAACTAATTTAGATTATTATGCAAGCTAGTTACCGGATTTTTTGTTTTACTTATTACTAAACCACTATAAATATGCAACATGATAAAAAAAAATACCATGTCCTCTGTCTACATCCAAACTAGCAGAGACTTTGAGCTGAATGCTAACATCAGCATGCTAACATGCTATCACTCAGTGGTATTCACTGACCACTGATGATGAAACACATCACCCAGCACTGCAGCTTTCACTCATGTTATGTAATTTAAGATGATTCAGTGGTGTTTCAGTTTAGATGGTTACTTTAATATTCTATGTATGTCGCACCTAATATTTCTCACTTTGTCCTACATGGCAACATAGCCCCCCAAAAACAGATAAGCTCACTCACTGTTCCCACTGGGGGTTGTGTTTTCCACTTCCCACTCTGATCTGGCTCTCTGATTGGTCGGGGAGCTGTCATGAGCGCCGCTGCTACGTCAACATCAAGTGACAAGGATGTTTGCCGACTGAAGCTCGAGACTGAAACAGAAAAGGGGAGAAAGGAGCAGGCTGCTTTAGTTTAGTGGAGCCCAGAGATCAACTCCCTCATTAGCATACCGCTGCCATAGCAACAGGAAACCAAACTGGAGCTGAGTGAGGGAGAGATGGAGAGGAAGAAGGGACAAGACAGAGAGGAAGAGGGGGGAAGGAGAAGAGGAAGAGAGGAGGTGAAGAAATGCAAGAAAGCCGGGCAGATTAAAAGGAGGGAGAGAGCAGTGCAAAGGGAGGGAAAAATGGAGAGTTGAGGAGTGAAGTGAGTGGAGAAGAAAAACGAGGAGAGAAGGCAAGCCTGGAAAGAAAAGAGAGGTGAAAGAGGTGAGGAGGAAGGGAATAAGAGCAGAAGTAGAGGAGGAAAGAGGCGAGGAAGGGGAACAGACAAAAACAGGATGATTAAGAAGACAAAAAGAAGAACAATATGAGAAGAGAGGAAGGACAAAAAGGGGAATAAGAAGAAGAGGATTAGTGACAGGAGAGATAGAAGAGGCAATGATGAGGAGACAGAAGAAGAGGGATGGGGAAAGAAATAGTCACAAGAAGAGGAAAGAGGAAAAAGAGGATTGAAGTACGGTTGAGTGGAGAGTTGAGGAGTGAAGTGAGTGGAGAAGAAAAAGGAAAGAAGGCAAGCCTGAAGACCAAAGAAAAAAGAAAACAGGAGAGGAGGAAGGGAATAAGACCAGAAGAGGCGAGGAAGGTAAACAGACAAACATTGGATGATTAAAAATACAAAAAGAGGAGAAGAATAGGAAAAAAGAGGAAGGACAAAGGACAAAAACAGGAAAAAGAGGAGGGGTGGAAAAATAACGAATGATGAGAAGGAGGAAAGAGGAAAAAGATGATTGAAGGTTACAAAGGGAGGAGGAAGAGGAGCACGAGGGAGCAACCACCTTGGTTTGACTTATAACTCTTTATCTCTCTCCCCCTCCTCTTTTCGAATTTTTCTGCTTCTATCATTTCAATTATATAATTGAATCCTCTTGTTATCTAATACTCTCTCTCTCTCTCTCTCTCTCTCTCTCTCTCTCTCTCTCTCTCACACACACACACACATTGTTA
This sequence comes from Micropterus salmoides, assembly GCF_014851395.1. Classification (NCBI taxonomy): domain Eukaryota; kingdom Metazoa; phylum Chordata; class Actinopteri; order Centrarchiformes; family Centrarchidae; genus Micropterus; species Micropterus salmoides. The sequence continues at coordinate 32,355,648 of NW_024041150.1, forward strand.
CATACAAACACACAGTCGTGTTTCCCCGTCACTTCAGGGGACATTACATTGACTTACATTAATTTCCTGGAGACCTTAAACCAAGTCTTCACCCTAAAATTATCTGATTTACATTTTGGAGACTTGCGCTTAGTCCCCAAAAGGAAAGCAATGTCCCCACAGTTTGACATTTCTGTCCCCACAACACGAGTAATACACACTCACACACACAATAATACATGTATACACAACACATAACCAGATAAAATGTTGAACAACTTGTTCTGTAGCTGACAGAGTTTAATATATGACAGGTTTATCTGTGTGTGCGTGTGTATTAAGGTCACATCAGTCGTTGCTCTCTCAGGTTGTTGGTTATCAGAGGTGTATGAGATGATTAAATTGAGTGTAGAACCCCTCCCGTACTAAAACGATAAAACACTGCTTCTCATTTATTGCTTCTCACAAAAAACACTCACTTAGACATATATGTGTATGTGTGTGGCTACCAAGTATTGCAAAAAGAAAGTAGGCTAACAGACGCACTACAATTCAACTTTGTTTTATTTCATCAACAGACATTTCTATATGAATACAAAAAGTGGTCTTGCCAGGCTGCTGGTAGGCTCCATAGTGCATGACAGGTGATAAGCAAAAGCAAGAATTATTAGAGCTATTTATTTATATCTATTTGCACGTTGCCATTTGTTGTGGAGATGTGTGTTGCAGCGAGGACATTACACCACTTTCTCCGGTCCCAAAGTCAGACGTTACTTTCTAACGTTTCTTTGTCGCCAGGGTTCCAGTTACATGGGAGCCAGTGCGAGCTCAGCTCCCATAAGGATGGTCTGAGCTCCCACGGAAGCAGTAAAATCATGCATCTGTGGGAGTCTCTAATTCATTTATCAACAACCATTATTTTTAATCACAAATAATGTATTTTTCATTGTAATTAGTACATACTATTATTTACATGACTTGTAAATACATGAACTACGCTGCACACTGCATGACTGACAGGATGGCTGCACAGTATGGTACACAGGACAGTTTTGAACTAGAATTAGACTCTATTGACTGCTGCTTATTTGTTTAGTATTATTGGTTTTTTAAACTTTGTTGCAATATCGCAGACTTCTGGGGCAAGTAGTGAACTGCTGTGTGTGTGTTTGTGCGTTTGTGTGTGTGAGAGAGGGAAATGTTGAATCACGTAATAAGCACTGATCTCTCTCTCTCTCTCTCTCCTTATTTATTTATCACCGCCGGTAACATTAATTAGCATAATAGAGACCCCCATGAAGCTCAGATTATAACTCGAACCCAGTTTGTCACGGAGTGATACTGATCTGTGCAAAGGAATTCAATGTCATAGCCATTGTACACACTCATTTTACCACTACTATGAACCAATTAGATCGCTTGATATGAGCCACCCCTTTTATAAATATTTATATTCAGCATTATTTGTCAGCCATTCTGGAAACTTTCCTCAAACTCTTGGGGCTGTTGATCTTGCATATTTTTTAATCTAATTCAAAACTGATGTGCCAGACTCCGACCAAGATTTGTATAGACCCATTTTGCACATGAGCCTTTGAGTAATCCTTTAGTCTGGTGGCACCTTAGCCCAGTATCCTCATGACTCCATATTGGACAGTTCTGCACCTTAAGATTTACATTCGAATGTTCAGTACAACGCAGTAGTGAGAGGGAAAGTAAGGGTGTGGAGGTAGATGTTTGTATTTGGTTACAAAAACCTGCTCAAACCTGCCATAAATAATAATAATTAACTGTTACCAAGATTTGACAGGGTTTTTGCTGTTATATGTTTTATTACAGTAAGTTTATGAAACCACTGACCAAACCAGTCACACATCCTGTGATTGCGTTAATTATGGATGGATTGATATTGAAAATAAATTATTCCTCTTTTTTTATCCTTGAGAGGGTGAAAGGGGGTCCCCGGACCCCACTTGGAGAACTACTGCTCTATTTGTCCAAATTTCACTTCTCTTCTTACTTCTAATAAACCAGACAACTACTACTACTATTACCATTACCTACTTCTTCTCCTTTGTACGTATTCAACGTAGTGATGAAACGCACTCTGTAGATGGCGGCACAACATGGAAACCAAACCATGTCAGGGGATTCTCGGCATATGTACGAAAAAATGGTTCATTCTAAGGTAATAAAAACATAATGGTTCATTATGTAAGGTCTTTATACACTACAGTTATGTATTTTATATAGCATTTCTGTCAATTTCCTAAATATTACACACTAAACCTTTAAAGGTGACCGCCACATATTTTACACATTGAAGTCTGTTTATAAATGTAAGGGAACACCACAGCATATGTGAAAAAAAGTTGTAAAAAGCCTTTTGTGGCTCCAGATGGAGACGTGTGAAGTCTAATAAATGTCCTCAAGTGATGTCACATGAGTCAGCATCTGCTGGGGCTAAATACTAAAAGTTTTCAAAATGAAGGTGTGGCGTTATGTTGCCTTTTAGGAGATCCAGGAAATCTCCGCCGACCTAGGACGTTATGGTATGGCACCAAGCAAGTTGATTGGTTGATTCAGCTCTTGTCGGGAGGTGGGTTTGAAACTGAGACAAAAACAAACGTAAACACACTAAATACAAGTAAAAAAGCATAATTGCAGCTTTAGAAAGAAATTAGCTTACCAAACCTCTGTAGCTGAGGATAGTCACTACTAGCATAACGCCTGTGAATCTCCAACCAAGTTGCATTGTGGGTAATTGTGCTTTTATGAGGAAGACAGTGAATGGAATTTAAAAAATCAAATGCTATATGCTATATTTGTATATATATGCAAATGCTATATTTGTGTGTATATATATATATATACATTATTGATTTGCCATAATCTTGATGTTCCCTAATTTTAAGTTTTTTCCAGAATTCTTTTGTATGGTGTGTTCCCAAAGGGCTGCCTGTGTCTGCTCCAGGGATCAGGACCATAAATAGCTCTTGTGACATTTACTTTTTCAGACTGCAGCACATGATGCTGCAAAGTTAGAAGCTGTCATGATGTTAAAAAGTCTGAATTACCGTCCCACACTCACAGAGAGTTGAGAATTAGTTATAGACGGTCCAAATCAAATGTGCCAGGATCAATTATTTATGAAACAAGCCCACACTTGTAAGAAAACAAGGAGTGTGGAAATCGTCAGCCAGCAAATGTTTCAGCTTTCAGAAAAAAGTAGCCGAGCTTCATGTTTGATTGACAGCTTCATTTGCTGATCTGAACATTTTTGGCAGTTTGCCTTTTTAAGCTTTTAGCTAAATGTGTCCTTGTGTGAAGGCGGATGTGCAAAATTCAGCTGGATGTTGATTTAGCAAATGTATTTAATAGGCTGTTTGTTTAAGAGGAAAACACACTTTTTACAGTCAAACACACTGACGCGATAAATAACCTACTCCCAAGTCTTTTTAGAGGATGAGACTCATCTACAGTTCTGGGATTTTTAAACCAAGACCAGGCAAACCACTCAGAGTCAGACATGAGGGAAGAAACCAACAAAGAAAGAAAGAAAAAAGAGAGGAGAGTGAAGAAGGAAAAAGGAGACAGACAGACAGACTTGGCAAGACAGCAAGAGATTAAATGGCAGAGAGAAAAGAAAGGAGGGATCAGCGAGGATTGGAGGGAAGGAGATTTGAAAGGACACAATGGGAGGAAGAAAAAGAGGCAAAGGGAAGACAAAAATGGACTCATCTGGTTCTTGGTGACTCAGAGGGCGGCTGAAGGGCTGATGGGGACAAACAATCCTTTGGTGCAACGCCAACAGTATCAGAGGATGAACTGTAATGAGATGTAAATGGAAACAACCTGAACGACAGAGCAGCTACAGTTCTGTCAGGGCAGGGAGTAACCTTTGGTTTGTCAGAACAGCTTAGGGAGAAAGATAAAATATTTACTGATGTACCTGTTTGAGGCTCACAACTAATGCTTTTGAAAGAATAAAGATTCTGTTTATCAAGCCTGATAAATATTGCAGAACAGAAATAAACAAAGAGCTTCACAAATGTTTACATTGTTTTTAGGATTTTTGGTGTGCGATCAAACAGCGACACTGTTTTTATCTTGTTTTGTTGGTTCACTGTGCAGCAACATACAGACATAACACACAATTTACTTTACATTTTTCTCTCTTCATTTCATTTGCTGAACTATACAGCAACAAACATCCCTTCCTCTGTTTCTCACAATCTGTTTTAATTTTGCAGTGAGGAGCCAAAATATCAGATCTCATGCTGTGTATAAACAGGAATTCAGGAAATGTATATGACAAGATGTGCATATAACAGTTATGTAAGTCACTACAAAGTATATATTACACATTTGCAGATTAGTTTAAGAGGTACATCATGTGTTAATACTTTTTGCTCTTGTTGGTGCTTTTCACATACGATCACTAATTTTTTTTTAAAACTCTGCCAAAAGGGTTATATTTGTGGTATTCTTTGATTTTTGAAAATAAATCGAAGCTTTACTTTTTTTTAACACTTTTTATCCATTAAATATTGCACATGCAATGTGCTGGTTAGATTGATATATGGATCCAGATACAGATTAAAATGTCTTATTCCTTCACAGGATCGTGACAGGAACAAGAAAATAGTTCATTTCTTAAATTTTTAATGTTAACTTAAATGGATGATCTAATAGTGAGGCAAGAGGTGGCAGAGACAGAAAATTTATGGTCTTGCCTCATTTGGACAACAGAAAGCCGGCCTAAAGGACTTAGAAGTTACCATGTGATTATTAGCCAATTTGAAAAATAGTTCAGCCTTTGCCCAGGTGTTAAGAGCTATGATGCATTATTTACAGTTTTTGTACTTGATTCTATAAAGTCTAAATTAGCATGCAGTTTATAATCCATCATGTATTGTATGTGGGATACTCAGTTTTTCAGACACTACCCCGAGCCTTGCCCATTATCACTGGATAGCCAACCAAGGGGAGTTCTCCAGAAGTGCATGGTGAAATTGAACATGGTACATGAGTACTGAAATAAATGTACACGGCTCACACAGACAAAACATTTGTGGATTTTTTTTTCAGATCTGTTTATTTCATTTACACAAGTGTCAAATATGAAGGAAAGGTGCATATTTCGGTCATAAGACCATTAACTTACAGACTGTAATTCTGAAGACTTACAGTAAGCTATCAGACAAAAGACAATGTCCAGTCAGGAAGTAAGAGCTACCATCAGCTACCAGGATGGGCCAAAAGACCTGAGGGTTGTGCACAGTAAAGAAAGAAAGTACTTTTTGTGTTTTAAAGGTTATTATTTTTCTTATCAGCAGCTTTCTACCCAAAAAGGCCTCTGAATGATTTACGAGCCACTTTTAAAACTGCTTTTGCTAAGACAGGAGATAAACGTTGGACTCATTGTTTTCAAAACCCCCAGAGTCGCATTGTGGTTTCATTTGTTTCTGCCTTTGATAACGATGTTTCCCTCATTTATTTCAAGACAAGGACACCTAAACTTAACTTCTTAACAGTCTCTTTCCTGCTCTCTTCAGTTTGTGGCCCAGCCGAACTGCCAGCAGCTGCTAGCCACGCTGTGGTACGACGGCTTCCCGGGCTGGAGGAGACGACACTGGGCGGTCAAACTGGTCACCTGCTTCATCATCGGACTCCTGTTTCCTTTCTTCTCACTGGTAAGGAAGGAGGATGGAGTAAGTGGAAGTTGAAGAAAGGAAATGAGGGAGAGGGGGATGAAGAAGGATAAACAAAATAGAGACAATAAAGGGAGCAAGAAACCAAAATATTGGACAGAGAAGACTTTAGCAACAAAGTAAGTGTTCAAGGAAGAAATGGAGGAAGGTTCAGGGGAAGTAAGGCAGAATGGAAAAGAGGAAAGGAGGGAGCAAGAGTGGTGGGAGGAATGAATGATGACGAGTGAGACGAAGAGAAAGCAAAGAAGGAAGTGGATAAGGCAAGAGAAAAAGAAAAAGAAAGATAGTGAAAGAAAGATTACGGAGGGAACAAATAAAGGAATAAATAAATGAAGGAAACGTGGAGTGGAGGTAAGAAGAAAAAGAAAAAAGGAGGGACGAGGGTCAGACAGACGAAAGAAAAAATGGGGAAGGGAAAACAGAAGAGAGGGAACTTGGAATGAGTAGAATAATAAAGGATAAGAGAAAGGGGGGGAAATGTAGCAAGAGTACGGAGGGAAGACGTAAAGGAGAATGGGAAGGCATGAATAAGAAAAGACATCCAAAGAAATGGAAACAGAGGAAAGGAGAAAAGAGAAATGATGGAGGAATGTTTTTCCTCAAAGTAAATGTGTTGCCAGGCAGCAATTAAGCAAAAGTCTTTGTTTACTGGCTGCAGGAGATGTTGCCAGGAAACATCAGCATGACAACAACACTCGACCTAAAAACAAACTCGTGGGACTCATGTTAAAAACTATTGAAGAAGCCAAAGATAATGTTTGAAAGAGGAAACAGAAGCTAGCAGATGAGCCGGGTTATTGTAAGAGAAAAAGATATCTGTTCAGGCAAGAACCCACTGTGCTGCAACGCACGGTGAGGTGAATATTAAAACTCGTATATAAACAGACTTTCACTGCAATCTTGACTGTTAGCAGAAGTTTGAGTACAGACTGTAAACACGAGATGAGCAGAGAGGATGAGACATAGAAGCCTGTTGGGCACAAGATGTGGGAAAAATTAACTTACCACTTCTGTCCGACATCCACAGCCTGGATACCATGTAATCTGTGCTTTTTTTGCACTTTAATCAGAAGAAAAACATAATTTTTATAAAAATCTGAAACTTTGTAAGCCAGGAAATATAACCAGCTTCCAAGGGGTTGGCATGGTGATGGCTCAGTCTTTCTCAGTTTTCTTCCTTGTACTCACACGAATTAACTAGAACAGGAAAAAGGGGCCTTATTACAGAAAAATGTCCAAACCGCTTGTCCTATCTTAACTGTTTCAAAAATAGGAAAAATCCTCTCTTAGACCTCCTATCTCATCTTAAGAAATCCTTACTGGTATCGGCGCTCATCCTGTCATGCCTGTATCTGTGTTTACAATGTACACGTGTGTGTACAATGTTTACCTGTATTTATGACAAAGGCTCATTTTACCCTGTCCCTGGCTAGCTAGCTTGTTATAATGGACAAGAAGGGACGGGCGTTCAATTTTAGCTTCAATTTTAATTTTATTCGTGTCTGTGGAGAAACCTCACCTTTTGGATACACATTTGAACAGACATGGCAAATCAATCAAATTCAAAATGAGTCATCTTGGCAGTAAATATATACTCATGAATACATGGGCTGGGTTATTTAAAGCATCATGATGTGCTTTCAGTAATCATAATATTTCGGTGTTCACGTTGTTCCCTATCTCCACTGTAATTGGCGTACAAACCAGTTATTTTGAGTTTAGGACACGGCCTTTGTGATCCTAATATTTCTTCAGTTACGTCAGTAATGGCTAAATTCCTGTTCTAAGAACTTGTTTCTGTAATACCAAAAATCCTAAATGTCATCCTAAACTGAGACAAGAAAGGATTCCAGATATGAGACTGTTCTGTAATGAGGACCCAGGTGAAGTCCATGAATAGCTGGAAGTTACACGATTCTTGCAAATGTTTTTTGGTTGTATCCACATGGTTACACTGTAATTTGCTTTGGATGAACGCGTCAGCTACACAAATGCAATGTGACATGGTGTAAGTTCCCGCTGGCCTCTGCTGTGGGATCAGTACCTTGGAGAGCGCTGGGGAAAGCAGTCCTGACAGCCAGCACAAACACATGTTGATTAAAAGAAGATTAATTTAATTTAATTGAAGTCAGTGTCATGACTCAAAGGCGAACTTCATTTTGCTTTAAAGTTCATTATTAAACAGCGGATCTCACCTGTTAAAACTTTAGATTATAATCTTTAATTTTAATGGCATTTAATAGTTAAATTTTCATTGTGTGACAAGTTCTGTAGGATCTCCCGTACATATGTATGCACTGGAGAAATCTTTTCTTAGATCACAGTGTTATTGCAAGGATTTGCATGCGAGATGCCATCGCACTGATGGCGGCTTCTTTAATTGCTCCTACAACCAGGATTCATTTGTAGCTTTGAGATTAACTAAATCTAAATATTAATTGTATAATTGCTTCTCTAATAATCCATTTCCAGGATAAACTTTGGAAATATAGTATATAACTGTTAATCCCATTAGTAAGGAGACAGCAGATTTTGCACACAGATTTCTAAACTAAATATTTTTAAACCAAGAATATCGTATTTTCAGTGTTTTTGTAGTAAAGCTAGTTGCTGGTGTTGCTGGTTTTGTTTAGTTCTCTATTGGTTTAAATACCTCAAATAAGGTGAATAACAAGATTAAAGTTACAGTTCGTATAATTTCACATCTTTTTGCCTAAAAGTTAACTAAAAAAAAACAAAACTAAAAAAGGTACGTGACCAGACAGTTACCAGGTCTTTACGGAGTTACGTTAACTCAGATTTTATTGTTAATGTGAGTAAGATAATTCACTTAAAGTCCTTACGTTGCAAAAATTGTTGCATTAACGTCACTAAGTTATTAATCTTTTAATGATGCACGTGAAATCTCCCTTTTTGTTTCCGACCCTCTCTCGCTCTCTTTCTGTTTTATCAATTACATTTAAAGCCTCGCTGGCATGACTCAGAGTGAGAAGAGGTTGCCAGGAGCAGAGCAAACAAACAAGCATCATAACAGCAATAACTGGCAATGAAAAAATTAAACTTTATTGTTCATTACACATTACAGGATATTTGAGGAATCTTATCAAATAGTTTTTCTCTTTTAAAGAGAGGATGCAAGACAGCTTCATTCATGCATTCTCCTTTACTGTGTCTGCTTTTTGCAGTTTTTTCTCTCCCTGCCTCTTTTCTGTGTGTTGTCTTGTTTTGTACCTTAAAGGGACACCGTGATGAATCTTTTAAGGACAAACCAGTTAATCTTTCTCTTGATCTCTGTTTCCTTCTTATGATCTTGCGTTGTCTCTCTCCTCCCTCTTCTCTTCCTTTCATGTTCTTACTCTCATCATTTCTGTGTCTTCATGCCCTGTCCTCATTTCTCTCCCTCTGCCTCCTATCTGCTCCATTCTCCCTCCCTTTCCTTCTCCATCTGTCTCCTCCTCGCTTCTCTTCAGATCTACCTGTTGGCCCCTAAGAGCGCTCTGGGAAGCTTCATCAAGAAGCCTTTCATCAAGTTTATCTGTCACACGGCGTCCTACCTGACCTTCCTGTTCCTCCTGCTGCTGGCCTCGCAGCACATCGCCCGCACCAACCTGCACATGCAGGGACCCCCACCAACCATCGTTGAGTGGATGATTCTCCCATGGGTGCTGGGTATGTACAAAAACTAAACGTTAACCACTTCATTTGGTTATGTTGCATACATTCTGAAAGATTTAGTATGTACATAAGTAGCGTTGCTGACTTTGAACCGGTGTCAACATTAAATACTTTTATTTAAGTTAAGTTATGTAAATTGCATAAGTTAAGCAACATGTAAACTGACGTACGTAGTTATTTTAACCTAAACCATGATCTTTTCCTAACCCTAACTAAATAATCTTTCTGCCTACTGAACCTAAACCTAACCAAATGACAGCATTTCACAACTTTTAACAATGTGCCGTTTCGTTACTCTACTCTGCTCAAACTTCGGGGTTCAGTATCTTGCCGAAGGACACTTTGACATGCAGCCTGGAGGAGCCGGGGATTGAACCGCCAACCTTTCGCTTCCCGCTCTATCTCCTGAGCCAGTGTAACCGGACGTTGCATATTTATTATTGCTGAGCGTTACCTGACAGCAGAGCCCTAAATGTCTAAAAATGACGTCAAAGGGATACACAGCATGTTAAATAGGGACACTAAAGGGCCTTGACCAATCGTCAATATATGACAAGTCGGGAGTGAGAATGTTTTTTTACTCAACTTCCATAATTTAAATCACCAAAGACCAAAACCTAACCTAACCAAAGAATTAACCTTTTAAAAGCATTTAGATGAAATCCACAAATTAAAACATTGCACAACAGCTAATGGAAAAACTGCTTCTACTTCACTGTGCTCCTACTGTTCCCAGAATGCCTTGGAAATCACTCGTTGACAGACTAATTGGTGTATAAATAACTTGAGTCTTTGTGTCTGCACAGTCCTTCATTCGACCAACCTGCCTTGTAGCCACATTGCATTCTTCTTTATTGTTATTATGACCGTTGAAGCATAAAGCTTCACTGCAACTGATGACTGTCTTCATTATCTATTATCTGTTGGATTATTATTTAAATTAATCAATGAATTGCTTTGTGTAATAAAATACAACAGGAAGAAATGACCATCACAATTTCCCAGCCCCAAAGCGGCGTCTTTAGATTGTTTTGTCTCACCGTGATTCAGACACATGGCATTCCTTAGGCAAAATGCCAAACAAGTCAAAATCTTCATTTTGGCCTGTTACAGCAGTGAGTGGCATCTTCAAAGGGATTTTTTTTGTGATCAGATGTCTTCTGTCTACCTGGATAATAAAAACATTTGCCCGGGGGGTGACACCAAAGTTTAAATTCCATCTGAGCTTTGGGTCTTTTAGACACACAAAGTACGCTTCAGCATCCATATGAAACGCCGTTAGGTTTAGGAAAAGATTGTGTTTGGGTTGAAATTAGTACAGTACCTGATGGCGGATGAGTTACACTGGAGTTACTTGGCATCCCAGGGCGTCTCATACGGATACTGAAGGGTTCCTTGTGCGCCAAATGCAGATGCTTTTTTAGGCTTTCTGAGTGTCTCAAAGTGGTATTTGATGCACTAAGATGAGACCAGGGTCCTCCAACACCCGCAAACACACTTTCATATGCAAAAGGCCAATGAGTAGTTATGTGTTTTAAGTAAACTCTTGAAAACACCAGTAGAGCAGGATGTCAGAGTTCAGGGGCGGTTACTGAGAAAGCCCTGTACCCACAGCACTAAATCCTGGGGACAGACAGGAGCCTTTGGTCTCAGGAAAGGTTGGACGGAGACGGTCATGGTGCAGTGAAATTTAAGCATAGAAACCGTAATTTTCTGTTGAAATACAATGTTGGTTTTCTTAAACCATGAAGACACTAAATCTTTGTCTAAACTTACCCGGATAGCTGAGTCAGTCTGGGACGCAATGACAAAGTTTTAATAAGACATGTCAAAATCTTACTTGTTCATTTGTATTTCCTTCCTTTAATAGATGACTGATATATCATATTTACATGCGCTAGAGACTTAAGTCACTGTCCAGTAAGCCGTCATACTGTTTCATCAAGAGGACTCTGAGTATGTCTGCACAAGTGTGTGTGTGTGTGTGTGTGTGTGTGTGTGTGTGTGTGTGTGTGTGTGTGTGTGTGTGTTTGCTGGGGTGTGGGTGTGTGTGGTCGGATGCTTGCGAGTGTGTGGAGGAGGTGGTTGTGCGTGTGTGAGGGTGGGTGGGTGTGAAAATGAGTGATTACATCTCCATATTCTCTCTCAGAGCTGACACCAATCATTTCCAAATCATAACCATAATCATTTGGAAAAGTACGAAACCATCTGTTCTCCTTGCCGTCTCTTCCGCTCTCTTCTCCTGCCTTCCTCTCATTAAAACGTTCGGCTACAAAATGCTCGCAATAAAAAAGAAATGACACTGACCATTAGCTGGTTGCATTGCTCATGATAATCAGAGTATGCACTGCTCCATTATTTGTGTCTGTTAAATACTAAAGAATAAATGTGTAGTTGCTGTGAAAACACTTTGCTTTTCAAATATTTCTAAAGTGTCCAAAATTCATCTGTAATACGAACAAAGGTTTTGGTCTTGCAGGTCACTTTAGAAAAATGTTCCAAAGTAACAGTGTTGAGTGTGGGTGTTTCATATCGTAATTAAAATCCTCACAACTGACAGAGTTTTTGAATTATCTGTGAAACCATGTTTACTATGTTCAGTCACTGAAAACCTTCAGATTCACTTTCATTGAAACACTGGGTGGTTCCACTGTGGGGGTTACTCTTTGGATTTTCAGTTTTTGGCCAGTTGTTACAAAGTTTATTCAGCTACAGTTTTGCATTAGAAAAGTTTGATAAATAGAAAAAAAATATGATATACTATTAACAATTTGGAAAGATTAGTGTGACCCTTTAGTTTAATGCACTTCTCATCCCAGATGCATTTTCCTAAATGATTTAAATGTAGCTTCCAACACTAAAATGACATTATGTGAATAAGTATTTTGTTTCTCCAAAATGTGTATTGAGGCAAAGTCCCAACCATTGTTGGGTGGATTGTCATAAAATAATAAAACCAGATATTTCGTATATGTTCTCCACAAAGTGAACTGTTGGAAGACCCCCTGATTTTTCATCTAACACTATAATCAGATCAAAATTGTATTTTGGTTTTAGCACAAACTAATGACATTCCCATCAGCCTCAGCTGTACTTTGTGTTTAGTGCTAATAATCAAATGTTAGCTAAGACACTAAGCTAAGATGGTGAATATAGTAAACATTATATCTGCTAAACATCAGCATGTTAGCATCGACATTATGAGCATGTTAGTATGGTGACATTAGTATCTAGTACAGCCTCACAGAGCTGCCAGCAGGGCTGTAGACTTGTGTTTCTTTGTCACGCTGCTGCCTGCTTTGGAACAAAATGTTTCCAGTTAACTTAATCCAGGTGGCATTACATTTCCTATGAGGGCAAATTGTGTATGAACGCCATTTGTGGGAGATGCAGTTGCACAACTGGTAATAAATCTAGGAAATGTTATTTTATATTGTTGTATTAGAAAATAACTAGACAGAAATGACTGTGAAATGAGGGGACCTGAATCATCTGTTTGATAAATTACATGTTCACAGTCTGAAAGATTACAATGAACTATTTCATTATGTTGGTCTTTCACTGCACATTATCATAACGTTACCTTTGAAACAACCTCAGTCCCACTCCTACCTCAAGTTTATTGCACTATAATATGGATATTATACTGATATTGCACATGTTTTACATATTTCTTGTGTGTGTTTGACACCTAAGACGCACCGGCGACCAACACTAGTGCCCATGCGTTTTAGCCTCCTTGCGTGTCCGCCACCCATACCTGAGGTTGCCCATTCGAGTCAGGACCACGCAGTAGAACAGCCCTCTGTGAGAACCATTACATATGCAGTATATCTTTGTAAATATAATTGTGTTTTCTTTTTTCCTTTAGTGCTACTGCTTTTTTCCAAGCTATTTTACAAATGAACAATTTATTGTAAAGACATTTTGTGATCATCATCATATGTATCTTAAGGAACAAACTAAAACAAAGAAAACTAAACAAAAACTAAAACCCTTTTGTATTCTAATTTAAAGTATTTCCATAAATGTTTATACTTTTTTTAGCGTGAATGGGCCACAACATTCATGTATTGAATAAAGTTTTTTTTGTGTTTATTAATGTTCAGAAGTAAGAGTAGAGTGATAAGTGTGATATAAGAAAAGTAGATATTGTAGGGAGAACAGATGAAATACAAAATGACTTGTGAATTATTTAGAATAAAAGCTGACTTTGTCTAAAGTCAGTCGTACAGAACAAATGTGTTGGCTTCCTGCTTACCTCCCAATGCTACTGCCAAATGAAAATATCCAACAAAAGTTTGGTCACAGAGCAGAAACCGAGCAAACACAAAACCACTGATGGATGACAAAAATGTGCTCACGCACGTGTGTGTGCACGTGAACAACCTTCAGTGTGTATGTGTGTGTTTCAGGCTTCATCTGGGCCGAGATTAAGGAGATGTGGGACGGGGGATTCACAGAGTACATCCACGACTGGTGGAACCTGATGGACTTCGCCATGAACTCACTATACCTGGCCACCATATCGCTGAAGATAGTGGCCTACGTTAAGGTAAATCTCCACAGAGCACATTTAAGTAAACACAGTGAGATTCTGAGATTGGGATTTATTGTTATTAAATGATAATACAGAATGAGTTCAAATTATACTTATCTTATGTGCATAGCCTTGATAATCTGCATGACAGACATTGTATAATTTCCATCTCTGCAATTTTCTGAGCAGCCCTCTATGCAAATGTCCTTTAGCCCAAAATGTATGGTTTATAATTGTGATAATGCAGCATGTCCGTGTCCACTGTAAAAATGTATATCTTTTAGATTTGCCATATGGTGACATACAGGTGGCTGACAAACTGAAGAATCCTGAATAAATTTGTGAATGTTATAGGGTTTATTTCTTTAATTTTTCACCCATGTGTATATCAATATTATTTTTAACACTGTGATGAAAATTTTGACCACGTCGCCAATAACGCACATTAGAGAGCTGAAAACTACCGTGCAAGGAGCATTAACAAGAGATGAAATGAGAAATAGACAATCAGTTAGCAGCTTTCATGAGCATTATTGTTGTTAATACATCAGCCGTAACCTTTTGACCTTAAAAACACCACACTGGAGTGTTTGAGGGCCACATCATGCGACATCGAGTTTCACTTTGCTGTTTTGATGTAGTCATTTTCTTACTTTCACAGCACAGCTTTCCGCTTTATAATTCTTTGTTTAGCTGCACACTCTGCCTGCATACAGGGTTTATCTATTTATTAAGAGCGAATGGGGAAATCATACACACACACACGCACACACCAGACGGCTGGGCCATCTGCAGCAGCTGTGAGTCACTGATGGTGGCGGGTGGCCCTCCTACACAGGTCCCACACACACATATAACGTGTGCACATACACACAACTGTATGCTTACATACATACACATACACACATTCACGCAGGCTGGCGCAATATATTTTGGTTTCTGTCTTTTTTCCTTTAAATGCTTATCAATATTTAAAATCCTCAGAGCTACACACCCAGTGCGACACCTAACAAATATCCATTGATATTTGGACAATTTTCACTCAACACCACACCTGCTCGTACACTTGATGATATGTTATGTCTGGTGTATTGTTAATGTGGCGTACTGTGCTTATGCCATGAAGTGTAGCATAGATGTGGCACAGGCGATCGTGCGTTACACCTAAATGAAACACACGTTAGCTTCACCACATGTGCATGATGCCTGTGTAACCATCGTAAGTGTATGGAAATTGTAGGTGAAATGCCAGAGGTTGGTGAGATCGCAGAAGCGCTGGTGAGGTACTGGTGTGCATGAATATTGATACGTTCCACCCTTGGGGTGTGTGTGTGTGTGTGTGTGAAAGAGAGAGAGAGAGAGAGAGAGAGAGTGCATCTGAGAGAAGGTGCGAGTCTATAAATTAATGAGTTTGCATCTGTGTGCATGTTTCTGGCTGCTCCCCTGTGTGTGGATGTGTGTGTGGACACTGAATGCTAATAGAGGCAGAGTTAACAAGACAGGCGTCCTGTGTAAGTCTAATGGCCGAATATAGAATGAGGAGGAAACCAAGCATGAGACAACCTAGAGAGCTGTGGAGAAAGATGGTGGGAATGGGATGGAGACAGACACGGGGGGGGGGGGGGGGGGGGGGGGGGGGGTGATGTGTAAGCATGTGGGATAAAAAAGGATTGAGAGGAAAGCCAGTAGAAGAAGAGGATGCTGGAGGTCAGAAAGAGAAACAAACAGGAACATAACTGTGAACTGTGTTGAGTATCAAAAGATCAGCAGTGAGCTTTAGTGGGATTCAGGGGACAAAATCATGAAGCTTATCTTTCGAGGAATACCACAACATTTACAGAAATACATTTCTAAGATACATGATAAATTACACAATCGACATCTGCTACTGTTAGGGTTAGGTTTGGTAAAGACTTGGTTAATGTTAGGGGAAGATCATGGTTAAAAGAACACATTGCTGACTGTTTGTAGGAGAAGGAATGGTACGAGTGGTCTCCCCTGTCAATCTCAGTTGCTTTGTTGACTCAACCAGCCAACCCGACCTTCTCCCTGAAGGGCGAGCCACACAGGAAACGCTTTTGAAGTCCGTCACTCGCCCGTCTTGCATAACAGATATGGTTGCATTTTATCAAATGTAACAACTGACACACACATCACCAGGGATCGATGCTTCAGTGGATCTGAATCTTCTGAGAGACAGCAGCCATAATTTGCATGATCAGTAAAGGTCCTTGCCCCTGAGGGGTTAAGCCCTGCACAGTTAATGGATGATGGCTTAAAACACTCACTCATTAAACACAGGCAGTCTGACGTAGCACCACTGCTTTTTTCCCCTGCAGCTTAAAGAGTAACTATATCATTTTGTGGATATAGGAAACATTTTAGCAAACAGTTGCTTATTTAGACATCCAGCAGTTACAGAGCGACATTATCATTCATTTGGAGTCGTGTTTCTGGCCACCTACCAAATGTAAGTCCCAATATTCACTCCAGTAGTGGACAGTTAGTTTTTAAAAACCTTCTCTTGGAAAACCACTGCCTGCTGAGGCCGAAAGCGATGCTATGAGAGCATTGAGAGTGAACCAAAACAGTAAAGTGCAATGGGCTGAAACTCACTATAAAGCTGAGAGGGGAGCTGCAGATTTAGCTTTTCTTTTTATTATATCATCTTGTTGAGCTCTCTTCTTCTTCGCGGTGGTCTAACGGCACATCAGCACCACCTGTGTATTTCGATACCCCAACTAATATTCACAGAAATTTGCATTTTCTTTAGCAGATTTTCAGGAAGTTTGTTTAAAACTTGAGCTAAATGTAGAAGGAGACTTGGCTATGGGTTGTTTTTGGAATTTGTGCAGACAACAAACACTGTCATCTTTCTGCTATGTGTTCATGTTGGCTCAGGAAAGCACTGGAAGACTGGAAGCATATGAAAAGAGCTAGCTCCATTTAAGCTACCTTGTAATAGCTCCAAAAATGTCTTATTACCACATTTCATCTTATCTTAGCCGTGGAGAGGTGCCTTTTTCCTCTTTTTGCGGAGGCCAGCAGTTTCCCCTCTGCTTTGATTCTTTGTGCCAAGCTAGGCTAAAGCACGTCCTCGACTAATCACTGTACTGAATGCATAGAGATAAAATGCATATTAATGTATCATCCTCATTAGACAGAAGCATATTTGTCAGGATGTCAGAGTGCTTGTCTCATTGTATTTTTAAAAAAGAGAACAGAATGAGCTACAGTGAATTTCAAACACTCTCAGGTTGTGTGTGTTTCAGATTGTCACAGTCTGATATTAACACCTGACCCTTTGAATAGTCTCTGTGGTGAACTCTGTTATATTTCCATGTCTCGCCTTTTCATCCTCCTCATCCTCTCATGCTTCCCTTGCCTCCTCGCTCCTCTCTTTTCCCCCACATCTCTCCATCCACCTCTCCTCCCTTCAGTATAACTCCTCTCGTCCCAGGGAGGAGTGGGAGATGTGGCACCCCACGCTGATAGCTGAGGCTCTGTTCGCCATCGCAAACATCTTCAGCTCCCTCAGACTCATCTCCCTCTTCACCGCCAACTCCCACCTCGGGCCCTTGCAGATCTCACTGGGGAGGATGCTGCTGGACATCCTCAAGTTTCTCTTCATTTACTGTCTAGTAAGGCCTTTTGATCCAACTCATTCACTTTTCACAATATTAGCTTAAAGACTTTTGTGTGTATAATTAGTGTTTGTTAACTTTTTAAATTTTGAAACCCTAGTATTTGTTTTGTTGCAAATCTCATTACACATGCGGAAAACAAAATAACTTTCCTATTGTTCTATTTGTGCCACTAGTGAGAATGTTTAGCCTTTTCAATGGCTGTTCAGCTAGTATGGGAATCACTTCTAATACATTAGCACGCCAATTGTTAACCTTTCTACAGTTAGCATGTTAACATCCATGTTAAACAACTTGTGCATGTTAGCGTACATTCCTTTACTGTGGCTCTGTTTGAAACAGAAGGCAGCTGCCTCGCTGCTGTAATAGACAGGTGCCTCAGAACGCATTACGTTCGAGTGCAGGCATCTCTATCAACATTGGTTTCGAACAGCCTTGGTGGGCAGCATTTACAGCAAAGTGCGACGTCAGCACGCCATCTTGAGTCTCTTCTGGCTGTCGTAGTGTCAGCTAGCTAGCTAGATATTGTAAAGGCAAATGGATAACAGAAGACTCAGAAATCATGAAACAAACTTGCTTGGTTACAGTCACAGGCAAATACGATAGTTCAGTGTTTAGTTCTCACAAAATTTTTTTAAATCGACAGCACTCGATGCCTCGCTGCTCTGTCAGACACATTCTGAGACAGAATTTTTACCCGTTTCGAACACAGCCTGTGTTGCTATTTTTTCTCATTTCTAGCATATTCCACGTAGCATGCTAACATTTTGCTTTTTAGCATGCTAACATTTACACTTGGCATTTGTATCAAAGTGTAATGGTAATTCAGTTGTGAGTTTCAGAGTGGCTGTGGTATTGGAGGAGTGGACATTTTTTTCCTACGTGGAAAATCAGTTAAGTCAGTAAAAGTCAACCTCTGGCAAAACTAATTTGTATCAAATACTGTGATAAGCCAACAATTAACTATAAAGATTTAGTACATATACTGGATACTTTTCTATTAGAACTTTAATCTTTTCGAACTGTAGGATTGAGAGTGAGAAAATCCTCAGCACACTGAGTTCCTCATTGTCAGTAGAAGGAAATTACAGGCCTATTTCATGACGTTCAGAACTCATTACTTCTGTCTCAGGGGAACTCCTAACCTACACCACAGTCCACATGAGGACTGTTTAGCTCCCTGAAGTGTTAAAATCAATCCCACTCAGTCCAGGGCACATTGCTTCATGCTCACTCAGAAGCAGCTTTACGTAACGCTGCAGTGGTTGTGTCCTGTTTGAGAAGAAAGCCATTTTTCAAAATGCCTTGGAGCAGCAGGGTGTCAATCTTTGCAACAAGATGTAATGTTAGGTCCAGAAAAAGGCTTCTTATATGAGTACTGAAGTTTTGCTTCTTTAGATACATTGGGTGTTGGGAATTATCCCGCATTATTCCTGTGATTTAAATGAACTTCGCCATGCTTAGTGATATTATTCCAGGACTCAGAATGTGTGTTGGTATGAAGATTTAATGAAGGCTAAATTAAATCTCTTAACTGTGTAGGTCCTGCTGGCTTTTGCTAATGGCCTAAACCAGCTGTATTTCTACTATGAGACCAAGGCCTCAGAGGAACTCAACAACTGCAAGGGCATCCGATGTGAGAGGCAGAACAACGCCTTCTCAACGTGAGTACCAACCATAACATGTATGCCTGTTTGTGTGTGTGTGTGTGTGTGTGTGTGTGTGTGTGTGTGTGTGTGTGTGTGTGTGTGTGTGTGTGTGTGTGTGTGTGTGTAACAGTTTGTAAAGGAGTGAAAAACAAACATGAAGGTAAAACTGCAACACTTTGATACACAAATATGTTTCATGTCATCATGGTGAAAATGCATTAGAATATTTTACAGTACTGCGCATTAATGTTGATCATCGTTATGACTCCTGCTGATTACTAAAAATGTTGAACCTCCTGGTCTAGAAATGACTTTAAAGATTGTGAAATGTAATTAACTGTGATCTGCAGATGGTCAGATTAGCATATGTGTTTCTACTTTTTGTTTAGTCCTACACTTTTCGACAATTTGTTTATTTTGCCATGGTTGCAGGGATGGAAATGTCGGTTTGTCATTCAACTTTCAACTGAAATATCTTTGCCACTATTGGACGTATTACCATGAAATCTGAAACTAACATTTATGTCCACCTCAGGATGAATTGTAATCCCTACACCTCCAGGCATGGCCAAAATTGTGTCCAATATTTTGGTTTATGAATAAATACAACCTAGAAAAGACAGAGACCGAGAAAAGGCAGGAGGAAAGAGCTTTTAAATGCTGTAAAATTACAGAGATCTTCAGGATTAAGGGACACGGTGTTACTACTAGCAGGGCTGCCCTTATGTCACATCATATCACAGCTACCTTTTCAGAGGTAATTCTATTTTTTAATAATAGTAGTCATGCCCTGTAGGACAGCAGGAGATGCATTTGTATGTGAATAATCTGGAAAATAAAGACCTGTATACTTGTTTCAGGTGGACGTATCCAGTTAGTCAGAGTTTACATAAATCCAATCAGAGCTCTGAGGAAATGCAGATGCAAAACAGTTAATCCAAAATGCACAAAACTGATATAGGCCTACATCAAATTTTAAACCTGTTGCCTTAATTGTGGATTTTTGCTTAGACAAAATAGTTTATTCTTTGCTCTTTGTTTCTAATGCAGATACATTTTGTACTCTGTATTACAGTATTTAAAGCTGTTATAAATAAACAGTGTTTGTGATGATTATTTTCAGTTTAGTTTTTATCTTTTCAATTAATCTTCTATACCCATGCAGCACTTTTAGTATATGCAATAAGAAGCAACTCCTTTGTTGTGTTTATCTTAATAGACTACATGTTTTCAAAGCCAGATATCCCAGAATGCATTTCGCCGGAGAAAACTATAAGTTATAATACTGCTGTTCTTGTGTCTACTGCAACATTACGGTAATAGTTTTATCAGCTGCAGGTTGAACTAATCCATGCCCGTTAAATGATCACAGTACATTTACAGCATTTAGCCGACGTGCTACATCGTTAGCTCGACCTGCTGCTTTCAGTAACTACCTTTATTATCTGTGTATCTTTCACCAGAGGCTCTCCAATGTCAGCACAGCTAAATGTTTTGGATGATAACGAAACAGGTAGTGAGCTGGGCTGAAATTTATAACGAAATTGTGTCACTCTTTATAATAATAAGATCACAGTAAGTAAATTCACTGTAGTATTAGTGGATGTCTCTTCCTCTGTGTTGTATATTATGTGGGTCATGTTAGTTGGTGATACACCGCTTCTCCACCTCTCAGGGCGACTGAGAGGTGGAGAAGCGGTGTACCTGAGTATCGGTAAAAGCCAATAAATCTAAATCGAACGTTGCGAAGCAAACAGCGGCAGATCCAAGCTAATATAGCGATAGCTGGCTGCCCCTGCCTGCATCACTATAGGATAGTAAACAAATCGTCCCACATTTGCTTTTTACCGTTACATTACGTTCTTGCAGGATTTGACATAATACCAGTGGTATACAGGAAAGTGACATGGGTCACGTTAGTTGGTGAATTAATGTGGAAAGCGATCGGACAACATTAGCAACTGCCTGGCCTTAGCTGGCGAGCTAACGTGACTTTCTCTGTGTTTCTCCAGCTTTACTAATGCTCACTTTGTTCTTACTCGACATCATCTGAACATGTTTGGTCTGATGGGCTTCAGCACATAAACCTTTATTGTTGTTTTGTGTCCTTACGTGGAGTCTATGTTTTGCTGTGAGCCGGTTGTTTTATGGTGTCAGTGGACTGCATGTCGTTAGCTGCCATGTTGTCACTGTAGTCAGAGAGAGGCTCGGGAGCGCGCACAGGGCTGAATCCGACCCAGAGACCTCACATTAAAAGCAGAATAGTGGCTGATGCAAGCAACAGAGAAAACAGGAGTGTGCTTAGTTTCTAAGTGTGTTTTGAGCCCACTGACAATAAGGCAATGACAATTTGATTTATTATTATTAAATTAAAAGCTTACATATAGTCACTTTAAAGTACAGAATACCGAACTTGGCGAACTTGGTATTGAGAAACAACACTAGCCTTGTTTCTTAAGCCTGTTTTTAATAGTCATTCATAAATCTGAATTTCACGTATGTTGTTAAATATTCAGATTACTGTATATGGCCATACATTTCTGCTTTTTTAATTCATTCAAGAAAAACAACACTAAGGAGGCCCTGCCTGTAGCACATCGTCAGGTCTGCTTTTGTTTCTCTCTGAATGGTAAATTAACACTTGTGGTTAAGGGAAGGAACATGTTCTTCTGTTAATCTATTACAACTGTGATAATACCAGCCACCAGTTGTGCAAACATCCATTTAAGTGGCGTCTGGATCGATGTCTGAATATTATATTGCACACAGCACCCTGAGAATCAAATCCTGTCCAAGTAATCGGTGTCTAGAAGTGCTGCGTGGACCATAATTTAAACTTTCACACCACACCACACAGACTCTGCTCTTATGCGTCGTTGCACCAGATAATGAAATAGAAATGATTTTTGGTGTCGAGAAGGAGCTCAGGCTCGTTCAGTAGATGTGAAGAATAAAATGTGCTGGGGGGTTTTTAGCGTGAGATGGGCGAATTTGCAAATGCAGAAAGCCAGTCGGGGGTTTAGCTTATTGAGAGGCCACGTCTGAATTATGGCTCTTATGGCAGCTTTGCAACACGCACAAAGCACAGATCCAGTATGTCTTTGCTGAGGGACGCAGTGACAGCCAAGCCGAGTCAATGGGCTGAATATTGAGAAGGCATGTGGTTTGTTTCAGATAATAGGTGTATTGACTTGTGATCGACTCCATTACAGTAAAGCACTCGGGACAATGATAGCACTGCGAGGAGAATGGATGTTAAAAACAACAGATCACACTTTTAACTTTTTGTTTTAGATAATAGCTGTATTGACTTGTGATCACATATATTGATGAAGGCATGTGTTTGTTTTAGATTTGTGATCGATTCTATTACAGTAAAACACAATGAAGAACAATGAAGAACAATGATAGCACTGCGAGGAGAATGGGTGCCCAAACAACAGATCATACTTCTAACTTTTATTGTGTCTGTATCTATAAGGTGTATTTTTTAGATAAATATAATCATGTACAGATTACCATACAGGTGAAATGTGTCTAGGAAAGCAAAATCCAAGATGAGATCTCATAGTGGTTTCCTTCTTTTCTCCTAGAAACAAAAGAGTTGCTTTTAATACCAAGGTGAGACCAAAGGCCTTTTATCCCACTTCTCAAATTCATCTGAGGAGAAACAACCATATAAAATCTAATTTATGTCTGACTCTGATCAAAACAAGAGATCTCTAACTGATCTTAAATAAGTCTAATTTAAGTCTCCTGAACATTTTACCATGAGGTCAGAGAAAGAGCTCAAAGAAAACTCAGCTATGACTCCTGGTATCTCATGATTCTTCACAAATATGTCTCAGTTTTCTCATATTGGCCTCAGGAGCAAAAAACTCATCTCTGTCTTACTCTGATCAAAAGATTAGACCTCTACATATCTTAAATAATTGTGATTTCAGTCTCCAGAATGTGGATCAGAAAAAAAGCTCCAAGATATTTCTCAGTTTTGTCTTAGTGACCCGACTTAGGGGTTATTTTAATCAAGTACTTTACTTACGTCAAATGTTGAGGTTGAGTATTTTCTTTTTATGGGGGTTTGTACTTTTACTCCCCTTAATTTCAAATCCTTATTGTATTTATTGTTAATTATCTGTTACAAGTTACTGAGAAAAATTAAATAAATTTTGACATTGAAAATAATGCACTTTCAAATGTCATGTTTTCCAATTCGTTAAGGTCACAGCCAGCATAACTGGAACACCCAAAACTTTGAAATGATATTTACAGATTAATTAATTAAGGACCTAATGCACACAAGAACTGAGATACAACATGTATCTGTCATACAGAATGAGCACTTTTACTTTTGATACTTAAGTACATTCACTAAGGAATATTTTAATACCTTTTACTTGAGTACAATTTTGAGGACTTTAATTGTAGATATGGTATTTCTCCTCTTTTAAGTAAAGGAAAATTGTACTCTATTTAAAGACAATAAGTCCCTTGTTATTAATTTTAGCTGGATGGCGCAGCGGCAGTGTTGTTGCCCTTTCAACAACAGGAGTGGGGTTCAAATCCAGCTCCTCCAGCACGGTTCTCTAAGCACAGATAGTAATGTGATACAATCAAGCTCACAAACAGCTCCCAACTGCTTTTTAGGAGCAATAAGCAAGACATTAATGCCAAAACCTCAATCTCACTTCATCTCATCCTTTTCTCCTAAGGGGTTTTAGGAGCAACAATTCAGACTGGAGTGATCTCAAAAAGATATATTATTGAGATCTTAGTGTTTTCTCAGGAGTTAAAGAAAAGACCATTTTGAGCAAAAGATTTTTCCTCTGGGGTGGCCTGAATACCGTAATACTTCCAAACCTTAGCCTAATAGCCTCCTACCTCCTTTACTGGCCCGGTGTGGGAACGCATTTTCACAAATAAACGCAGGTCTCCATTAAACACCTGGTCTGTTTTTTATACAAGTTCTTTTAAATGTATAAAACCTCTTAAACCCTGCTGGGTTGCCCACTTTAGCTGCTTCTCTGCTGTTTAGATCGTTAACAAATTTTAATGGTTAAACGTATAATCAGTATGTCATCCAAAGAATGTTAAAGTCAAGTGCAACTTAACTTGGTTGAAAATACTAGCAGATGTTTTGTCCCTAATCCAAGACTTCTTCAGTTCTGAAATCAGTAGGGAAATTTGGCTATTTAACCTCTGTAGGATCGTTTGCCAGGATCATACCGCTGGCTCGTTAGTGTTACTGGCTGTGGTAACGACAGTCGTTATGGTCGTTAGAACGACCATCGTTGGTATCTTCCCCTGAGGCGAAGAGGTTTCTTCAGCGACAGCTTCTTAAGGACAGTTAAAGACTACCGTGCATCCTTCTTTGTCCGCAGGTAAGATGGTGATGTTGTGATCCTTGCTTAGTGATGTCACAGCTCTCCTTTCTTGGATGGTGAGGTTGGAAGGGGGAGCCTTCCCGTTGGAAATTGCCGATTCTGTTTTTCTTAATGGCCGATTCTGTAGCTGTGATGAGGTCCACTATAGGTAACTGCTGTGGTGTGATGGCAAAGTTTAATCCTTTGGCCAAAACGTCTTGCTCTGGTTGGGTGAGTTCCATATCTGACTGATTTTTCAGGTTAAATAGCTGAGTTTCCCTACCAGTCGGTCAGAACTGAAGAAGTCTCTTGGATGAGGGACGAAACATATTCTAGTATTTTCAACCAAGTGCAGTTGCCCTTGACCTCAACCTTCATTGGATAACTATGACCTGGATGACTGAGAGCCTTCACAGACACCTTGACGGTACGTTTTTGGTCAAAGAAATCTTTTTAGCTGCAAAACAAAATCTGAAATGGAAAAGTTTGCCTGTAACAGAAGAGTAAAATAAAGAAAAGTTGCATTGCACAAACTTACCAAAAATCAACTGTTCATTTTCAGTGAAATACAGTAAAGGTCCGGTGTGTGATATTTAGTTGGATCTATTGACAGGAATGCAAAATAATATACATAACTATGTTTTCAGTGGTGTATAAAGACCATACATAATGAACTGTTGTGTTTTATTACCTTAGAATGAGCCAATTTGCACTATAAAGCTTTTTTAGGAAAATGTAATATTGCCCAGATTCATTAACAGGTGAACAAGGCAATTATGAAGAATTTACAGTAGTACGTTCACTGCTAATGTTTTTTTTTTTTAGAGTGCATCCTTTTTGATTTAGTAATATAATAAATACATTTTTAATTTATGTGGACTCCAGGAGGAATAGCGGCTGTTAACCAATGTCCGTGCAAATGTTTTTCTACCAACATTCAGTTGTGGCAACCCAAAGCACATGTTTAAGGCTAGGGAAACATTGTAGTTTTGGTTAAAAATCCAGTGCTGACTTGCAGCATAAGATGGTTAAAGAGTCAAAGTCATGAGTTTCTACACACATAAATCCACTCCGACCTCCTCACTAAAATTCTGTAAAAAGATCAAGCTGACTCAGCAAACCTCGACTCGAATAAACAAAAAGAGTAAAAGGCATCATGCTGATCACGTCACGATTTCTCATCTGCACATCAGCCCTGACATGTTTGTTGGTAGATCAGAGTCTGTAGCAAAGAAATCAGCCTCATGCTGAAGCTAAATGAGCATGCAGATCGCCACGGTGACGGCTGTGAAGATGTATTATGCAAAACAGCGATCGCAGCCCTGCGAGCAACCCAGTCTGCATCAACATTCATGAGTTTACAATGCCGGGATTATTTCCTCTGTGTGTGTGTTTGCATCCTGCTCATTCTCTCTGTAAGTCAAACACACTTATCCACATTTATGAGTTATTTTGCAAGATCATTTCCTCTTTTTGCTCAGGTGTCTCTGCCTTGCGTCTCCTCCCTCCTCTTCTCGCTCATCTGTACTTCACACACACTTATCACCATTAATGTGTTAGATCGTTTTACAGCATGCAGCATGTGTGTGTGTGTGTGTGTGTGTGTGTGTTTGTCTCACTCAGTCTCTACCTCACCCTCCCTTTTTATTGGCCTTCACACAAATGCTGTAAATATTCCTACACTTTCTTTCATGCACTACAAACCCCAGTCTATTTTCTTTCACACACACACAAACAATTATCTTTTTCTATCTCTCTGGGATTTGAACACCTTCTCTAAGTCTTTCTCCCTCAGCATGGGTGCTACTGGGATTCTGATTCACTAGATGAGGCAATTTCACCCAAATCCAACTTATAGACCTTTTCTAATGTCATAATAACTACACTATATAACTGTAACTATAAAGTGGGGATCTAAAATGTTCTTTGAGTGCATTCACTTTCCCCTGCTTTCAAGAACCACAGGTTAGTCAGTCATAAATATGTTATTTGTCGTGTTTTGTAGTGTGACTGATGTTTTTGCATCGTAGACTAAAAGTAGGATATACTGAGTGTTTTCAGTGGTCTGCTGTGTGTTTGTTTTGGTTATCCTCCTGCTTTAGTACATATATGCAACGTTATGTACTAAAGCAAAATTAAACATTGGTTTTGTTTATTTGGCTCAGTCTTGTCATGGAAATTGTATATTGTTGGTGGGGGATTGAGCAAATAATTGAGTTACAACAAACTATTTGCATAATGTATTAATAGAACAGAGTAACAGAGAAGTACTACAACAGGGCAGCTTTGGGCATCTCGCCCAGAGCAAAGGGATTCATAATCCTTTAAACAATCTAGGTTTGTTTGTTTTGGGGAACAGAGATCCTCTATAGGCTTTGAATGAACATTCAATATGAGATGAGGAATGGCAAGAAAGGAAAACACTAAAACAATCTCACAGCTCTGACCTAAACCCCTATGTGGGCAGACTCATATAATGAGTATGATATCAAGGAAAGGTTAAAGATAAAAAAAATATATATTATATATAAGACATAAACAGTAATAGTAATAATAATAATAGAAACAACAGAAGAACATGCATAAAAGATTAAATATAGGTAGAAATAATATTCTGCCATTACGATTCTCTCTTGTCGAATTTGGTTATATCTGCGTTGTGCTCAGAATCATATTGATTCTTGTTGGCAGTGATTGAAGAAGCACACAGATCCTTTACTTAAGTAAAAGTATTAGTACAACAGTGTAAAAATACTCAAATGAAAATCCTACTTCAGTGAAAGTAGAGACGTATTGTCTTCAAAACAAGTCCTCCAAATAAAATACAACAGAAGTTTTTTTTGTTCATGTCCTCTGACGTTTCTATCTGTAGGACGATATCATTTGTCTGTGCCTTTCAAAACCATTACAAATCATTACTTTTGAAAAACAAATTAGTTTAATGGTTAAGGTTTGGTTAGGGGCAGCCACAAAAACGACTGCAGACAAATTCGCAATATCGGATTTACAATTTTTTCTGTTTTTGTTTTTAGACAACAAAACAAGAAAGAAATATGATTGCGGCCAGCAGTCATAACCAAATTGCGGCACTGCAGATAAAATCATCGTCACACAAAAAAAAACAAAGTTGGATAGCAGTAGCTGGGCCGAGAGATCGGCTATTGACATTTGGAATGGGAGATTAAAGAGGTGTGGAAGCAACAAAAGGTTTTCATATTTAATATGGCAGAAAAGCTTCTGATACCAAATCTAAAGTCTTAACTATATTCCAAATGTGGCTGCTGAGATGTTTATACTCGACAAAAGAGGAGTGGAAGGCAAAGCTCTTAAAAGGAACAAAGCCTGCAAGGAACAAAGGTAAGCCACGTCACAGTGATAGACTGTTACCGCATACGATAAAGTGTCTGCAGTTGTTCATAATCACAGCAGGCTGCAGGGATTAAACTCACTAGTGCAAAGACCACACACTCACAGATTTACCAAAAACATATTCAAAAGCAAGATAAGCACTATAGGAGTGATTTAATTGCACGCTGTCCGGCTGCCAACTCGCACTTTGTTTTCTCACACAGAAACACTGCATGCAATGTCTCTGTGTCACACACCAACACACACTAGTACACACACACTCTCTCTCCTGCCTCCCAGACAACTGCAGAACTGTCACAGTGAAATGACTGAGTGGCTGTGAGGATCAGCTGGAGCAGTTCATGACTCCGCTTGGTGGAGTAAAGGAGAGGGAAGGAAGAGAAAAATTGACATTGAAACATTGAAACTAGAGGAGAGAAAACAATGGGAGGAGAGAACAGGAAGAGGAAAGGAAACAACGAGAATAGGGAAAGCAAGGAAATGTGAGGAAAGGAAAGGAAACAATGAAAGAGAATGAGAGAATATAATTGGAGGAGGTGGCAGGAGAATAAAGAAAACAATGAGAGGATGGGGAAGAGAGGAAACAAGGAAAGGAGAGGACATGAGAGAAAAGGAGATAACAGAACATTTGATGACTATATAAAACTTGTTTGTCTCCTTGGAAAACATTGACATTTTTAAACTAGAACAAACTAAAAAAAATGCAAACTTTTAGACTCGACTGATATGGAAAACTCCCTCTAATGATCTGTAACTGAAAAGCACAAAAAACGCAACTCATCATAATTTATATGATCTATTTATATTTATTTATAGAGAGGCTTATATTATATTCTGGAGCTGTAAGAACAACATTGTGCCATTCAACTTTTAAAAAAGACAAATAAGCAAGGACAGTAGAGGAGATGATCCAAGAGGAGGTGGGAAAGGGGAAAGGAGAGGAAACAAGGAAAGGAGAGAAGAGTAAGTGAGAGGAGAAAAGAGGAATTAAGGAAGGGAGTGGAGAAGAGAGGGGAGGAAACAAGGATAATTGGCTGAATTGGAGAGGAGACAAACAAAGTGGAGAAGGAGAGGAAAGGAAACAAGGAAAGCTGAGGAGAGGAGTAAACGAGAGGAAACAAGGAGGTGAGAGGAGAGAAAACAAAGAAAGACAAAGGATTGAAAGGATTGGAGAGAAGAAAATGAGAGGATAAAAGTGGACGAGGAGAGGAACGGAAACAAGGAAAGCAAAGGAAATGAGAGGAGTAAACGAGAGGAGATGCGATGAATCGTGGAGTGAAGAGGGTAGGAAACAAGGAAGTTGAGAGGAGAAAAATCAAGGAAATGAGACAGGATTGGAGAGGAGAGAAGATGACACAGGAGGAAATGAGAGGATAAAAGAAGCAGAGGAGACAAAACAAACAAGGAGAGGAAAGGAAGAGGAGAGAACTGAATTTTTAAAACAGCTTTCTTTGAAAAAAGCAACAGAAATACCTTTAAAATGTTAATTTCCTCTTGTTAAAGGGGCGTTATGTTTCAGCGGCCACTAGCGGTGAGGTTCGTGGATGGCTCTTCCTCTGGGTTGTTGTGGCCGTTTTGTTGCATGGTTTTATGTTATGTGGGTCATGTTAGTTACAGCGATTGAGGTGGAGAAGCTGTGTACCTAAGTATCGGTAAAACCCATTGACTGTATACAAAAACCACAATAAACATAAACTGAATGTTACGAAACAAACAGCAGGTCCGAGCTAATATAGCGATAGCTGGCTGCCCCTGCCTGCATCACTACAGGCTAACGTTAAACAACATAAACAAATCGCTCCACATTTGCTTTTTACCGTTACATCCTTTCTTGCAGGCTAAATCAACAGTGGTACACAGGATAGTAACACGGGTCACGTTAGTTGGTGAAGTAATGTGGAAAGCTAACGTAATATAACTTTGGACCGGATAACAGTAGCAACTGCTTGGCGTCAGCCGGTGAGCTAACGTGACTTTCTCTGTTTCTCCAGCTTTACTAATGCTCACTTTGTTCTTACTGAACATCATCTGAACCTGTTTGGTCTGATGGGCTTCAGCACATAAACCTTTATTGTTGTTTTGTATCTTTATTGTTGTTTTGTATCCTTATGTAGAGCCTTTTATGGTGTCAGTGGACTGCATGTCGTTAGCTTCTGTGTTGTCGCTGTAGTCTGAGAGAGGCTCGGGAGCGCGCACAGGGCTGAATTCGACCCTGAGACCTCACATTAAAAGCAGAATACTGGCTGATGCAAGAAACAGAGAAAACAGGCGTGTGCTTCATTTATAAGTGAGTTTTGAGCCCATTGACAATAAGGCAATGAAAATTTGATTAATTTCATTGAAAAACTTACATATAGTCCCTTTAAGCTGAAATATTTACATTTACATATTTACAAACAAAGATGAGAGGACATGGGATAAAAGGAGAGGAGGACAAAAATTTAAAAATACTGCGAGGAAAAAACGAGAGAAAGAACTATGAGGCGAGGGAGAAGGAGAGGAAAGATAAAAGAATAGAAGACGATAATGATTAATTAGCGGATACTTGAGATTAATTAAAGCGTGTTTGATGAGGAAAGGTTAAAGAGAGATTCTCTTCACTTTTCAGTCCATCTCGTTCACATCCTTGTTTCATAACTCCGACGCAATATCACGCTTGGTTGCTTCATTCATTGTTGATTAAATTCCCCCCTCTCTCTCTCTCTCGCTCTCTCTCTCTCTTCATTTACACACTCGCCTCAGTCTCTCGCTCTCCGAGCACACACAGTAACACACACACACACCTAAACACACTTCCAAGCACATCTACATATACAGAAAATTCACACCATCAGTCACATGCTGTAAATACAGACACACACTCTCAGTGATGTAGTGATCATTCACACCCACACACCTTATAGCAACACACACACGCACACATTCATACCACACACTGCAATGACAATAAATGTAGGAGCGTTGAATATTTCATGCAGCACAAATATAACACCCTGCAGACGAAAACCTCTCTCTCTCCCTTTCTCTTTCTCTCTTGTGATGTAGTGTCGGGATTCTGCCAATCGTTGCTTCATCAAAAATTCAATAACCTCCGCTGTAACTGTGACTGTCACACAAACAGACGCAGAGAGAGAAACAGAAGACAGATCAGAGCGGAGAGAGGGGAAATAAAATAAGGAGGACAGAGAGAGGGGGACGAGGAGGATGGATAAGAGAGAGAGGCTGAAACATACAGAGAGAGTCCAAAAATTACTCTGGTGCTAGATTCCAGTTTGTGGCTGTTAAAAATGTAAGTTGTCCCACAAATTTCAACAACAATTCAAAAAGCAAATATGATACAGTCGGATTTAATGAACTCCTGTGAAAAGGATCAGGTATCGGTCAGAGGTGGCCAGTCCACATTAAGTACACTTTGAAACTCAGTTGTGCCAGCCTGTCCTCACCGGAAAAATATCCATATAGGTCAATTATTTTACAGCTTATTAGTCAAGTCAGCTTTATTTATATAGCACATTTAAAAACAACAGTGCTTTCCAAGAACACAACACACACAAATACAAGTATAGACTAACAAATGAACAAAGAGTATATACCATTGTGTATCTAAATACACAATAAAACATTAGTACACTTATACACATCAATAAAAGGAATATGGAGTACTCGATAAAAATGAAATTCAAAGAAGCTAAAAGGAAATAAATAAGAACAACATCAGATTAAAAGTGAGAGAGGACAATTAAAATAAAATAAGGGACAGACCGGTCACCTTTAGTTGCAAGGCGTGAGAAGGGGACTAAGAAGAGTTGCTGTGAAGGTGAACTAAGTGACCTTGGCACTGAAGGAGCTTTGTTGCCAAGTAGTGTTTTACACATACGAGGAATTAGCTTTGGTGATAAGGTGTTACACGTAGACAAACATACAATTGACATAAACAGATGTAGAAATATATAAATATGGAATAAACAAATGCAAGTTAAATAAGAATAATAAAAGAATAGAGAAAAATAATACAACTATTTGCAGAGAAAGAACATTGTGGCAGATATTTACACGTGCATTACTTATGCCTTGGTATGGATATGGATATTGTGTACATAAATATATAAATTGACAATATAAAAAATAAAACAACAAGAACTAACAACAAATATCTGCAATGTGTCAGGTTTGTGCATGATGTGAAATTAAATATTACATTATAAAAATTATAATTACGTGTGCAGAGACATTTGTATTATTTGAAATGGGGGAGTGTCAGTGAGGGATGTTGATGAGGCTAACTGCAGACGGGAAGAAGCTGTTTTTGTGGCGAGAGGTTTTGTTACGGATGGACCGCATCCTCTTGCCAGAGGGGAGACTCTGAAACAGTTTGTGTCCGGGGTGAGACATAAACTGCATTAAAACGTGTTGCTGTAGGTATATTCTATAGTGCCTATGGATCTCTCTGTTTTCCTGCCCCGGCATGTATGTGTGTTACCATCCAGATGCACATTTTGGTGCCATCAAGTGCCAAGTAGTGTTAGTTCAACACCACTAAGACACTTCCATCCAGCTCCTCTTTCAGCTTTAGTGGCTGTCTCCTGTTGGTCAGTTGTTGTTTCATTTTTTCAAACTGAACTGTCACAGTTGTGAGTTTTTTGAGTTTAAATCAAGCAGTAAATACATTTTTAGGTTTAACTGCACAAGGATACGTCTCATATCATTTCATATCTGCCTGACTCCTCCTGAAGATTTTCTACTCAACATTTATTTATACCTGAACATGGATATTTCCTCAACTCCAGCAACTACTCAGTGGAATAAGCAACACTCATACTGGAAAAGACACATGTATTACAAATTTGCAAGTAGCTCCTTTAAAGTTTTGGTAATCTGTCATCCTCCAATCAAAGGGATTTTGATGATTGAGGGAGTCGTGACCAATCTTGTAAACTGTCTTGTGACTTGAGCTGAGTGAGAGGCAATCATCTGCTTCTGTTTGCTGTTATTTACCTTCTCTGGTCTTCATACCAGTTAGAGAGACGTGACACATGAAAATGAGCGTCAGAGTTTAGTTTGTTCTGCCCAGATTTACAGACACAGGGAACTTCTGTCTGACACATCTTAACGTGTGAAAGACGTGTAATCACTGTTTCTTGTTTTTGGTTTGAGTCACATACAAATAACCTGATGTCAGCCTCATCGTCTGTGATCATTTGAATGTCTATGAAATGGTTCATCAACTTAAATTCGTTGATTGCTCATGAAGACACCCTGAGAAAGATGAAGAAACATGAAGTGTGTATCTTAAACTCAAAAAATCACTGTGAACTAAGTACTGTAACAACTCTACTCAAACTCTAAAAGTTATTTGTATGTGTCACATTAAGTTGTGTTTTCCTCTCTTTT
Organism: Micropterus salmoides; assembly: GCF_014851395.1. Taxonomy (NCBI): domain Eukaryota; kingdom Metazoa; phylum Chordata; class Actinopteri; order Centrarchiformes; family Centrarchidae; genus Micropterus; species Micropterus salmoides. The sequence continues at coordinate 32,388,972 of NW_024041150.1, forward strand.
CCTCTGAGGTCTGATTCATAATTAATGTCTGACTTTGTTGTCCTTTTATTGTCTGTGTCTGAGTGCTTTTAGAAAGGAAACAAAAAGTGTCTCTTGTTCCTCAGGTTATTTGAGACTCTTCAGTCTCTGTTCTGGTCGATATTCGGGCTGCTGAACCTGTACGTCACCAACGTGAAAGCCCGGCACGAGTTCACAGAGTTCATTGGGGCGACCATGTTTGGGACATACAATGTCATCTCGCTGGTGGTTCTGCTCAACATGCTCATCGCCATGATGAACAACTCCTACCAACTCATCGCTGTGAGTCTCAACATTTAATTCTCTTTGTCCAGTAAATTTCCCAAGGATTTGCAGGTTCCAGCTTCTCCAATGTGAGAATCTACTGCTTTTCTCTGTTTTCGTTGTAAATTAGATCATTTCAACTAAAATACTGTCATTGAATTTTCACATTAAAAGTCTTGCAGTCATCCCTTTTTATATATATATATATATATATATATATAAGATTTAAATGTGAAAAAAAGTTCAGTTTTGTTGATGTTGTAGCTTAAAAGCAATCAGGGAGAAAAGTGATCACTGCTGTTGTACAGAAGGAAAAAGAGTGCTGTGGAAACGGACATAAGACTTAATTTACCACAAGAGCTGTTGTAGGAAGTTACGTGAAATGGGTTTTTTACTTGGCTCCTGGACTTAATTTGTGTGAGATTGTCGTTATTCGAATGCTTTATATGAGAATTTCGGTATTGCAATTAACTCCCGATCTCTCCAACAGGAACGATCTTGTAGTCAGTATCTTATCTGAAAGTCCTGTAGTCTGCACTTGTTCTAAATGAACAGCTTAGTAACATCTATTAAGAATTATGTCTCTGTAATTGCTTCACCAGATTTCATTTAAAACAAGAAAGATCACCTCTCACATTGTGACATGACCTTGTGGATTCAACAAGCTGTCTTCTTTTTTTTCCTTCAGGACCACGCCGACATCGAGTGGAAGTTTGCCCGCACCAAGCTGTGGATGAGTTACTTTGACGAGGGCGGCACGCTGCCGCCTCCGTTCAACATCATCCCCAGCCCCAAGTCCATCTGGTACCTGCTCATGTGGCTCCACAACAAGCTGTGTAGGAGAGGCCAGCCGCATGGGGAGGAAACGCACAAATGTGAAAACCTCAGAGAGTTCACGGTATGTGAAATCAGAGCAAGAGGGCGCGGAGACTTACAGTTCTTTTATCCCCACTGATCATTTTAATGATATCACACATTTTGTTGTTGTTTCATGTATTTATTTTGCTATTATTTCATAATTTAAAGCTCCTTTGTGTACATTTTTATTATTATTATTATAAAATTACACACAGTGTGTGTAGTAGGGCTGGGCCAAAAATTTTGTCACAATAACAAGTTTCATATCATTTGATATCAAGTTTTATCCGAATAAATGTCAAATCAGTATTTCTTTAGTTTAAAGGCAGATTTTAGCTGATGGTTTTTCTGATGGTTAACTGTGGTTTCAAACTACTCTTTAAGGTAATGACATAACAAACACGTGATGCCAAGGATCACTGCCATCACATATCTATTTTCAGTCCTCAACAAAATTAATTTAATAGAAAAATTAAGTGCTTATTTGTTCATGATTTAAATGAATTAAATAAAACATTTATTGAACATTTGTTATACTGTAATAGAGGAAAAATATATTGCGAAAATTATCATTGTTGTTTTAGCCTCAGTGTGTAGTCCCCGGGTCAGATCTGTACTTCCATACTTGGAGTCACAAAAGTCAGATATTTTCAAATCATACACATTCAGTCAGGACTGGCGTTTCCAACCTCTTTTGCACCGAGGACTGTTATTATATTGATCATTCTGTTGCTGAACGGCCAACTTGGGTCAGACATTTGTGGGTTCAAATCATGCATGTTTAAGATTTGCTTTAGGTGTGCTCTCTCTTTGGCCTCCCAGCACACAAGTCTTGATACAGAGTTAGAAAATATGAGAGAAAAGAGCCAACCATAAAATTGAAGCTAAACAGAAACCATTCATTCTGTGTTTGTTGTGGTTACTTATATACAATAACATTTATAGACCTCTCAGCAACACACAGGTCCTCGCACAGATTTCATGTACTCCTAAATGCTTGAATATGGTGATGAGAAACTGTTTACCTCGCATACTCATGACCTGTATTTAATTTAAAATCAATATAATGTTGTTGTGGACGTGACAGGAGTGATGAAGAACACTACATTACACACTGTGCCAAGTTCCTGCAAAAACAGCCTGTAAAGTTTTAGAATTATTATTTAGTCATATATTTTCTCTGTGGCCCGGTACCAGATTTACTCAGCCAGTACCGGAGTAAAGCCCAAGGGCTGGGACCAACTAACGATGGGTGTTTATATAATATTTAATAGCATTATGTCCAGTTGAACGTGCGCTTTTTATACACAGCAGGCTTCTTCAGGATTGGCTTTATTGGTTATTTCTTTTCCTTTATTGTTTGTGTCATCCTTGTTGTTGTTTCTGTGCCTCAGCCCCCGAGAGGAACGACATTTCATTCATCTGTGTAGAAAATAAAATTCGACTGACTGTGACAAAACAAGATGCAGCTGCTCAGATCAAACCAGTGAACGCTGCAGTTATGGGACAGTCAGTCTAACTTAGAAGTTTTACGGCTGCTCCACTCCAGACCAAATTCCCAAAGTTCAGAAACTCAAGAATTAACATGTCTAATTGTTTTATTTATTTGTGTGTAGCCTAATATGCCGGCATGACCATATGCCTGTCACTGAACTGTCATGCAAACCAGCTGCTCAAACCTCACCCGGGCTAAAAGGCCATATGCTGATATTCATGTTAACAAGTCACAGGAGGATTCGGAGGCTTTACATGCAAACTGAAGTCTTGTTACTGTGAAAGTTTACAGCAGCTACATGATTTAAAAGAATGTGTTTTCTCTTAAAGGAAAACAAAGTTACCTGTGTTTTATTTGTGTGAGTTTAATGATAATACCTTGCTCACCAGTATCATTGCCTGAGTCCAACAAGCTCAGATGATTGCAGACAAACCAAAATGTTTGGCTAGATCTTGAACCTCAATATTTCCTGGGTGCTGACCAAAATGTCTAACAAGTACCAAGTCAGGTTTTTGTGAGGTCTTGTTTATATTCTTTGACCAGACATTTACCGATCTAAGTTGATGCTGCTTGTGTTAAACACTGCTGTCTTTGAGAACTTTGGTGTGTTTTGTCAAACGAACCAAAAAAGATTCATTTATTTCTCAAGTTCATTCTTGACAATGGAAATAAACACACTCTCACTCCCACATCATCACAGATGGACGCATGCTCAAGACACATTTGCGTCAGGGGAATCCCTGTAGCGTCACTTTTGAACGCTAACGATAGGAGTAGGATATTTAACAGAAAAATCTGAAAAAGTCGGGAGGCGGTTGCGTTGGACTGGTAGGCAAGAAACCGGAATTTCAACGTTTGTTTCCCGTGTGAAACAGAAAGTTTAAAGTAAATGTTTTCATTTAAGTTACGCGAGTAAACTAAGTTAAACAAGTAATGTTACTTAATCTGCGCAAGTTAAGTGACAAACGTAATTTTGCTATTTTAACCCAAACCATGATCTTTTCCTAAACCTAACCAAGTACTTTCGGTGCCTAAACGTAACCAAATTGCGACGTTTCACAATGATAAACACTAATTTTATCTCAAAAGTCTAACCAGACGTTGCATATTTATTGATGTTAACATGACTACACAACCAAAAATGGCACCCACGGCGTGAAAAAGGGAAACCAAGTGGTCTTAACCAAGCGACTATATGTGACAATTTGGAAATGTAAATTGTGGAACCACCAGTTGGACAGCTTTCCATGATAGTTGGGTCCATCTGCTGAGGAAGACCGGACAATCAAAAGCTCCAGAACAGCTACTAAATGGATCTTTGTGGGGAGATTGTTTTGCTTCAGGTCACAGGTTTCAAAAGCTGGGAAGCAAAGGCAGAAGCAGCATTGACAATCTGGTAACTGACAGAGCAAAATATGTGTTACTGTGTGATTGGAGAATGAGGGCAGGTGGGAAAGTTTGAGGGCATCTTGTGGACAGGTGGAGAATGACAATGACTGGAGAGATCCTAAGAAATGCATGGGCCAAATGAGAAGTTGAGCTGGAGACAGGGACAGAGGGGCATGCGAGTATATATATATATATATAGCTTTTAAAGAAATGTATTGGAGTAGATGTATAAAGTAGCATAGAAATACATTAACTCGGGGCCTGGAATCAGTCAGAGCAGAAGCACTCATTGACCAACATGTTCATGTACTTCCTTCCCTGAGCAGTGCGTATCGTTTTACAGATATGTAATCACACAGCACAGGGACGGACGGATCAGCTGTGTGTCTATAAGCACAGAAGGAACATCAGCGGATAAACACGTCCTGATAAACACATTTTACAGTCCAGTCATCTGGAGAGAGACTGTGAGCAAGCAGTGCAGCATGATAAGGCTTTTTCACACACAGTGCAGCTGGCATGTTCACCTCAGCTGAAGTCAGCCAGGTTATATAAGCCCACCAGCCCACATAGGTTCACAGAGTCACACAGCACTGCAGAGATCTGATCAGCGGAGAGAGTCTGTGTGTGTGTGTGTGTGTGTGTGTGTGTGTGTGTGTGTGTGTGTGTGTGTTGACAGTGTAATTAGAAAAGCAGCACACTTTATTATGGAAGGCAATGATGTGGAGAGGATGGATGCAGGTTTACATGTAAATGTGTAATTACCTATCTTTGTGAGGACTAATTTGAGTTTAAGATCTTGGGAGGACGTTTTATGGAAAGTGAGGACATTTAGGCCGCTCCTCAGTTTGGGACAGACCTTCAAAGGGCTGTTTGAGGGTTCAGACTCAGGTTTAGATTAGGTTAAAAGAGAGTTCAAATATTTAAAAGTGCTGGTAAGGCCTCAAGGGTGTGGTAAGCGTTGGGGTTAGGCATTCAGTTCTGATGGTTAAGGGGTAAGGGGCTAGGGAATGCATTACATCAATGAGCGTCCTCACTATATATATATATATATATATATATATATATATATATATATATATATATATATATATATATATATATATATATATATATATATATATATATATATATATAGTCATAGGCATAAATGTGTGTGCATTTGTTAGCGGACAGCAGGGAGAGAGTGAATGACAAATTAGAAAAGTGGACAAGTTAGACGAGTGTGAAACATGATGAAAGGGAAATGGAGACAGAGAGGGGAGACGCTGAATACGGGACTGAAATGGAGAACAACATGAAAATGTGGAGAGAGGATATTAATCAAAAGAGCAGAAGGGGATATGGGCATGATGGATGGGTGTGTGTGTGTGTGTGTGTGTGTGTGTGTGTGTGTGTGTGTGAGACAGAAGAAAATGAAATGTGTGGATATTGTAGGTATATCTGAAAAACAACACAAAATGAAGGACAGTGAACAAATAGAATCTACAATTTCTACTCAAAGATAGTGTTTAATCTTCTTAACATGAGGGAAACACTGAGTTACAACTGACCAGTAAGTACTATACAGTTTTGAGGTACATGTACTTTACTTGATTATTTCCTTTTTATACTTCTCCTCAACTACATTTCAGAGGGAAATGCGATACTTTTTACTCCGGAACATGTATTTGATAACTGTAGTTACTCTGTAGATTCAAATAATTAATACAAAATATAATCAACAAATAAGTTAGGAAGTATTGTTATGGACAAAGATAAAACTTTATTGATATCTACCCATCAGTATATACAAAAAGATCCACCTTTACCAGCTGCAATAGGAGACCTATTATACCGCCTTTCCAACCCTATATTGTAGTTCTGTGTCTCCTCTATGGCAGCTTTTTCAATCTTACAGCGGAACTTCATGCAGGCCTTCATATCAGCCTCTGTCTGAAACAAGCTGTAGATGCTCCTGTCTCTTCAAAGCCCCCTCCAGACAGTTTTAACTGCCGTTTTTGGTTAACGGGGGTGTGGTTAATAGTCGGACGTAATACATTACCATGACAACCAAAGACTAGCTGGCTGGAGTGTTCACTAACGATATGCTGTGTTAACATCACTACATTGTGAAGTTTAGTACACTGTCTGGCAGGAGTAGCTATTACTTACCCATGATAGAAACTAACGTGCGAGTATCAGCTGTTATCAATCATACAGTCGATGGTCCTGTCACGCACTGCACACGATAACTCCCCCTACGGGACTTTTATGGTGTGCTTACTGTACCGCGGGGGGTATTACTCTGTTGAACTGTATGTAAAGACTTCTGATACCATTGCCTCTGCCAATGCATTGGTAAAACAGCCATCAGTAAAATGCATGTTGCAGACTCAATATAAGACAGTGGCAAGTGTTTCAAGTGTCATCTGTCCAAGTAAATCACATGATAACTTGGTTAGCTAGCTCACAACGATGTTTATCGGTTTGATGCTCTGACTTAACGAGGCGTGACGGCGTGACAGTGCGCCTGCGGAAGCTTGGAGAATGACGTATGACTTATGGAATTACTATAGTCGTACGTTACCATCCCGTTTTAACAACTAAGCAACTTTTGCAACTTTGAGCACAAAATTAAGCTATTTGTCAAAAATTATTTGCCGGACTATGTGGGTAATCAACATTGTAAGGAAATGACTCAGAAAAATATGAAATATCATAGAAATGTCAAAATACACTGGAGGGGGGCTTTAAGGCCCCTCCCTCCAAAGGCAACTGTCTTCTGATTGGCCATTGTCTTATGTGTTTACCAGGTTGCCGCAGGGATAGGGCTACATGTTCCTTTGTGGGCGTGGCCAGCATTCTCTGCCTGGAGCAAATGTCCGTATGTGGAAAGTAGAAAAAACTGTTTAAAACAGAGCATTCAGAACAGCGGGGTATCTGAGGTTTTACTTTTAAATACTGTAACCTCATTTTTTGAAGCTTTGGCCATGTTTAACATGAACATCTGACAATGTAACATAATAGAAATGCCAGAAAATATGAAAACGCGTAATAGGTCCCATTTAAAGTGATAAACAAATAAATAATATAATGTACAGTATTTTGAAATGGGTCATTCTGAATAATGAGCACTCTTATTTTTGTTGCGTATATTTTGATGCTAATACTTTTATTTAGGTACTTTGTTTTCACATACACACTATATGTAGTGAAATTCGTTCTATGCATTCAAACCATCCACAGTAATGGGAGCAGTGGGCAGCCACTGTACAGCGCCCGGGGACCAACTCTTAATCTAAACCTGAGCCTGATTATTAATATTCAAAATAAACACATATAAAACCCTAGATATTTTCATAGAAAACACAACACGATGGCACCTGAACGCATCGCTGGTAACTTGATTTTGATGAGTGTTGTTGACAAGACAGCAAGACAGACATTCACATAACCAAAGCGTCGTGAGTGTAACTGATGAAGTGTCCTTGAGCGAGACAGTTTTCCATTTACCTCCGTCTCAGAAAACCAAATCAGTCGTGATTATTCCGAGGCATCTTAAAACTTAGCAGCACTCAAAAGTCTTAGCATGGCCTCAGTTTATCACTTCCTTCCTTATGCTGACGAACTCTTATCAGAGCACCAAAAGAGAGGTATCATCATGTTCTAGAGAAAAAGCAATCACCCACATTAACTTCAGTAATACATAAAAGATACGTGCACTCAGTATTTTCCAGGGTTATGTACATACCAAAGTGTACACGTACATCGAAAAGAACGTGGAGTAGCTCAGTGAATTTTAAAAAATAATTTGTGATTCAGTAAACACACATATGTAACACACTTGTTTTCAGGAGGAAAATAAAGATGAACTACTAATTCTCACTCCCAACATCTCACATATGGACCCTTGGTCAAGAACCTTGGCCAAGACCCCTTGGCGTCGTTTTTTAACGCCCTGGATACACCTTTAGCGTTATTTTTTGGTTATATTTAGGAAAAGATCATGGTTTGGGTTAAAATAGCTACATTACATACACCACTTAACTACTTAACTTTAATAAAAACATTCAATGTTAACTTTTTGTTATACACGGTAAACAAACACTGGTCTCCTGGTTGATAGTGTTGTTTCTGGTCCTCCATCAAGGCCAACCCCCTCCTTACTCTGACTTTTCTGTTAAATATCCTACACCTCCCTTTAGCTTTCAAAAGTGACGCTACAGGGCTGCCCTCGGTGAACGATGACGCTAACGCGTCTAGACCATTTGTCCATTTCTCACTTGGCAGTGAGAAAGGGTTGAAACAAAATAGGATTAGAAATTGGTGTGAGGCCGATCTTTAAAATATTTACCATCAAAGTATTTAATCATCCCACCAAAATAGGTACAAGTGAAGCAGTGCAAATGTAAACTACACAGCTTTGGATGCACATTTGTCAAGTTATGTTGTTTCTCATATTTCCTCTTTTCATCATCTTCCTTTGTGAAGCATGAAACGCTGCCCGAATAAAGTTCACTTGAGCTCTGCAGCATCAGTTGCAGAGTTAAAAAACTCTACCAGCTATATGGTTAAGGCTTAATGCTGTAGGTCTCTAAAAATAACCTGGATGCTCTCAGCACACTTGATTCAATTGGTTCCATCGCTCGATGAGGTGAGAAGAGCGCTTCAAAGAGAACATACTCACATTTTTGGTCATATCTGTCATTTAGATCATTGTGATTCATTGTGATCATTGCTAAAATGTAAATGAAAAGCAGAACTCCTCTCTCCAAAATGTCCCATATACATTTTTAGTGGAGAAAAATGATTTATGGGAGTTTATTACTCAGCTCCTGTAAAAAAGTGCCATTCTGTCAGCCAAAAGCAATTTGTCACCTGGTCTCTTTTGTGTAAGTTTGGTGCTATTAATCTTTTTTTTTTTTTGCGTCACTTTTTTAAAACAAAATTCATTTCAGAATGAAAGTTTGATGTAATACCGGGTTGTCTGAGAGGAAAACAAGGTAACTGAAAGCACAGGAGCCACAGAGAGGATTGAAAGCACGTGGAGAAAAAGAAAGAAAACAATGTTTAACATGATCTATTTTTCTCTTTGCAGGAACGCCACGCTGACAGTCTGATACAGAATCAGCATTACCAGGTCTGTATACCCGTTACAGCTTCATGTTTGTTTGTTTACTGTGTGTAGAGGTGTGTTTGTTTGTGTGCTAGAGGTCTTCAGAAGAACACAATCCCCCCAGCAGTCCAGTATCTGATCCAACCTGAAATGTCCCGAATCCAACTTAAAGAAATGCCTGAGATTTAGAGAGATGAGAAGAAGAGAAGATCAGTAGCAAACATGGGGAAACAGCTAGCTTGGCTATCAAACTCCACTTACCAGCGACCTCTTGTTGTCACTGCTGACCTCCAGTGGTTTAACTTGTCACCTTGCTGCAGTGATGTGGACTTGCACTGCTGGGTGTGATCACTTCTGACCACACCTATCATTAATGCTAATAACCAACTAACACTATAATGAATACATGGCCCATGATCCAGGCTTCATCTCTGTACGCTTCTTTATGTTGCCTGTACTGAAAGTGATGACGCGGGAGGAAATATTGTTGACCAGCTTCAGTACTAAATCTCCCTGTTGGGCAGTTTTTCAACGAGTGAGGCGGGCCTCCCCAGGTTGGCTCCAAACTGTTTCAGGGGAGGCTCAGTGAATTGAAGTAAAACAATATTACGACATCACATAGAAAAGCCTACATGTGTGATGTGGTTAAAGATGTCAAACAGCAATATTAGGCTATCTTGGCTCAATTGTTGAGTGTATAGAGGATCAAATAACAATAATAATGCATGTAGGAATAGAGCAAAACTAAGCAAGTAAACTAACTGAGGGTGAGGGGCCGCCTTTCCCAAGGTTTGTCTGAGGGGACGCCCACAGTCTCAGACTTTGAAATTTCTTGGTTTAGTCCACATATGTCCACTTTGGAAATTTTAAGTCAATAACAATGTAATCGATTTTCAGCTGCTGGCAAAGTAAAATCAAGTGAACTGAGGACATTTGTAGACAAAAAAGGAATTAAATTGGAGGGTACGCTTGTGTGTTTTTTTGCACCGGGCCTCCTTTTTGTCAGTGAGACGCAACTCTTTTAATGTCGGAAATATTACCTGAGACTGGTGAAGAGCGCTGGAGTCTGACAGCAAATAAAACCTCAATATTTCATATTAGAAGAACATGAGTTGATCTCACTCTTGTTAACATTCAGTCAGTGGAAATTTAAACCACCAGAGCTATCTAACGTTACTAAAGCCAGTTTAAATGGGGCTGTAACAAACCACTCTGTGACACAGCAGAAACAGTCCAAAAAGTTGTAAAACCCTTTTACACCCATTGTCTCTCACTGTCACACACAGACTGCACAAATAAAGATGAATTAAAATAATCACAAGGAAAAGCAGTAAATCCACATATTTAAGAAGCTGGAACCATAACATTTTTTTTTGCATTTAACATGGTTTGATTATTATCAAAATAGTTGCCAATTCATTTTCTAACAATTCATAAACTAGTTGTTTCAGCTGTACTTTATGTAACTGGTGGGTAGTTTAACTAATAACAGCACATGCAAAAGTCTTAATTTGTATAGAAACTAGAAACATCAATTGTCATGAATAGAAAAGACTCAAGTAAATACCTTAACTTTGTATTTAAGCACAGTCCTACATTACACCACTTTAACCGTTTGTACATATACAAACAATACGAGGGACCCACTCATAAAAACATGTCTAAAAAGTGCAAATTGAGGTACAAGTCCTTTCAGTTACTCTTTAAATCTTACAATGTTTATGTTCATGTTTTGTAGCTTGCTGTCTTCTTCTTCACTGCCTTTGCTGTCGCATTGCTACACTTTAATTTCATGGGGATGTGCGTCCTCGTGCAGGTTACAAACGAAACAGGCACTGACAGACATGAGCATCAAATATTTACTTTTATTAACGTACTTAAAACATGAGTCTCACACTCTACCGGCCACAGAAATGTGTCCGTCCAGGTAAAGAAAGTGCTCTCCTGCTCCTCATACAGCACTCTGAGGTCTTGCACTGAAGGCAATGTCAGATGAATTATGTTATGGTTCAGTGTTAAGCGTAGAAGGTGAAATGGATCGGTGTATTGGTCAAGGGCTCTTTTCAGTCTGTCTCTGAGTCTCAACAGAAGCATAACATGAAACTCATACCACTTTTTCAAGGCGTAGTTTATAGTCTGTTTTTTTACAGCAGCGAGTAAGCTCGAGAGGGTTTTATCGTCTCAGCATCAAAAGTGAAAGCAACAGCAGCGAAAACCGCAGCAAGGTCCTCTGATATAAATTAAAATGAGAGTGAGCACCTTCTTTAAACTCTTCAGAAACACAGATTATTGTTTTTGGCAGCCATGACAGCATTTCTGATGTCCAGTGTTGTGGATACGCATTTTTTCAGCAAATCAACAGAGACCGAGATCTATTTTGACACCTCAGCACTGGCAGCAACTACAAACGCAGGAAAGCCAGTACTTTGTGTTTGGCAGCGCCGATTGTCACTTTGATCACCGTCCATGCTTTTAAGAATTGTTGTAGGAATCTGCCCTTCATTTTAGTGTGTGGTGTGTTTGGCAGAGGCGGAGAGTGACAGCATGCCAGACCATCCCGTTTGGCAGTCACAGGTGTTGACTGTGGGAGGATGCAGTGTGCTACTGTGTGTGTGTGTGTGTGTGTGTACTGTAGCAGTGTGTCAGGGTTTGAATTACCACCCACTGAGCACCAAATGCTGGTGAAATTTGTCTTTGGTCTTTAAATCAATAAGGGTCACCCGCCTCATTGGCTGATTACTTAATGAGACAATAACATTTAAATTCATCGGTTAGGTTCAATTAATCTGCAAGTGAACAGGTGTCAAATGATCACTAATGGTTTTATTCATTACCATTAACAAACACTGACAACCATGAGTGTAAATTCTTCCCTGGCCCATCATTTTTCCTAACATTTATATAAAACCTTTTTTTTTTTTGAATGAAGTTTTTACGGCTGTGTCCAACCTGCATGGGCTTTATGCAAGCCAGAAAACAATACAATGTCAAACAATACAATAAAAATATCAAGAGACCATCTCTACAAAAATGTATTTACTACATAATACTGGAGAAATCAGAACAAATCAGAATCAGCTTTAATGGCCTGGTATGTGTGCGCATACAAGAAATGTGACTCCGGTCTTGTCCATCGCTGTACATACACAGAACAAGCATAAACGAAAAAAGCTCAACAAAAAACAGATATAAACTACTGCATACACATCATTCACAAAAACACTAGTGTAAGGGAGCAGAGAGCAAAAGATGAAAATAACAACAATAAAATAAAAGCCATTCAGATTTTTCACAATCTATTCCAGGGTTTTGTCAAGCTATTTTATGAACATTGACACACTTGATTCATCACAGTACGTTCAACACAAAAGAAAAAGAGACTCACTTTTGGCCTGAATATTTTTAAATCAGCCAAACAACCAGTGTACAAGGGAACAAAGATCTTTGGCCTCTAGATAAGTGATATGTAACGTATAATTCAGAGCCAGACTTTTACAGGCTTTAATGGCACATTTCTAAATCATTTTCTACTAATACAACAATAATAGAGTTAACGCACAACTCAAATATTTTCTGTTGATCAGAGGTTTTCAAACTGTAAAACAGTCAAATAACAATTAACTAAGCATGTTAAGTAATCTTTGCAACTGCCTCCAACAGGAAGTGATCCGGAGCCTGGTGAAGAGGTACGTGGCGGCCATGATACGCAGTGCCAAGACGGACGAGGGACTGACGGAGGAGAACTTTAAGGTGGGTGCTTTAAGGTGGAAACAAGCAGCTGTTGTGATGGTGATCCAAATGAATAAATAAGTAAAAAAGGAATAAAAAAGATGACAGCAAACATTGAAAGATCAAAAAGAGAAAGAAATCCTTAGGGTGTTTACACCCGCCAGCAGTGTATCTGAATCTTGTTTTGGTTTAAGGCTGTCTGACTGTCTCTGCTCACACACTACAGAGTTCAAACGATACATACAACATACGTTTGTCAATTGGTTTGCTGTAAATTATATTAGTTTGTAGCTGAGTCTGCGGAAAATCAGGTGCTCCAGTGACTGTGCATGTTTTATTGATACCAAAGGCAGAGCTGTGCCTCATCGCTACAAATATTCATTAAATGATGAAAACTACAGACTCTCCAGCACTTCTTCTCTTCGTCTGCTGCCACAAAAACTACATCTCCGATCAATACCAACAGTTCATAGTCGACGATCCTTGAGAAGAGATTCTTTGCTTTTTCCAAATCATCTGAGCCGTAATTTATTCTGAGCTGTTTTAGCGCCCGAATCTTGTTTCCCATGATGCCTCTGGAGCCCAGCCTGGGCTTTGAAGTGGAAAGTTCCTTTGGGCTTTTCAGTGCAAAAACAACATCAGGTGCACATCGAGCCGAATCTCTTTCACACCCTGAGTGTGTTTGTGTGACTGTGCATTTGCAGAAAGTGTGTGTTGAAAAGAAGTGTAACTAATATCAGGTGCATGTTGAAGTAAATCACTGTTTTATCCTCCGAGGAATAAAGCCACGTGTGCAGCATTTGGATCCCATATGGCGAGGGGGAAAAGAAAAAAGATGCAGTAGCTGTGATAATATTTAAAAAACAAAAGGATTCAAGTTTGCTGAGATTATTTCGCTCATAGCTCCTAGTTCTCTCTGGTGGACTAATCGAAGACGCTGTTTCTAAATTATCTGTAGTTGTGTTTCTTGTTACTTATTGGACAACTATATATCTGTGATAAGCTAAAAGCAGCCATTTACATTGGCCATGTGGTGAATCAGACAGGCTGCATTTCATATTGCTTGTTTAGTTCGAACCAACAGACCGAAACCCAGAGTTATTCAATTTACAATTATATAATTACACTGAACAAAATTATAAACGCAACACTTTTGTTTTTGCCCCCATTAATCATGAGCTGAACTCAAAGATCTGAGACTTTCTCTATGTACACAAAAGGCCTATTTCTCTCCAATATTGTTCACAAATCTGTCAAAATTCTGTGTTAGAGAGCACTTCTCCTTTACTGAGATAATCCATCCACGTCACAGGTGTGGCACATCAAGATACTGATCAGACTGCATGGCAGAGATGCTCACAAGTCTTTGAGCTAGAGTCCAAGTCAAGTCTCAAAAAACTGCATAGCTATAAGGAATACTGTTAACCTGTTTTATAATAATGTGCAATGTAATTAATGACAGCTTATTAAATACTGTTAAGTCAATAAAACTGTGACGTTACATAGTCAACAATAAAGCTGTAACTTACAGAGCACAACCTGTGCAATGCAGTTAATGACAGCTTATAAACTACTGTAAGTCAACACATCCTCCTGACTCTCAAATCAATAAACTGTAACCTGTTTTTAACTTACAGAGCACAACCATAATGTGCAATGCAATCACTGACAGCTTAAACTACTGTAAGTCAACACATCACCAGACTCTCAAACCAGTGTAACGTTATAACTAAATAAAACTGTAAGGCTACATGATCAACAATAAACCTGTAACCTCTTTCTAGCAAACAGTAATAATTAACGTGATGGCAGCCAGCGGGACGTAAATAATTACGTTAACCGACCACCAAGTTTGGCAAGTAAACAAACGCTCGTTCATCTTTTCATAACGAGTTAACCTCCCGTAGCTCATAGCTGAAGCAAGAAGCAAGCTAACGTTAGATGGCCAATGCTGAGCTAAACATGTTCACTCACCACATATTTGCGTTCAGCGCTTCTTTGTTTGGGTCTTGTATTATGAAGTTTTAAAGCCAAAGTTTATGAATAATTGCGGAGCAGCTGCCGGTGTTTGTTGTCCTCTGTCACATGCGGCTGCGCGCAGCAGATGTTACGTGTTACGTAAGCAGGTTATAGGGAACGGAGGGAGGGAATAACGGCAAGCTCATCAGACGTTTCCTAAAAAATAAACATTGTTCACGAGTCCCGCACCTCGAGTCCGAGTCGAGTCTGAAGTCACTGTGTGTGCGACTTAAGTCGCACTCGAGTCCGAGTCTCAAACTCGAGTCCCCATCTATGCTGCATGGGTATTACACAGGTCTGCCTTAGGCTGGCCACAATAAAAGGACAAGAAAATGATAAACGGTCTGTACTTAAATAGCGCCTTTCTAGTCTTCTGACCACTCAAAGTGCTTTACACTAAGCCTATATCGCTTTCATCCATTTACACACATTCATACACTGATGGTAGAGGCTAAGGTGCCAACTGCGCATCAGAACAGAAATCAATATTCAGCCATCAGGAGCAATTTGGGGTTTAGTATCTTGCCCGAGGACACTTCGACACGTAGATTTGAGGAGCCGCCCATCTTCCAATTAGCTGACAACCCTCCTGAGCCACAGCCGTCCCTCTGCAACAAAGCA
Source organism: Micropterus salmoides (assembly GCF_014851395.1). Taxonomy (NCBI): domain Eukaryota; kingdom Metazoa; phylum Chordata; class Actinopteri; order Centrarchiformes; family Centrarchidae; genus Micropterus; species Micropterus salmoides. The sequence continues at coordinate 32,404,463 of NW_024041150.1, forward strand.
ACAAATCCTCACATGTGAGAATGTTTTCCACTTCTAGATGATAAATGTCCGAAAAGATGAATCAATTAATAGGCTAATTGTTACAGCGCTTATCTGAAAAATGTGAAATAAATTACTAAATGAAGATGGACTGGGAGGGAGAAATGACATTCAATTATAATGATGTCCTAGCATGTTATGTGTTAATTAAACGCTGCACCTGATTAGCTTCAGGGTTGAAATATCACTATTAATGTTTTACATTAGACACGTCACACAGCGTTACCTTCATCGGGGTGGTAGCTGGGATGTGACTTCACAAGACAAATATTAATCACCATAAATTTTTGGGATATATATGATTTTTTTAATAAAATGTAAAGAATATAATATTTACTTTCATTTGCACTGAACCTCACACTGGTCTGCGCCTCGGTGTGTTTCATGATCATGGAGGTAAAGACCTTAAAATGAATTAATTATAAGTGAATGAGGCAGTTTCTCAAATTGAGAGAGTTTACTTGAGCGACCCCTCTTTCTCTCTTCAGGCACACATTTATCTCACTTTCTCCACTTATCCGCTCTCTCTGTTGCTTGTCTCTCAACCTCGATCTCCCTCTCTTCACAACCATCCCCCTGAGTCCTTACCCTCCTCTTCACCCTCTGCCTCTACAAATTGATGTTTCACCTCCCCTCTCTCATTCAGTCACCATTCTCCTCTCTTCCACTTCGCCTCCTCACCTTCTCCTTTTCTGTTTTTTCGCTCATGTTTTCCCCTGAATAGCAGTTTATAAAGCTTTAGAATAAACTTTGCAGCCCTTCCTGAAATAATATGTATAATTAAATTTCTTGGCTCAACATGACAGTTTTATTTCAAAGGGAAATTTGACTTTTAGTTTGAGTTCAATTGTTGTTGTTTGTTTTTATATTTTTATTTTCGACTGTGCTGTGCTATACTTTTCTCCAATATTTACTTTGATCTCTCTTCTTTTATACCTGTAGTTTAAAATACAAAGAGACAATTTAATTTATCTTCACAAAAAAAACAGTGCGCCATCATATGAACTCGTTTTAACTCTGTCTCTTTCCAGGAGTTGAAGCAAGACATCTCCAGTTTCCGCTACGAGGTCCTCGATCTTCTTGGGAACCGGCGTCCTCCCCGGCGACATTACTCCTCCTCCAGCGAGACAGCAAGAGACGATGGCGCCATGGCCTCAGAGGACGACAGCGAATCGGGTGACGGCGGTGGAGGGAGTGGCCAGAGGTCAAAGGGCGTGACCTTCATGACCCCGCTGGAAGACGACGTGAAGCCGACACCCACGCACGGCGTGTCTGCCTTGGTGCGCTCCATTTCTGGAATGACTCAGATAGAAGGAGGGGGAGAAGGTGAGGAGGGGGAGCTGGAGGAGGGCATTGGATGGGGGGAAGAGGAGGAAGAAGAGGAGGGGAAACCAAAGAGCAACGGGCTGAAGACAACCGTCATCCCTCCATCCTCCACCACCGTCCTCCCCTCCCCGTCATTCTCCTCGTCGTTCTCCTCATCGTTCGCTCGTACGAGGACCCGCCTGCAGCGCATCTCAACTCCGAGCGCAAAGACAGACTCTTTCAAGCGCCTCTCCTACCTGTTCTCACGCTCCAAGCGCAAAGCACCACCCATGCCTCTCCCCCTCCAGTCCCCACCTTCCTACACCATTTCAGACGGGTTGCTCCGCCCCCTGGGGGGCCACAGCCACTCCGACTTTGGTCTCAGTAACGTAACCAGAAGCGAGACTCACCTGAACGAGGTGGGCCTCTCAGTCGACATCAATAACCCCTCGTTTTCCCCGCGGAGAACGAACGGGCGGGACTCGCTCTTGACGCTGCCCCTCCCGCCCCCGTGCCCCTGCCAATCCCTGCACTGTGCTTCCAACATGTCCGAGTCCAGCTCGCGCCTCCTGGACTCCAGCGAGGACGTTTTCCAGGGCGGAGGCGTGGGAGGAGCGGGCGAGGGCGGCATGGATGGAGGCGGGGGAAGAGGAGGGGTTATGATGATGGGCGGGTGGGTGGGACCGTGCGACGATGTCATAGAGGACAGCTGTGAGGTCATAGAGGACTCTGTCACCACACAGCTATAGGAGAGACGGACAACCAAACTGTGTTTCTTTGTTTGCAAATGGCTGCATTCAGAGGGAGAGAGACAGAGAGAAAGGCGGAGGGAGGAGGGGGGACGAGAACCCAACGGAACCTGTTCTGGAACTCAAGGTGGATGGATTCCAGAATTCAACAGTGGAATTCTAGAGAACAAGAACGGAGCGGTTGAGTGACGGTCCAGAAATGGCAGATGTTCACGAAGACAGCCTGACATTTGGTTATCTGCCCGTTTTTATTCCCGTCAAATACTTAGGCTTTGTCACGTCCTTCAGCGTCTGAGCAATTTGAAAGTCAGTCAGATTTTGGCCTTTCTTTTAACCGAGATCATGTCAAGTTCATGACATCCCAAAATAGCATGGATTTATTTGACTGGAAAAACTCCACGGTCAGCAGCCCAGTGCTAACACTCGTTACTGTCTCTTTCCATGAGCCTTTCCCGCTCGAGACTTTACATGACAAGAACATCACACACATAGAAAAATGCTTTTCTAGTCTCTGGGGATAGTTTACACTAATGAAACACTCAAACCTTTATTTAACCAGGAGAAAGCCCATTTAGATATAGTCTCTTTTTCAAGGGAGATCTGGCTAAGAAGGGCAGCTAAACAGCATTTGAGCTGCTGATGTAGTTTTTTGTTGACATATTGCTGTGGACACCTGGGACAAGTTGGCAGCAATTCTGACTTGCTCTGCTGTTGTCCATGCAGCTCTCTCAGCACATCATATTCACGGTCAGGTCCAGGTTACTTGTCATGGCTTTCACAAACAACTGTCTTCAAAAACATCTGCCATTTTCATGCCTCAGGAGAAGAGTTAAGAGGAGAGTACATATTTTTCTTCTTTCCTCTGGGAGAATCAAACAGGCATGACTAGTATGGAATTACAAGTAGCCAAAGTGACTTTTTCGGACAGGAAATATCATTAAAAGTCCCTGTTTGGTTTTCAACACATGACGCTGTCTTTCCCTTTAACCAAGCTTCAAATGTGTAATGGATTAAAAATGGAATTAAATCCTGCATTTGAATGGAGCTACCGTGAAACTCAGCCAAATGAAATGTGACTAACTTACAATTGCAAAACATCTGAGTGGACCGATGGAATAACCTCCCCTTTAACTCTGGATTTTGATGGATTTAACGCCGACCGAATCACTGGGATGAAAGCAAACGGCATGGAACCGTTGCTCTGCTGTGGATAGCCAGCACCCTCTCTCTCTGCATCAACAAGGGCCAAGGAACTTTATTTTATCCTAATAACAGTTATACTAGTAATAATTATAACGATAATAATAATAAGAGACTTCTAATAATAGTAATGAGGATCATTCTGGTTCCTAAAGACAGTCTTTGCTTCTATTTGAGTTGCCTATGATATCCTGGCTTCTCGTTCAGCTCTTCCTTAATACGTACACTTTAACCTGATGAATTAAAAATATATGGTGATATTTATTGTGAGGACGAGGGATGATGGGTGTGTGAATGGGTGGAAAGGAGGAAGAGAAGGAGAGAGGCAGGGACGAACACAGAACGTTTTCCGGATAAAAAAGGAAGGAGATGACGGGTGAAATAGAGGAGATATGAAGCAACAGAGGAGGCGAGGAGGAAGAAATAACATGGGTGGAGACGAGATTGCCTCTCTATATCTGTGGAAATCTATTTTAAAGGGAAATTTCACCAGAATTTCATCATTATTTTTTTTTCTTCTTGAAGTTGCTCAGTGCAGCGACTTCAAAAGGTTGGCATGAGCAGAGGCTGTTGAATTTTACTCTGGTTATATACGACATGTCAGCGATGAAGTAGAGAAATTATGCATGTTTGATCAAAAAAAAAAAAAACACCATAACCTGCAACACACACACACACAAACTCGAAATTGCAACTAGTGTGTTGAGTAGCTCCTGGCCAAATGTTTTGCCCTTTGTGAGATCTCTCCAGAGTCCTCCACTGTCTCCCTCTTCAACAGGATGACACCAGCTCTCTCTTATTTTACATCCCTTCTCTCTCTTTCTCTTTCTTTTGGTTTCTTCTTACCTTTCTTTCTTTTCCCAACCTCTACCAGACAACGTAACACACACACACATACACACAAAGGCCCCTCTGGCAGATTCTGTGACCTCACCACCAGCTGTCTTGGCAGCGACAGCGGCAGAAAGCCTCAACCCGTTGATGAATCAAAGTCCCAAAATGTCACGGTGTAACCATGGAGACCCGATTACCCGCTCAACATCCTGTAATCATAATGTCACGTCCAGAGCCAGAAAGCTCCTCGCGGCAGAGTCTGGCGCTGCCGGGCATCCTGGCGCTGGCAGCGGGGGTGCAGCTAAGTGGGCAGTGATGACACCCGTCTATTTTGTCTTTAAAAACAGTCAGTTTTTATGTAATCTTACATCCCACCAACAACACAGACAAGACAAGTGTGTAAAAGCAGGCTAACATCTAACTTTAAACCTTACTTCTACCACAAAACTACAAGAAGAACGAAGAACGACCGCATTTGTTTATGTTTCAGAAGCATAAAATGACCTTTAGTTGCATTTACCTAACAAACTGCTGAAGTGCAGTAACTTTAACCAAGTAGTTTTTGTGCCAAGCCGAACCTTACCCCTAGAGGTGGCAGATCACCTGTTGTACTTACCTAAATGTACTGTAAGGTCTAGCTAATCTGTAACCTGACAGGTGCGTGTCCATTTCACACAAAATGTCATTGTGTCAACCGCAAATCGTGGTCATTTTAAACTTTGTTTTACAGGCCGTCATGACTTGGGTGACAAACATACTAATTAGATCTTTGGTTTCGCTTTGAACACAATTTGGAAAATAAAAAAAGTTTTAAAGCTGCACTAATCAGACCCTGACAACATATTTTATGAACTAGCTTCTTGGGGATGCGACCCTTCAGTGTCCTGCAAAAGATAAAACCAGGGCCGTTCTTCACGTCTAAATGTTTCTTTTCTCTTTTATCGTTTCGTATTTAGTAGTAGATGTTCAATATTGTAGATGACGACAATGACGATGTGAAAGGGTCGCTTGCAGTGAAAAACTGTTAAATCAGCAGTCCCCCATCAGCTTTACAGACTCTATTATGTCTGGTACACACAAGATGATTTTTAAATCTTAACCAATTTTAAAAACGTGGGATTCCACAGACATAACAACAGTTTAACTTAAGATCGCACAACCCAGATTGTTCAGTCTAGACGCAGGACCACACACTTGGCGTTTATACTAACGATTCCGGGGACTTGGGATCTCACAGAAACTCATGTGATCAAACGTGACTTCAAACATAACCAAAAATAGAGGCAGACTGTCATTGTCAGCTGGTTGCACTTGTGTGTGCTATGTTTTGCACAGAAGAACAAAAAAACAAAAATAAAACTGTAGATGAACTCGAGGAACTCATGTCAAGAGGGAACCAGCAGGGTTTATACTTTTTTATAGCGCATGCAAATACACAACACGTTGGTGACGCTTCCCGGTCAGCTCGCTCTCCTTGGCTGTTGCGGGTTTCTGATTGCAGGCTTCCCATTTTCGAATTGTAAGTATGAAACTTCTGATTTGTACGATTCGATCCAGTCGGTGACCTTATAAGTATGTCCGTAAACCCCTCACACTACAGAATCATTTGGGCCGTTGATCAGTTCTGACCATCCTTGGCTCGGAGACACCACGGCGATTGTAAGAAGGGGCGAATCGGCCAGCATTAGCTATTTACTTTGTTTATTCTAATGTGAATGTTCCACACTCATCAACCTTGTTTGTCAGACAGACAAAGTAAGCCACTAGCTAATGAACATAGCGCTAGCAGCTAAAGAGCCACACACATTTCTCTGAAGACAAAAACAGAACTAAAAATGTTGGACTCGTCAACTGGATGAAACTCAGAATCACTCCAAAAGCAGCTCTGTGTCTGCTGGACGTGTAAATAGGCAATGGTTTGCTAATTTTTTGCACAAAGCAAATGATAAAAAATTCTAATATGTCAGTGTTGCCAAATGGCCAGGAAAAAAGTTTTAAGGCACTGGGATATTAGAAAAATATGGACTCAAATTTGAATTGAACCTCAGATTCCACACATTTAATTAATAATGATCTGCTCGGTCAGTCTCACATTGGTTTAGGGAGTTTATTGATTTCTGAAAACTGATCCTTAAAGACAAATCACATGTAATCTGCATCATTGACAAACTAAGTGAATGAATTAAAGCTCAGCTGGGAGCTTTAGATTTTGGATCACAATTCAACAACTGATGTTCAGGACGGCAAAGGTCGAAGGCACAGAGGGAACAAACTGCTGTTTCAGGAACGTGATTGTGTCTGACAGAGAAGGTTGAGTAAAGAAAGGAAGGAGAGTCCAGGTGGAGAAGTGGGTGTGTTTAGCTCAACGCAGCACAGTTAAACAGTAAAAGGGACCCCGTCCTGCAGCGGCAGCCCAAAATGTTTTAAAAATAACTCTTTTGCAACTTCTCATTACTAAAAATGGGAGAAAAATAAGATATTTTTTAGCTTTTCCTAACAAAGTAGGGCTGTGTAATTATTCTAATTTTAATCATGATTTTGATTTTGGCTTCCATCGATTCTAAAAACAAGTTAATCGAGCTGAAACGATCATTGTGTCACATGCTGTTTCGCCATTTTTCTTGTGTTATGACTCCAGCGCACCCTTTTCTTTACAGCGGGGCCCCCCCTTCCCAGCTTGAGCCAAGATGACGGGGGTTATAACTCCTACAACTTGCTAATCACCATTATTAGCCTTTACACTGCAGATTTTTGCCTAGCAGCTTGCAGACTTTTCTACTCATAGCTTAACAACTTGCGTGTTATTTATATTTATACTAAACCAGGTGTGTTTACCTGGTCCGTGCTTGTAAAACATGGACCACTGTGTCCCTGTCTTCTAGCGTATCACCGGATTTATAGTTTTCTTACTTTGGTTTAAGTAACTGCATCTCCAGACAGAACACCACTGTTGAATTTCAGCGTTATGTCACGTAACGAGTTGTCGTCAACTCGAATAGTTCACCTGTCACCTGCTCTGCTCCACTCCGTGTGTCAGGAATCGGCCGTGTGCTCAGGCAGAGAACAGGTTTTTAGGACCCAGAAGCAGACTCAAAAGCGGCAGGGTAGGCTTTAAAATTTTATTAACAAAACACAAAGATGAGCACATTACAATGAGTGGCAAAGTCCAAACAAACCAAGGTAATCCAAACAACAGAAATCCAAATGCAGGGAAACGAACAAACTGGCAGGATAGCTGGTGTAACATATGACAAAACCGCAACAAAGACAGAACAGAACTGAGGACTTAAGTACCAGGGCGAATGAGCTAAACTATTAATCATGTTAATAATTGTGATCTCAATTATGGCCAAAATAATTGGGATTAGGATTTTTTGCCATAATTGAGCAGCTTTAACCGAAAGTGGAGCAAAATAAAATTGAAATCTCTCAGTATGTTAAAACCTCATAATTTCACTCATATATTTGAGCTCAGTTTAGCATTACTCCTCTCCGGGTTGACTAAACTCCACCAACCTGAACTGTTGTCCATTAAAACAAAGAAATTATATTTGTCAAGCAGGAAAAAAGAAGATCTAAAATCCACGTCAAGTCAACAGGACACATGGAGGCCGTAAACTGCAGATAAACCAGAGAGCGGGGGGGTATTCTTGGTTACCACGGCAACCTGCCTGCATGTCACCACCCCTTAATCAGGTGCCCGCTCAGTCAGCCACACGTGCACCAAGACCAGAGGGTTAGATAATCAATAACACTTCATCAATTGCCATGACAACAGCGGGCAGCGCAGACACAGGAAAACACCCATGGGACTGATGATCAATCACCCTGATAGATCAATACCGATAATGCCTGGCTGATCCTGGGCCTTTTTAACCCGCTGCAGGATGTGTGTGTATCACCCAGGGATTATTGATCCAGCCAGTTTGCGTAATTAAATTGTGTTGAGTCCTTGATTGATATTACAGATAAGACTTGTACACAACATAATGTATGTGTTTGTGTGTTTGTGTGTGTGTGTGTGTGTGTGTGTGTGTGTGTGTGTGTGTGGTGTGGTGGTGGGGGGGGGGTCCCATTTTCGTGGGGCCCAAAAACCATGATTCCACTATACTTGTGGGGTCTGAAGGCTTTTTTTTGAGGGTCAAGACCTGGTTTTAAGGTCCAGGTTTGAATTATGTTAAGGTTAGGCATGCAGGTTTGATATAAATGTGTGTGAGAGGAACTATGCAAAGACAACTTTCAAAGGGAAAGATGGGACAACACACACACACACACACACACACACACAGACAGAGTACACGCTTTGATATCAATTGGTATGAGGAAGGGAAAGGCACAAGGTAAACCTCATACATTATTCACACACACACACACACACACAGATATATAGCTGCTGACTTGCTGCAGGTTTGACTGTAAAGTGTTTGAAGCGGCTGCAGCCTCCAGTCCACTTTAAAAACCCTGTGTGATCTCTGTAATGTGAATGACAAACACACAGAGCTAATAGTCCTGTGTAGCTTCACTCTGCCTCCAAGACAACTGAGGACAACAGCCTTTTCCACTGTTACAGATCTTAGAAACGTGTGTGTGTGTGTGTGTGTGTGTGAGAGAGGGAACGGGGCGTTGTTGCATCACATGAGGCTGAATCCATTAAAACAGGCTGTAACAGGCCACCTGCAGAGGTACACACACACAACACAAATGTTCTGTACGTTAATAAAACTGGTTAAAATGCAGTTATGTAACACACAAAGAAGACGACACAGTCTGACAGTGCTGTGGTTGCCGTTAGTGAGACAGGAACAGTTAACGATGTGGGAGGAGAAACAGAACGGTTCTCGCTCTTAGATCCAAAAACCATTTCAAGCTCTTGTGTAACAAATTTACTAAATCGAATATTTTTGGGAGGCTAAGACGTGACATTCATCAAAATTAGACACCACGGATTAAATCATGTTAAAATGTGTGGGGATTTACACAGTAGGATTAACCCTCACACCTCGTCCATACACACAGATTCAAATCCTGCAACGTGTCTCATTAGGCGTGTTTGCGTTGAGCAGCGATTCACACAGATTAGGCGGTTATCTTCTGAAGCTGCCGACACACTGCTGCGCAACAGACTAGGTCATTTCCCAAGCCATGTGGTCCCATTTATTGATATCCAATTCAAGTCCCAATGGCACGTTAAAAGGTACAGAAAGTTAAGGACACAATTGGGACTTCAGTCCGCTGAACAGCAGCAGATTATCGAGTCTTTCTTCATCATATTTTAATGTTGTCTTCGCTCTCAACAGCCTCTACTGGCATCACAAACTTGTAGGAACCAACACAAGCAGCCAATGCTGACCAATCACAGTTTTTATTGTCTCCACATGTCCGTAGCTGTCTAGCCCTGCCGTATAGTTCCAATTTTGAGCAGGGGCGCATTAACCACATCTGCTTTGTGCAAACGATCCAAAACTAAAAACTAAATCTGTTAACGTGGCTTACAAACAAAGTGATCTGCAACCTCAAAATCTGTAACTGATGTAAAGCTAATAACTTGTTAAATATGTATAGATCCCGAACAGGAGACGTCTCTGGTCAAGAAGCCTGGAGCTTTAAAAGCCAGAACAGCTGGTGGAGTAATGTGTCAGTCATTGGTGTCGATCAATAATCAATCCCAGCAGACATGTCATGGTCATTTAGTTGTTAAGTGGTTGTAAAAATCTGACTTACAAAATAACTTGGCACAGCTACTCACCACACAGACACGTTTACACATACACATACAAATACAGTACATATATATATGGCATCATTCAGGTTCCCCTCCCCTCTTCTAAAGGGATTTTGAGCTTTAAGAATAAAGACCTGTCCTTGTTTTTCTCAGTTTTTTTGGATTTCCAGATGGATGAATGTATGACTGTGTTATTTTTCTAGAACCGGACAGCTAGCGCACGTTGTTGACTCTTTAATAAAGGCATCCTTAGAAAACTGGGCTGTAGCCGGACTGTTTATTTGACTTCCATCTTTTCCTGTCTCTGGTATAAGAAGGTCATGTGATCTGTGCCTGTCATCTGCTGGTTCTTCTTCTGGTTCAAAACATCACATACAGAAAGTCATTTCAAAGGCACATTGTTTCAGGTTAAAATTTAGCCTTGACAACCACTCTTTTCTCTTAAAAACCAAGTTCGCAGCAGCTGTGAACAACTTCGGATGTTGTCTGCTCTCTGCACGCTCCAATTTTGGTACAGAGCGTGAAACTGATTTTGCAGGGGATGATAAAGAGTTTTGGGCAAAGTCGTGCATGGTGACTATACATATAATTAATAAGTGACATTTTAACATTAGAGGGGAGAGCGAATCAGAGATGGAACCGTTTGAGGAGGGCATAAAACTGCTTTATGGTGAGATTTTTGAATAACTAAATGAGCCCTTGTTCACCTTCAGAGGTCAGTTCCTGCTCGTAGCAGTGCCCTCCATTGACCCCATAATCATCTCAGTATCCCCCCACATGTCTCAGCCCCCAAACATCCACTGCAAGTCTATAAAGAGTTGCTATCAATTTAAATTGGCATTGACGAGAGTCACATTTAACAGGAACACTTGCTTTGTCTGCTCCAGCTCTGCAGCTCAAGGGCTATTTTTAGACACGGTTTGAGTAGCTAGTACAACAGATAACATTGTCATTTTAGACAACCAGCACATATAAATAAGAAGCCTGATACTGTTTACTTCTGTGTGAAATGGAAGACCCGTTGTTTTCAAATGTTCTATGAATTTCAAGTGGTAACTCTGCCGCCATTATCTGAAAGTGCGTTTCAATCCAGCTGTTGTTATGTGCATTTACAATTTACAAAAGACACTTGTGTGAAGGAATAATTTATGGGTACTATGACGCAGGTTTCCCCAGGTCACGATAGGGTCAACTGCTGAGCTAAATCATAGCTAAATGCGACAACCAGGGACTCTCCAAATCTCTAGATCAGACTCTCCTGTCTGCCTGCTTGGTCGGCTGACCTTGATAATGATGCGCTGTTATGCATTTGACAGGTAATCCAAGGTCGAGATTATCTACATTTTGTTTCATTACAGACCGACTGGTTGGCTCTCTGTGTTGTCAAGTGCTGCATGTGGCTTAGGACACACAACATATCTTGATTGGCCAATAGACTCTTCACACATTGAGGAGTGAACAATAACCATATTTGTAGGTCTAGGAAGGATGCTTATCCCCAGACAGGAAGTATTCTTCAGATTTGATGTTGGTATTGTACTGTACGTATCACATGTTGTATGCTGTATCTCCTCAGCTGAGTCTCATTAAACTATCCACTATATACTGTGGAAGTCTTTATCAGTCTCTGAAACTTCTTCATCACCCCTGAACCTGGCTCACAATATTTCTTCAACAACTTGGCTGCTGATGTAAACAATGTGTGACAAAGTGCAATGGAAGCAGATTTAGTGAATTAACCATGATGTACCATAAGCAAGTGACTCAAACATCCAGCTTCCACCAAAAACAGTTAAATAGATTAAAAAAACATCCGTGTGGATGAGGAGATTAAAATGTTCCTCTAACTAATACATGAAACATTTGAGCTTAGACTGGCACGCCGTTAAATCCAGTGTGCCCTCTTCTTCTGCGGTGGCCAATCTTCTGTTCAAATTTGCACCACATTAGGTTTGAAACTTGGCTACTGTAAACTGCATAGGTGCAATGGCAGGATGGAAAGCTTGACAGGCGTTGAGCAGTAACTGAGGGGGGGCTTAGCGAAGACTTTCCCTGTACATTTTTCCCAAAACCAAGACGTTTATTTTATGTCGATATAAGAAAATGTGTGGTTAACTGTTGATGACCAGACTGTTACAGACTTTTTTAGGATATGTAAAAACCCCAACTGTGATCAGAGAAGAGCAGCATACAGTTATTCAATCAAAGTTTTTATTGAAAACATGTTTTTTGTTTAAATACAAAGCCTGTACTCCCAATTCCATCTATTATTCATGTTGTCTGGGATGCTTTTAGTAATCAAGTTGGTGTCACTGTTTCTGGTTCGTGTTTGTGTACATACATATTGGTTGAAACTGTTAAAAGCTGCCCTTTTTTATACCGCATTTGATGAGAGTGAGAGCTATTCAACAACCTGCTATATAGTCTGAATGTATTATTACTTTATTCAAGGAACAGCTGAAAAGGAGAGCAAGGGAGAGAGGCAGATAGAGAGAGATGAGAGTTTTTTAACAAAGCCCTCGCTTGGCCATTGTGTGGGCTGCACTGCTGAATAAAAACCGGCTTTCATCTTTCTCTTTCTCTCTCTCTCTACATCAACCTCCCCTCCACCAACTCAGTGTCAAGTTCTGCTATGAGACACACAGTGATCTGTATGTGTGTGTGTGTGAGTGTGTGTGTGTGTGCGCTGTGGAATCAGATGCTGGCTGTCCTTTTGGCAGGCAGCAGTATACTGAAGCACCTCTCAGAAAAACTGTACTATTATTGAACTACTGAGAAACACTCTCACACATTGCTTTGTCCCTCTCTCTCACACACACACACACACACACACACACACACACACACACACACACACACAAATGCTGTCAAACACATTCAATCACAGAGAATCACAATATATGGTCAGATGTATGTGCACACATGCTCATGTGTTGTGTGTGAAACAGTTCCTCAGGGAACATATCGAGGTCCTCTATGGTTGACAAGAAACTGTAAATAATGCTACATAATACCTTTTACAGAATACTTTGTAGTGATGAATTGGGTTGTGTAAGCAGTGATTTAGTGGAAACTGAATTCAATCAGGAAAGGTCAGCCTTTTCTCACTACCAGAGTGTCTTTGGGGGTCTGGTACCAACGTACATGGCACCCTTTCGTGTCATAGTTCAATGCACTAGGGGAATGCCCTTTAGCGCTGTTGTTCAATGCTAATAGTACTACTATATAAAACAGAAAAGTCAGAGTAAGGAGGTGGTGGGGGTGGATGGGTGAGACAAACACTGGACTTTCACCCAGTAGTTTGTTTCCCGTGTGAAAGTCAAAATTGATTCCTTTTAGTGATGTTATGTAACTTATGTAAGTATAGCGTTACCTAAGTAAAGTCTTTATTTTATGTCAAACCATGATCTTTGCCTAAACCTAACCAAACTGCAATGTTTCACAACATTGACCATTCTGAAAGTCTAACCAGGTGCAGTTGTTTTTGCTAACTTGACCGCTAAGCCCTACCCGTACAAAAACAGGGAAACCAGGGTGTTAAAAAGAGACACCAAGGGGTCTTGACAAAGTGTCCATATGTGACGGCCTGGGACAAGAACAGATTAGAAAGATACCAGCAACCTAACAAGAATGCACATGCTCTATTTGATAAAGGACTTTCAAATTGATGTATAGAGTAGAAATCATTAAGTAGTTCAACCAATCAGAGATCCCCCTTAAGGAGCCATAGATATGGTCTTGACACTGGCGGCGGTGGGATGGTGAACTGAAGTGCACAGAGATAAAACAAGAAAGGTATTTAAACATTCATTGTCTTGGGATGATCATTGGTCAGCTGGGAAATCGGCCGACAGATCCCACAGAAATCAGTGGATAAGAACTGAGAGGTGAAGCCCCTGTAATCGTTAGATCTTTATTTAATGAGAGATCATTCAGGATCAGGGTCTAGATAAGATATTAAATTAATTTATTGGGGCGACCCCGTTAGTCCCATCCTCAGGGGCCTCGTCCCTTTGATGCATGTCCTCCCTTGTCTCTCTCTCCCCTGTCTTTCCTGTCTCTCACTACATCCACTATCAAAATAAAGCCGAAATGCTGCAATAACCTTTAAAAAATTAATTTATTGTATTTATACTGTGATCTAAACGAAAAGAACTTGAAAATAGTTGCTAGGAGTCTAACATATGTTGGACAATCATGAGTACCACTTTGGAGAGATTAAATATTTGACAGGACACTTGATCTGTTTCTCCTTTAGTCTTATCTTTTTAGTGATAGTGACTGGATTTTCACTGCTGTGTGCGGTTTGTATTAACTAAGTAGGACTAAGTAGGATTAGTGATTCCAGTCATTGTTAAAAACACAACAACTTGTGGAGGAGAGTGGGGTGATTTGAGCCTGTGGGGAAGTTGAGCCACCTCTTGTTTCTCGGCAACCATAGACAAAGTTGGATAAAGTCAAAGACAAAGTCCATACATCAGGTGGCACGGGACATGACGATAAACAGGATGACTTTAAAGTGATACATTGGTATGAAACAACAAGGAGACATAGCTGCATTTTTCACTATCTAAGTGCAATTGAATGTTGGGACCTGGCGATTGAGTTTGCACAATGAAATTATATTGATGTCCCCGACCCCCATGTGCCCCTCATATGGGGCAAGTTGAGCCCATTTTTTTTGGAAAGCCATATTTTGAAAACAGTTTGTTTTAGATCCAAATTGATTATTCCCAGAGATGCACCACATCCTAAATTATATGTAAATATTTTAGTTGGATAAATTACTGTCATGACCTCACTTTAAAAACACCTCAAGTAAAAACTGGCTCAACTCACCCCGCTCTCCCCTATTTTATAATATCAACGTGGGACAGGGTTTGTTTCAGTTTTTTCCCAGGTCAAAAAGAAGTGCTCTGAAAATATACTTGAAATTCACATACTATGCTTATAGTAGTACTTTCATACCTCTAACATGCTTACTACAAGTATATTAAAGATATATTCTCCAGAGCTTTAACATACTTCTCAAAATTATACTTTGAATACATTGGTAATAAATATATACTTAATTAAACTTTTAATAAATATGCTTAAATAAAAGTATATTTTTTTACAACATTTTAGTCTATTTATTAAAAATATATTTATTTAACTCTTAGTAAATACTATTAGGTGTACTTTGTGGAAGTATATTGTTAAACAATTACACTTTTAGTGGGTTAAAAATATATTTATGTCAAACATGCTTCATTGTGTAGGCTACTGCAAAATATTGTAATTATTTATGTAATTGCCACATGTTTCAGCCTGATTTCCAGAAGTATGATTTTTAAAACATATTTTTTTAACATTAAAATGTATTTTTCAAAAGCATATTATTTTTTTTCTGGTATTTTTGCTCTGGCGCAGTCGGCGCAGAACATTCAATTGGACCAATCAGAATCAAGGTTTTCAAATCGACAACCCAATCACACAGCGTGAAATCCGCTTCACGAAAGTTAACGTGTGAACTGTAGTTGAGAGGGCAGCTATTTCTGGCAAGAAATCATTTTGTTTCTCAGGTTTCCTTGTTTTACTTTACCGACTCGGACTTGGAAGGTGGACACCTCAGACATGATAAGAAAAGAACTCAGAAGAGAAGAATATCCGGTCAGATCCCTGCAGACGTTAAATGTGAAAAGAGCTAAAGAGGCGTGACTGGCAAGTTACAAGCAGAAGAGGACAGACGCAGAGACTGTGCTAGCAAAAAGTGTCTTTCTTGGTAACGTTAAGTTTATTATTGTTAGCAAGACAACACAATTGTGTAAGTTAACTAAAGTTGAGCTCACTCTGGGTTTGGAAATATTTTCCTTGGTGGATAACTCTGGTGTGCATTAGCTAATGCTAGCACGTGGGTTAATATATTTGTTAGCTAACGTTAGTTAGCATTTTAACAGCTTCAAAATCGAGACAGCAACTTTCATCTGCCTTAAACAGTGTAGGGAGTAACGTTACAGTAATGTGTTGCTTTTTGCTTTATGGCAGTTTTTAATGTTGCTAAAATTTCAGGAACAATCAACAGTCTCAGTAACCTGTTGCTGGAATTTGATGCATGAGATTTTAACAAGGCAGGCCTGTGCACGTGTAGGTATGAGCCCTCAATTCTGCTTTTGCACTGTTAAAATGACCAGTGAGGTCTTTATCAGAGTAATAAACGCAACTAATGTGTTGCTGTCTGTGTGCTAAAGAATAGGTTCACATTTTTATAGTCTACCTTAATACCCACATGTCTGTGTTTACAGTAAGTTATTGGTCACTGTAATTATTATTCCTGCCCATATAGTCTGCAAAGACATCACAATCACCACAGTTGTCATTTTTTTTAATAAATTAATTCTAAAATATAGCTGAAGCTTGAAATAATGTTTTTATGTACTGCAATGCCTGACCACACGATATAATAGCTTGTGATGTTATGTAAAATACTGCTCAACTTTATGTCCATTTGTATGGTCATAGATCCTGTATTCAACTTTTAAAAGTTGAACCTACCCTTTACCAACTTTAACCAACTAAATGCTAAACCCAGAGTTGGAATTTCCTGCCTTAGCTCAAATTAAAAAAATTAAATAAAGAATACTAATGAAGATTTGCTATAAGAATAGAATTACAGTGCTTATAATGATACGCAAATGAAGAACTAAACTAGGTGGAAGTACTGGCCTAACTGAATATTTATTATATCTCATTTGCAATTGCATTTCTTTTCTTTTAGAGCTTCCTGGGATCGTCACCTCAATCAGATGGCTCAGAGGCCACGAAAATCTCAAAGGACCAGCTGGACCCTCACAAGCTCAATGTGCTCATAGGTATGTCTGGCTCCTGCACACGATCACTGTTTTTGCTCTCAATACATGTCAACAGGGTCAGACTAAATAAACAAATATTCTTGTGAAAAAATAATTTTATTTAAAATATTGTGATACATTAAGTAATTTGTTACTTTTGTACTTCACAAATTGACTGCTGTGTTAATGTGAAATGACATGTAGACATGTGTTATTTGTTGTACCTGTTTAATAACATTTTATCATATACAGCTCCTTGGCTGAATGCACAGTAGTGTTTATGTAATGTTTTTGATTATGTTGTAATGGAAGAACTGAGTATTAACTGGGACGGGTCCCTTGTGGAAAAAAACATTTCACCTCAGTGTTTCCCACACATAGGCTTTACTTGGGCGGGCTGCCCAGGTAGATTAACAGCCGCCCAAGCAAATTTGGCGACCCATTTTAAGTGCAGTGCTGCACAGCACATATTCCCTCCCCTCACTCGGTCGCTCCCTCTCTCTCTCCTGTATGCAAACAACCCGTCTGTGAATTGAATGGTTGGTATTATGAACACCACTGCACACTTTAATAAAGTTATTAGCGAGCATGTAAGGAGCCTAGCCAATAAGGAAAGCTATGTTAACTTTAGAATGGGCCTACATCTGTCGAAGATAGCACGCTATTCATAACTGGTAGTCAATAGGTGCGTTTGAGATGACTGCGGCTGACTTTCGCTGATTTGATAGGCTAGTCCAATGTGAGATGCAGGCGACAGCAGGGGCAGGGTATAAAAACAGCTCCGTCAGACACAATCTACCTCCGGTAGACTGCGTGAGCTTACTGTGAGCTTCGAACAATGATCAGGCAAATAGGTGGTTGCAACTTTGTGCAGCCAGAGAAAAACAACCGCGTGCGCCAGACTCAGCGCCTGCCACCGCCTTGCTCCCGCGAGGTAATGTTATGTCATGGTGATGTGACATCATGGTAACGTTTTGCTGCGCTGGGTCTGAATTCTGCCTGCCTGCCGAGAAAAGAGGTGGATGCAAATCTCGGCAGGTATAATGATGGGATGTGTATAGTGTACTTTTCAGTAATACTGATCATATGTCATCATTTTACTAATTTTATTTTATTTATTGAAGGTATTTTGGTCAAGATGCAATACATGCTGCTGTACCTTTTAATGTACATAAATTTATTTTGTAATATACACAAAGTTAAAGTTTTTTAGTTGTCTGTATGTGTGTGTGTGTGTGTGTGTGTGTGTGTGTGTGTGTGTGTTGTAAAAGCCTTTTTTACTGGTTTTTAATATTATGCTAAAAGGACATTTTGCAAGATATTTTTAATGCATTAATAATGTATTATTCTCATACTGAATGGTTTCATAAAGCAGCTTCCCAAGATATAGTAGAAGAATAGTGGCTCTTGGAGTATACTAGTAATAAATTACTAATATGCTGAAATGCTAATAAAAATGTTCAGGGAACACATTTAAAATATATTTAAACTGTTCTTCAAGTATAGCACAAAAGGGTATTTTAAGTAAAATTTTAAAAAGTATACTTAAATTACAGTAAAGGTACTTAAAATAGGTCCATTTTAACACAACTAAGTATATTAAAATATATTGCAATTATCTTAAAGTCGACTTTAAGTATTTCTAAAATGACACTTAACATACTTTAAGTTGTTCCAAAATAACACTTTTTTTTTTTTTTTTACATTATATTTATTGAATTTCATATACACTTGGTATAGTACAATTAAAATATGGTAAGTGAATCCAAAAAAAGTGCTACTTAAGTATATTTCTTTTTCACTTGGGTTGACACATTTAAACACCTATGTGTCTGTGGCGTGTTGAAATCTCAATTATCAAGACCCCAAACCCGTCAAATGTGAGCAGACACGTCACCGAAGGCAACAACCTGGCCTTGACATTTCAAAAAGTCTGATAAGGCACACACGCACAGGGTTTGTTTTCAATTCAATGTTGCATAACCAGTGATCACTTACTGTCCTTTATGTATGTGCATATGTCTCCCTCTGTTGGATGAAGTACAACATTGCACACTGCAGCCAAAGATAGTCTATTTAAAAGAGGAGCCACTCCTCAGCAAATAGCTTGGCGCCTTCCTGCCAGCTGTGGGTTTCAGGTTGTGGCCTTTTGGCTAAATTGACATGACTTTGATGTTAATTCATGCGTGCTGGCCATGATGAATAAATAGATAAAGTATGCAACTTTGCAAAGGCACCAACAGTTCTCTGCTCAGTTGGATACAGTAAAAGAAAAAACCTTGCACATACCTAAATAATTAAATAAAGCAGGGTGGGAAGGGGGACTAAACCATATTTAAAAAGCATGATTAATATTTTCTTTGACCCCTCCTCTCGCCTCAGAGAAAAACTGCAACACCCTTCCCCCAATATCTCAAACTAATCTCACAGAACTGGGATGGAATTGTTCATTTCACCATTTTTAACTAAAATAAATTTAAAAAAACAACAACAAGCAAAAACTAAGGAATTAACAAACATTAAAATGTTAATAGAACAATTATTTTCAAAAGTGGGATTAAAATAGGAATTGCAAAAATACTGCTGAGGTGCTTAAAGGCCAATTAATACTTCTGTACTTTATTTCAGTAAGTTTCAGTTCCTAATTGCTCATAAAAAAGCTGAAAGTGTGGAAATTCAGTCAAAATAACAATTATAATCATTATTATTATTGTAATAATCATTATGATCTCTTTAGCTGCATTCAATAAAAGGACATTGAAACGAGCATATGCGCGTATTTTTGAATTTGATCAATTGTAGTTCAAGTAGGCCTATATTACTTTCATTTATATATTTATGAATCAATGTATTTTGCCTATGTAAATGTTTTGCGTTCATTGTATTTCACTGTGCCCTGCGATGGACTAGCGACCTGTCCAGGTTGTATCCCGCCTTTCGCCCGATGTCAGCTGGGATTGGCTCCAGCCCCCCGCGACCCTGTACGCAGGATAAGCGGTTGACAATGGATGGATGGTATTACACTGTATTTTAATTTTGTATTTTGTTGTGTATTGCATTTCAACTTATGGCTGAAATTTTGTTTGTTCCTGTTAAAATAAAGATTAAATAAAACTCTTCTTTAAGCTGTTGTATTCAAATGTTGGCTGGTTGGCTCATGTCAATGAATGAATCCGAGGTTCACTTCCATTTTGTTTGTTTGTTTGTTTTTTAAGGTCATCTTTATTGCAAAAATGGGATACAGATAAGTGACTTGCCAAAATATACATAACAATATACAGACATATAACATGTAGACAGAACAATACAGTTTTGCCAGGGGAAGCTTATAGGCCATTACAAAGAGAAAGTCAAGTCAAGTTTATTTATAAAGCACATTTAAAAACAACCAGAGTTGACCAAAGTGCTGGACAAGTTATACAGAAGAAGACATAAAAAATAAAACAGATAAATTAAAACAGCCCAAACAACAACAATCAACAACATACAGCAATAAGATGCTGTATGTTGAAAAGAACACAGTTAGATACAAAATAGATAAATAAAGACACAAGCGCAGGTGTCCCTAAACAGACTCAAACGCCAAAGAATAAAAATGTGTTTTAAGTCAAAAGTGGGAGATGATCTAATAATCAGGGGTAAATTATTCCACAGTCTCGGGGCCGCCATTACAAAGAGAAAGAGGACCATGGCTGTGTCCGAAATCCCCACTCATTCACTACTCCCTACCCCCTATTTAGGGAGTTGTATAGTGAGCTCACTCGCATTATTAAAACAACACTTTTGGACACTACTCTACGGTGGCTCCCAGGGCTCAGTGAGGAATTTTTTTTTGAGGACTACTTTGCGTTCCCTCACAATATGTTTTGCGTTCCCTCAATACCTGTCTTCTTCCGTTAGCCTACTTCCGAGCCATATGCTCGGCTGCTCTCAGCGCAACACTCCAGCTTATTGAATTTTACTTTGAACGGAGAATTTCCTATGTTGATGTAGTAGCCTGCTACTGCTCAATAGGCATATTTATGTAGGCTTTAATCAAAAAGGACCAGGCACCACGGCGGGTGATCGCACCAGAGGAGAGGGAAGACAGCCGCGATAGAGCCATGCTGGACCAGCTTGGACGTAAGGCTGCTCCCGGTAAATGTCCGGTCTGGAGGAGATGGGACCCATGCTGCCAAACACCAGAAAATTGAAGACTGTTAAGCCGACATCTTAACACAGACCTGCCCCATCAATGTCCTGGAGCATGCAGCGGGCACACCGTGTTCTGTCAGAGCGCAAGTCTCCGCCAAGATGAGAGGAAGCGGATTCTGTGTTTATTGGTGATGCTTGGTGCTGAAACAGTCAAAGTGGATGGACGCTGTTTCCTACATGTCAGACTTCATATGGAGGCTACATATCTCACATTATGCAATCCTGTCCACTCACTAGCCTATAGGCTAAATGTTCATGCTGCTACGGCAAGGTATTGCGAGGGAACACAAAACATATTGCGAGGGAACGCAAAAGTAGTCCTCAAAAAAATATTCCTCACTGAGCCCTCGGAGCCACCGTACTACTCCGATCGTTATTTTGGCGCCGTTAATTACGTCATTGCCGTCGGACAGTCATTTTTTTCCTATCAGTGCAGTGCATGATGGTATATACAGCTTGGTTAGTGACCATTGGTTGTACACTACTTTTCAAAATGCATTCTGGGATACATTGAGTGGACTATATAGAGTATAATAATTATCACTATACATTCGGACAGCACTACAAAATGGTGAGCTCACTATATAGTGAGTAGTGGGTGATTTTGGACACAGCCCATACGTTCACGGTTTTAACTGCCTTTTTGTTGTTGCCAGAAATCAGATTAATATCATGTACAACATCATGGAGAAAAAGTACAAAATTTGTTTTTTTGCTCTGAATTTACATTTATGAATGTGAAATTTTGCCAAAAGAATTATTAAATTTATAATGAAGTAGATCTTTTCTTTACTTTGACTTCTATAAAAGCAAAATACAACATTCTCCCACAATAACACTTCCTGTTTGGTTGTATCGTGAAATAGGCACAGAGTGACGCCTCTGACGTGTTTCCATCTCTCTGGCTCTGCCTCTCATTGGTCCAGCTGCTCCTCTGTGATTGGCCCGGAGCGCAGCCCCAAAGCGGAAGAGCTTATGTTCAGATTTCACAGCTGCGATGAACCAGAGGAGGATGTGGAAACCGACGTTTAACGGTCCTTTGTCGGCTTTTTAAGTACACGAAACGACTTTTATAGGTAGATGAAGAGCGAGTCACAGCCGACGATATGATTTCAGCGGCGTACTTGTGGTTTTTCTTGATAATTGCGTCGGTCGGAGCAGCTAAGACTGGAGGGGACGATGAGTGGGTTCATCTTCCGAACAAATGTGAAGGTAAACTGCCTGTTAGCGGCGCATGGTTCCCCAAAACCTGGTCCGAGGGCCTCCAGGGGTGCGCAGCAGCATGAGAAATAGATAAAGTCACTGTAATTTCACTGTCTGGTGGCTCACACTGAGAAAATGGCCTGAGGTTTGTTAGGATATGTCTGCTAAACACAATCTGCTTAATCAAACATCAACAACATCCTCAAAACAACTTAAGACCAAATGATATTCAGGTCATATTTAGTTGTTTTGAGTAGAGCTACGATTAATTGTGTGTTCAGATTGCCTGCTAGATTGACTCTGGAAAATGAAAAAATTTATGATGCACCTGTTACCATGTCTTACAAATAGTTTAACCAATATCAATAATAACTTAATAATAATTATGTTACACGCAACAAAAAAGGGCAACTTACTCAATTGGTGAAGACTACATTTTGCCATTATTGTTTATTAGAGTATTAGTTTGACGAATGCAATGTCAAAATTCATATATGTGTATATGAATAATGCAAAGTTTAACAATCGTAATGATGGTAATTTAAATAGAAGTAACAGTAAAAACCAGCGCCCGACTGATACTGATTTTTGAGGCCAAAAACTATAAACAAGTATCTTTTAATATAAACATAAACACACATTTTTGTTGAGGATCCCTTTAATTTGTGTATTAAATAACTTTGACCAAAGTACGGAGTGGGACGTTTTACAGCTTACATTGATTATGGAACAGTGATTTCTAAATAATCTTATATAATTTTGACATTTCTGTACTCTACTGTCCTACATATATGCCAGTACATCTGTAGCTAGCTATCTATCTATATATATATATATATATATATATATATATATATATATATATATATATATATATATATATATATATATATATATATATATATATATATGAGAGATATAATATATATATATATATATATATATATATATATATATATATATATATATATATATATATATATATATATATATATATATATATATATGAGAGATATATATATATGAGATATATATATATATATATATATAAGAGATGGAGATATAAGAGATGGAGATATAAATTTAATAGGAACCTGCAGGGTCACTGAACATTTAAGACAACTGTAAAGAGTCAGTTCTCATTAAGGAAATATTTATGCTGAGGACAGAAGTAAACTCTCCGTCTCCCTCTCCAGTGTGTAAGTTTGTCAGCATCGAGATGAAGTCGGCGTTCGACGAGACGGGGAAGACCAAGGAAGTCATCGACACGAACTATGGCTTCATAGACAGCAAGGGGACGGCGCCAATCAAATATGTCAAGTCGTAAGTGTGTGTGGTGTATGTTATGTGTTAAGTCTTTTCATTTTCTGATGATTCTGCATGAAATGTCAAACAAAAAATAGTTTTATTTTAGTTACAGAGAAGAAACTAAACCTGCCACCATGCTGTCTGTGGAAGGACATGGTCTGCTGAGATGTTTCCGGATCTTTCTGACACACACGAACACACACACACACACACAGAAGCAGCAGGGGACAGGAACTTGGTCAGGTCTCAGTTCCTGTGGAGGGACTTATTATAGAACGGGGAAGCTGCTGAACTGGTTAGGGTGGTGGATGAGTGATAACAGAGCTCCGCCTGGAAGAGTTGAAAGTGTTTCTCTTTGAGCCTGAAAAAGTCTTTAAACTCCAGTACAGTGACTCACTCCCCGAAAAAGTGAGCGCCACTTGGTCGGGCATCACCCAACAAAACCACTTTCACTAGAACAGCATCACGTTAACCGAGCTCGCACTGACTGCTTCAGCCCTTCGAGACGCAGATGGAAACTACTGAGGTGCTGCTCAGAGTCCACGAGGTCGTCACAGACCTTGTGGACTGAAACAGTTTGAAAAACAACAACATGTCGTGTCGGTCAACTCAACAGCAGAAGCAGCTCTGAAATAAAAGGACTGCACCTTGTGAATATCCCATCGTCCACATCTGGAAAGTCAAATATAAACACAACGCTGACTGGAGTTCTGTTCCCTGACAAAACCGGAAATATCCAAACATATTGTGGTCAAAAATTAAAAAAGCTTTGAATCTGAAAGCTGCAGATAACCTGACATCTCTCTCTCTCCTCCCCCCTCCCTACAGAGACCTCAGATTCATCGAGGTTGTAGAAAATGTGTGTCAGAGGCTGTTAGAGTACAATCTGCACAAAGAGAGAACTGGTAGTAACCGCTTTGCCAAGGTCAGTTAGAGTGTGTGTGTGTGTGTGTGTGTGTGTGTGTGTGTGTGTGTGTTTTGTCTTCATGTTGTGTTGCTTCAGTTTGATGTTAAGTCTTGAGAAAAGTTATTTTAACAGATGTGTGCAGTGCGCATTTTAAATGAATGTTTCTATAAAACACATGAACGATGACCGTCCTTTCTAACATCATCCCAAAATGATAACGCTGCATTGTTAATCTCTGATGTACAGTGCTGAGGCTGTTTTGAGTGCAATGATTTTAGATTTGTGTTCACTCACTGCGTTTTGTTAATTGATTGAAAATATTCTATTAACATGTCTATTTTTGAAAGCATTCTTTCTTTACAGCATTTTTTCTACCCTGCCCTGGCCTAACACTTATTTTCACAGTGCTGTAAATATCTCCCTTATCACTGCACAAAGTGCCGTATATTTCTTTCTTTATATGTATTATGTTTATTGCAATGCATCAAATCACCAAACAAATTCTGATCCTCTTTATATTCTATTGCTTGTTTTGGTTTCCCACCCAGCATCTTCATTGTTTCCGTTCATTCCCATCAGCTCTGTTTTGTTCCTCTGAAATGTTTCAGACCGACAAAGAAAGTTGTTTAAGGAGCAGTTTCTAAAGACACCTGCAAAACCACTCTGCTCCACTGTACAGTGCACCTGCACAGCTTTGTAGCACTTCTTCTTTCTTTGTCTGCAGAATTTAAATTCTTTTCACCTATTTGCCGCCTTCTTTAAAGCGTTGTTGCTGCAGCTTTGTCTCCACAGTAAACTAACTTGTATCACAACACAAGTCAGTGAGGCAGCTGACTGAAACTCAACAAAGCGCCACGTAAAAACAGTTTGGAAATGATTGACTTTTGCAGTTAATGTGGTGAAAGCATTTGGGAACGTTGTGTTTTTTGTGACAGCGCTGTTAACATCTCTGCCCGTCTGCAGGGCATGTCGGAGACCTTCTCCACCCTTCATGGTTTGGTGAATAAAGGAGTGAATGTGGTGATGGATATTCCCTACGAGCTGTGGAACGAGACGTCAGCAGAAGTGGCCGACCTTAAAAAACAGGTACTTTTTCACATCCTCTGATTTTCAAGTCAAAGTGAGTTTGTCCTGAGAGCGCATCCCTTTTATTTTCCATCTTTGAATTTGAAAATCAGTCTGAAAACGCGCAGTTACAAAGAAAATCTGTATGTATCATATGTATATAATATATGTAAAGAAACTAAAAAACACAAATCTCAGCTTTAATCATTTTTCTTTTGTACATCTGTTAAAAAAATCAATTTGTGCATATGTGAACTGTTATGTAAAAAAGCATAGTTTTATGGTGTTGGATCCGATTGTGCTTCAGAGGGCTGCGATGCGATGATAAAACAATTATTGATGCATCTGGGTTTTTTTCAGGATTTCTTTTATCTCACTGTGTGACTATTTGGTACTTTTTAAAGCAAAGTATTTGTAATGATCCAAAATTAATTTACTTCCAATATCTTTTATTAATAAAATAAATGGAAGTGGTGTGGCGAGTCAGCTGGAAGGTTACATTTGCCGGCGCATAGCCCAGCATTGCAGACAACACGCAAGGGGGAAAAACGTTTGCCTGGCTCTCACCGATGGAGTACGGACGCAAATCCTTGGCAGTAAAAAGTTGCCATAGACTTTGTAATTTGCATCTAAGAATTGATCACCCCTCTTATATATTGTGTGTCAGTGTGATGTGTTGATAGAGCAGTACGAGGAGGTGATTGAGGACTGGTACAAAGGAAGTCAGGAGGAAGACCTGACCACTTATTTGTGTGAGAAACACGTCCTCAAAGGACAGGACAAAGGTAACACAAATACAGATCATATTTATTTTTCCATGTAGTTTCCTGTTAATCTGTCGCCCTCCATCTTTTCCTCCCCCTTTATCAACTTCTTCTCTATTTATATTTTTCTCTTTTTCCTTTGCCCCTTTCCTTCTATTCCTTTTTATCTCAATTTCTCTTTTCCTTTTGTTTATATATTTGCTGTTGTTCTACCCTTCTCTGGCCTCTGTTATTCTTCCTTCCACCTTTTGACTTAATCCTTCCTGTCTTTCTACACTTCATTCTTCCCTCCTTTATTCTAATCTTTCCTCTATTTTCTTATTTCACCATTTCTCTCTTCCCTTTCTCCATTTTTTTAAAAAAAAATTTCTGTCCAGCCTGCCTGAGCGAGGATTGGACCAAGAGGAAGAAGGGAGACCAGGCGGCCATTGCGGAGGACAAGAAGAAGAAGAAGAAGACAAAGAAGACTGGAGTGAAGAAGGGAAAGGGCAAGAGTGAGGAGGGAGAAGTGCGAGGGGACGGCAGCTCCGAGGGAGAGAAGGCGACCAAGAAGAAGAAGGAGAAGAAGGTGAAGAAGAAGAAAAAGAGCAAGGCCCCGGTGGAGAAGATGGACGGAGGGATGACGTCGGACGAGGAGGTCCAGCCACAGATGCCTCTGTCCGGGCAGAAGATGGAGCTGTGAGCCCTGGTTCCTGTCTGGACCTGGATGAGCCCTCCTTAATGAAAGTAAACTCTTAGTAAACGCAGTCTGCAGCTTCTTTAAACGTCTTCAACTGTTGTCAACACTGAGGCTCAAATCCGTGCATTTCCTGATCAGATCTCGTACTGGTACACGGTTTTTAATATTCGTCGCATTTGTAAATGGCCATGGGTTTTTGAAAATTAAGATTCATCTTGGTGGAACTTGCAGGCACCCTTAATAACTTTAATCTTCGCTTCAGAGTTAATACCAGTTTATATTACAGCTTGGGTGTTATTTTCATACCCTTCGTTTATATTGGTTATGTTGCGTTATAATTGCTGAGATCTGGGAGCATGTTGACCTCACAGAAATTAAATTCACAGGGCAAGAAACACGACAATCTGACTGCTCGTTAACAGCGCTACACAGATGTTTTTTTTATTTATTAGAATCAATTAAAAAAATAAACAGAACAGTTGTGCAGGAAGGATATGCCTATAATTCAGTCAACAAAACTAATCGGCAACAATGTGGATTAATCATTTAAGATGTTTGTTCTGTTGCCAAATGTGATGCGTTGCTGTATTTCTCTGGTTTAAATGACAAAACTTGCGAAGGGAATTTTTTAATTTTTTTTTTTTTGCCATTTTATCAACAAAAATCCATCAATTAATCCAAAAGTAATTAAATGCATCATTAGTTGCAGCAACGCAAACACTGGAACCTGTGTACTTCAATGATTTTGAACTTGACCGTCAGAGCTCCAGATCTAAAAGGATGTTTAGTTTTCTTTCCTACTCTCTCCGTTGAATGTAGATGTAGATTTGCAGTGGGATTTATGCTGTGTCTCCTCATAATGTGAATTTTCTGTTTTTATAAAAAAAATCTTGTATTTACTTATATATTCCATCTGAAAACTGGGACTTTACGATCTTCGGATTGTGTTTCCTGAGAAGGGTAACTTATCCGTCAGCACTCTACCTGTATATAAACCATTCATTGATCATGATACAGAATTGCATTTCTTTTTTTAATTTTTTTTTTTATATTTCCGTATTTCACACTGTTTTATATCAGTAGAGGAAAGTGACAACCAGATCTGACCTTTGTAACCATCTCAAGTAATGCAGGCCAGATTATTATTTAATATCCTTAAAGTCTCAGATTCGTTGAAATTCCCCTTTAATGAGTAAATACAACATGAGGTACTTTTTTTTTTTTTTTTTTTCCTAAATGTCAGTGATATGTGTTTCTTTAATTTGTCATTTATTGTTTTGTTGCTTCTTGTGTGTGCTGTACAAAAGCTGCTATTTAAGAGTGTGTCTCTGTGTGTGTTTGTTGATTCCCAAGATGAAGGGGGGAGGTGTGTGTGTGTGGGCGTGTGTTTGCGCGTGTGTGGGCGTCTGTGTGTGGGCGTGTGCGTGCGCGTGCAGATTTTTATTCTGTATTAAAATGCTGACTGTGTTGTATTGGAGTTGCTTTTACCATGAGCAAGCACATGAGTGGATCAATAAACACAGGTTTGAAAACTCTGTAAACACATTGTAAATGAATTGATCAGGTCCTGGTTTTCAGTGTAAACTTAAAATGGGGTGTTATCAAGAAGCCTGTCACAACATCACTACAGTCTAAAAAGAGTGCTTCATAACAGCTACATAATCAAGACAATACATTAACAGTAAATTGTCCAGCGGTTAATTGCAATCGTTCTGTGTGAAATTTACACTTGAGACCACTAGAGGGAGGCAGAGCTTTAGACTTGCTCTGTCAACACAGTTCATTTATAACAGTGATAACAGTTTCAATATAAAAGGAGATTTTATTCCTTTTAATTATTGTGCAGCTTGATTTTATGCCTTAAGTTCAAGTTATGATAGCACAGATGAAATTGTTGTTCAGTTAGATATTACAATATGTCCATTGCTGAAGGAGTAACAGAAGAAGAAAAAACATATTTCTACTTCCAGGGAGAAGCTTTTATTGATAAAAATGTAGTACTTTCTGTTATTTTACACCCCCTGCTTTGCAGGCCAGAATACTCATCGCAACAGGCTGAATGAATGAATACCAGTTAGGGCCGTAGCTATCGCTGCAGCCATGCTGTCAGTGGTATTTCTTGAAAATGATAGGGTTTATAATACCTTAGAGAAGAATTTACATCTGCACAGCTTCGCCGCAGCATCTTTACTGCTCACGATGAGGCCAAGACAGCTGGGGAAGTCACTGCACCCAGCTGTGGCTTGCCAAAAAAAGGTAGTTCATTTAACTCCTCTAAAAACTTTTGTTTATGTGTGTTATTAAAACAAGATACCACAAGTAAATAATTGAGGGGTAGGGGTGTGTATTGTTGAACTTGGGTTAGAAACAAACTTTCTCCCCTGCTTCCAATCTTTATGCTGTGTTAAGCTAAGCTAATCGCTTCCCAGCTAGAATGATTTCATCCATCTAGGCAAATAAAATATGGAACTAAACTCAACTTAAAATGAATAAACAACATAAAACCTTTCAAATAGTTTTACAGGGTTAGGTTGGGGGCTAGTCAAAACATTTTATTTGTGCTTTCTAGCTGGCTACAGATAAAATCTGCCAGGGACAGTCGTCATTGTAGCTGGTATTGGAAATATTAAGTTGAAAAGCTGAACTGCATAATTGTGCTATTCTAGCAAAGCTTGGCAGGAACCCAAGTGTAATCAGTTGGATGCAAGGCAAGCAGACCCTCCAAAGAAAAAGGAAGAGATAAAAGTCATAATGATCAGGTTCAAGAGAGGGATAGGCCGAGTAAGCAGATAGGAAAGACTCAAGAAGTAAGAGAGATCAAAACAGGTGGGAAGCACAATGAATATTGTTCATTAGCATTTGTGGCCATGGTGAATAACTGTGCAGCTAAGGCGGAAAGGAAATCTGAACAGAAATAATTGTTGATGCTGCGAGAAAGTTTTGGATATCGAGGGAATTACAGAAGAGGAAGTGCAGGCGGCTGTTGAGAGAGGCTTTCAGGGCCTCTCAGTGCCCAAATTGAGTAGGCTAGATTAGAGATTGAGATGAGGGGTGGGGAAGAATTTATAAACTTATTAAAAATTTATTAATTAATTACAGTTTTTTAGTTTTGAAGTTAGATTGGATAGAAAAAATAGTATTGTTTTCAAACAAAGCATTAATGCCGCTATTCGGTTGAAAACTGGCTCTAAAAACCGAAGAAGAAGAAAACGTTAAATTCAACAGCTCTTTCACGCGGGCATAGGAACCGTCTCTAAGGGGGCGTGGCTTAGCGAAGGGTCAAAGGTCAGCAGTCACTCATCGCTCACTTGCGAAGAGGGGAATGAATGGCAGCTTAAAGCTATCTTAGCTACTTTTAACGGAGCTCTGTTCATATGGCAGACGTTTTATTAAGCTTGTCGCAAGGGAAGAAAATGAAGAGTTCAAATTCTGCTGTGATATACTCAAAGATAGCTGCTCCCGCGCTTTTGTTCCGAAGTAGCTAGCTTAGCTAACGTGGACAAACATGGCTGCCAATTATTTAGCCCTAAAATAACCTGCCAGCACCTAACGTTACAGTGGAGGTCACAGAAGAGGGACTTTCCATCTCTTGTTGAAGTACTGGACCGTTTTTCCTGAGATGAATGGTGTCCTAAAGGCTCATCCAGTCATCAAAGGTAAGCTAGTTATGATATTTTGGGGGATGTGTTCGTTATAGACATTAGGGCAGAAACTATCCGCCATATCAGTGAAAAAAGTGTTCAGATCTTGTACTTGAGTAAAGGTTAAAACATAATAAACCTGCAGTTAATAAAAGTGACATCATCAAAAGTAATTTAAGTACAAAAGTACTCATAAATGCCAAATGGTTGATTTTTCGTAACATGCATGTTATATTACAGGATTATAACTATTGATGCTTTAATATGTAATCAAACCAAACTAAATGTTGCAGCCGGTAAAAGTAACATTAACGCGAATTTCAGCTACTTTATCAACTCATTGGTAGCTTAATCTACAACACTATATCATAATACATCAGTTTATTAATATTTTGTATTAACATCTGATCCTGCAAAGTAACTGACAGAGCTGACACTTAATAATTACAATATTTTCCTTAAAAATGTAATGGAGCAGAAATATAAAGAAGCATAATAATGGAATGGAAATAACCAAGTAAATACATGTACCTCAAAATTGTACTCAAGTCCAGTACTTGTGTAAATGTACTAGTTACACCGCTGCGATTAGTTGGTTTATCAATTAATTGATGAACAGAAAAGTAATCAGTAGCTGTTGCCATGGTTCAAAGTATTTATCAAGCTCGCATGCCAAACATTTTCTGCTTCTCAAATTTGATGATTCGCTGCCTTTCTTATGTTTTTATGTTAATGTCATTGAATATTTTTGTGTTTTGGCTGGTCAGTCACACAGAAAATGCAGTTGAAGATCACATCTTGGACTCAGAGAAATTGTGATGGGCTTATTTATATAGACATCTAACAAAGATGTTTTTAATTTTTTTCATTCAATCGAATTGAATAAACAGGTAAATTGATAAAAAAAAAAAAAAAATCATTAGCTGCAGCCCTGGTGGACTTCAGGGTTCTTGTTTAGGTTTGTGCAGAAGTTTCTGTGTTATTGATGTTGCTGTATCTGCCATATGTGTCAGCTTGTTGTTATGTGGCCGCTGTGCCAGGCAGTCATGCTGTTATCAGGGGTGGATTTAGTGGCGGCCGGAGGGCAAACCAGGCATGGGACCTCCCTCCTGTCTCCTCACCTTTTCCCTAATTTGTAGTGTTGGTAATAAGGGTTGGTTATTGATTGCTGCAGTCATTTACCTTTTTACTATATGCTTTCCTGACATGAACCACACAGTGAACCAGGCTGGCATGTTGCTGCACTTTCTCTCTTCCTCCTTCACATATTAACCTCCTCTTCTTCTCTCCTCCTTAATGGGACTTATCTTTTGGGAGTTTTGCAACAAATGCTTGATCCTCCCTCGTGTCCTTTTCTTTTGGAGAGCCCTCTGTGATAACTCTGTTTCAGTGTTGTGGTTTGTTCAAGTAGGAGTATAGTTTTATATATATTGTATTTAAACATCATATTATATCTTTAGGGACCCTCTTGGGGTCGCAGTTCAGTCCGCCTCATATTTAGTTTCTGGTAGGCTTGTTCATTGATTTAAATTTTTTGCTGCTCATCTTTTGATGCCTATGTATCTTGGTTTAATGTTGCTGCTGTTGTGGCTATATGTGGCTAGATATGTATAGTGTATGTGATTATTAGTAAGTACCAGGCTGTGTATCACTGAAAACGGGCAAAAATGACTTAAATTAACTAGAAAATGAATCAGCAACTATTATGATACTCAGCTAATCACTTAAAGTGTTGGTTGTTGTTTTCTGTCACTGTAAATTCAAAATTTTCTGGCAGAAAATGTTTTTTTAAGATGTCACAGTAGGCTTTGGGAAATTGTGATGGACTGTTAGGGCTGCACAATTATGGCCAATTTTAGGGACAACACATTTTTATTGCACTTTCAAATTTAAATAAACAGGCAACTGTTTTCACATCGGCATTTCTGCTAATCATCAAAATAAGCCTGGTCCTTAAAGTGCATCATCTCCTAGAAGCAAAATATAAATAACATTTCACCTGGAAAGTGCACTGAGTCCGGCTACTGCTGCGCCACGTTTTTGTCCTGTCCTCTGCACAGCGTTAGCTTCCACTGGGAGCGTCTCAGACGCATTTCAGGAGCTGAGCACATTGTTGGCTTGTTGATATTTTGTCCTTTTTGTGCTTCTACTCTGCTGACCAGCAATGGCTCTCTGCAATCTGGTTTTGTTCGGTTGTCTGAATGGCTGCGTATCCAACAGGGAGCATTTCAGAATCAGAGCCTTTTGCCTGTCTGATTTTGCTGACATGTTTAGATTTTGTTGATTTGGTAATCGTAGCTTGTTTCTTGTGCTTCTTCTATGATTAAGTAGGCAATGTAGATAAATGGTTCTTTTTTGTCTGTTTTAACTGTGTTGTAGTTAATTTATGATCGGAAGTATGTAGGGTGTTTTATTTTGAAAATTGACTGGATTCTCTGTGCCGTTCTGTGTCTGACTTCCTGCCCAGTTTGATGTGCTCTGTGCAGCTTGGCACAGCTTCCGTCAAAAATAGACTTTTGTATTCTTCGCGGAGCTGAGAGCTGCTTCTGGCACGCGCTGCGTCTGATGGACTCCCAAGTATTGACTAGAAGGGCCGCTGTCTACTCTTGACTGTAGCAGCAGGAGGGTGCACATGCAACCAAATTGCCCCCCTTGGCTGTAAGTTGAGGAAGCGCTTGATTGATTCCATGAGTGGAGCACGCATTTTAAACGGCAAAATTGCCGTTGATCGTGTTCATTTAATTGTGGGAAGCTAAAATTGTAATCGCGATCAATATTTGATTAATTGTGCAGTCCTATGGACTGTTACTCAC
Organism: Micropterus salmoides; assembly: GCF_014851395.1. Classification (NCBI taxonomy): domain Eukaryota; kingdom Metazoa; phylum Chordata; class Actinopteri; order Centrarchiformes; family Centrarchidae; genus Micropterus; species Micropterus salmoides. Next base: position 32,437,716 of record NW_024041150.1, read on the forward strand.
GATTTTCTGACACTTCATAGTCTAATTGCCCAGTTTATCAAAATGTTGATGGGCTTCTTGGACTTGCTGACAATGGAGAGGGCAGCATCAATTCTCCAAGACTTTAATAATGGATTCGATGAACCCTGGGACCTGGGAAAATAGTCATTCACTGTATTGGTCACCCAATGTTGATTTGATGCATTATTGAATTCACCCTCATGATATTTTGCTTTGCCATTGGTGGCGTTACATATGTTGTTTGACTTACTGTATCAATGTTGTGATTTTTTTTTTTTGATGTTGTAGTTTGGTTTCTTAAATTTTGAGTTATAAGAAATCCCCATATCATACAATCATATAATCCACAATGAAAATAATCCTACTGTCCTAATATGTTCAATGACAAAATGTTTGCACCCCCAAATTCCCTTGGAATAATACTTTGAGTGCACACTTTAACAGAAAAGAAAAAGGTAGGCAGAAAGTCACAAAGTGCTTTACTATGAAGAATACCTACAAATCAACGTCTTCGATGTACGATTTCTGCATATAAAAACAAAGTCACTTTTGATTTCATGGAAATTTTAAGAAGAATAAAACATATAAAAATAAATAAAAATTACTAGAAAATTAGGTGAAAAAAGCTCCAAAGTTTAGCCTGGACTAAGGAACAACCAAACCCTGATCAGGGGAATTTAGAGACCTGCTGGTGGAGCTCTAATGTGGGCCTGACCCTGTAGAGCTCAATGTAAGTGCCTACAAGAACCTTGAATTAGAATATGAATTTGATGGGTCGCTGGTGAAGAGAAATCAATCAATCGCAGTAAGATAAGGCCTCTTTTGGAGGACCCGGTCAAAAGCTTAGTGGCAGCAGCTGCAGTTTGACCTCTTGTAAATGATCCAGGGATGTTTTACTCAGGCAGGTGAGTGGGAGTTACAGTAATTGAGACGGGATGAGATAAAAGCATGAATTATCATTTCCACCTCCTCTTGAGATGCGCACACACACACTTTGACAATCTGAACAGCCCGGGGAGTCCACGCAGCAGTACCTCGTATCAAACTGTAGGTGTCACCCTGTCACTGAATGTAGCAGCAGATTTTGTTTCACCTTCCACTGAACTGACCAGCAGCTAAATCCACTTAAGCTGAGACAAAATGAAATGGCCTCTGTGTGTGTGTGTGTGTGTGTGTGTGTGTGTGTGTGTGTGTGTGTGTGTGTTTCCAAACTAAGTTCCATCCATCAGCCGTTTTCTTCTTCTCTATTCAAGACTCAAATCTACACACTTGTAGATTTGTGTGTGTGTGTGTGTTTTTAATGTTTGGTCTGAGACACTGGTTATCTCTTGACACTCGTGTGTGTTCATGACTTGAATATCATCTGTCCATCTTTAAAATATATATTGTGTTTGAATATAAGTGTGTGCGTGTGTGTGTGTGAGAGAGAAAGAGAAGGGTGTTTGTTGAATAATTCACAGCTGGGTGTTTATAGAAGACTCTGTGGCCTCGGAGCTCCAATAACACTGGACAAATATTGTGAGACACACACACACACACTCACACTCAGTCTTTATCAGCCAGTCCAGGGTTTACAGTTTATTTGGACACAGTGGACGGTGGAAATGGGATGTACCAAGTGTGGACAATCACACGCACACACACGTGCACACACACGTCCACACACATTTATGTTACCAATGGAGACCCCTCGGTGGCCTCATATGTTGCATATCTTCATCGTTTTCCATCCCTGTGAGGACACTGGGTTCTCATGTGGACAGAAAGTAATGTGTGTACACAAGCGTGTGCATGGGCGTGCGCGCACACACACACACACACACACACACACACACACACACACACACACACACACATTGGTGGGACAGATAATACCAGATGAAGATTGAAATGGGAGGAAGAATCAATATTTCCATTCAAACGTCTGTTTCATTTTCTCCAGATTAGAGGAGACCGTTTCTCTTTGTTCAATCACCAACCGCCCACAACACTGTCCGTGTGTGTGTGTGTGTGTGTGTGTGTGTGTGTGTAATATACAAGCTCACTGCTTCTTCTGTCTCTCACATGCCGTCTGAAATGATTTTCTGTCCCATGGAACAAGGGCACACAAACTAGTAAAATATACACACACACACACACACACACACCTATAAAATGCTACAGGCTTATTATCTGTACACATAGTGACGTGTATTGAGGGGAGAGGGACGAAACTGTCTGCATGAATCGTTACATGACTGTTCCAGTCATCTGTAGAGCCAGTACATTAAAAACTATTAGAAGAGATATTCTGCAACTGAATAAACAACCAAAACGATAATCAGCAGCAACTTTACAGCATTAAAGCTGGGGTAGGCAGTTAATTTAAATTCTTGCGCTGGATACTTTCTAAATCTCAATGTCTCTCACTAGTTTGTCCAACGATGCCTTAGAATATTTTTATATGCATGATACATCAAATTCATTGATATTGATTTAATATTTATTATTGAAATGTTATTTATCCACCACATAACACACTGCTTCTGGTGAAAAAATGTGCTTAAATTAAATTGTAAGTTGCTTTGGATAAAAGCGTCAGCAAAATGAGTAAATGTAATGGAACAAGAAATTGAACAGGCATAACTAATAAAGTGGCCGGTAAGTGTATGATTAATTTAGGTTATGTATTAATGTAGTGAAATTTAGTTGGAGCAAAAAAATCCAAATCACACCACATTTGTTAAGGCAGAAACAGGCATGGCCTCTACAAATTGATTTAATAGTTACTAAAGTTGGATAAGAAGACTAGTGCTCTTTAAATCGGATCCAATTTTCTATCAAAAACCACCAAATACTGTAAAGCTCTGTAGATATTTATGCAGTTGCATCCCTTTAATGTCCTGTAAGAGTGTCCAATGAAAACAGTTAATATATCCACCCATCCATCCAATCACATTTTTAGGAATATATTTTAAGACAGGTGGAAAATATAACACTCGGTCAGTCCAATCAAAAAACAAAACTTCTTCTTATTCGACCTGAACCTGTGGAAGAAGCAACTAAAGGTGATAGAAATTACATGTACACAGGAGAGCTCGGCACATTGGATAGTGAGGGAAGTAAGAAGATGAAGAGAAAAAGATGTGTGTGCGTGTGGAGGAAAAGGTGCAGATTTCTAACCCTTGATGACCTGGAAAAACAAACGCCATCATATCTGGAGCCGTAAAGGTTAAGATTAAATCTTTCTCTGCTTGTGCGTTAACTGTAATCCATTTTCCTCTGTTTTGTTTGGCAGTGGTGTGTTGTGTTTCCATGTCGTGCAGGTTAAACAACAGACAATTTGCACTGCTGTTTATCCAAAACCCCACAGTGAACCTGGAGTTGACCTCAAACACTCCATTACTCTGATCCACACAAGACCGAAAGGGACGGAGAGGAAAAATAAAACAGAAAAACAGGCAAATAGAAAAAGAGAAACACTTCGACAAACACTTAAAATCCATCAGTCAGTCTCCTCTTTTCTCCAAGTGGATAGCCTGGGCGCTCCAATTCATCTTCGTTCTCCTCACAGCAGTACATTCAGGGAAGGTCAAAACCCGGAAAATAGGCTACACACTAGGCATTTTGTCACCAGACACCCTTCACCTGCCTCCCAACACCAAGGAGCTGCACACAACTGGGACACGGCCGCAGCCAAAAATACATCAGGTGGAGCGGAGCAGCAGCACAGCATGCATTTACATCGCATTCGTTCTGCATTTTCGCCAGATTTGTTGTCCTTTTGGAAGAAGCAAAAGACCGTAACGAAGTGACATTTAGTTGCTTTTAAGTTTGAATTACTTTCTGTCGACACACATCCCCGCTTCTCGTTTCAACTGAGAGAAAGTTTATCGTGAACATTTCCTGGACAGACAGATTGATCACCATCCAATTCAGCCAATTAGCAAAATTGTTTGGAGGAAAACTTTATTAACAATGTTTAAAAGGGACAGTAATAATCAATCCCTTGACTTCACATTGTGCTGGCTAGTTAGAAGCTCTAGTTTATTCTGGACTTACAAAGTCAGTGACTCTAAATTAACTTAATTCTTTTACTAGTGGTGAGAGTACTGCTGCTGAGATGTGAATTGTGACTATTTATCTGCAACTAGTGTTCCATTATACAGCAGAGCAAAGTAAAGTGAATTGTTTGTCTCGACGTGATGGAGGTTTGCTGGTTCCCCGCAGCCAGTCGTCCGCAGTTCTTCATCTAACAGCTCACTGTGGCGATACATTCTCTCCCGTCGCTAAGCCATGCCCCCCTTAGTTACTGTTGTTAAGTCCGACAAACTGTCGGACCTGTCGGATTTATCACGGCGCTGCCACTGTCTATAACTGCACTCCTCGGAGAAATATTACTAAACTGATGTGAAACAAATGAAGACAGAAGCTAAAGCCTACCGATCACAGAATGAAAGTGAACCACTGCATCACCCGACGATTAAAACAAAGGACAACGATATTAAGGATCAACAGTGTTCTTGTACAGCTGGGTGGGTCTCTGTTCACTGTTACAGTCATTAAAAAGCAAAAGCAGTAGGGCTTTATAATGTTACATTCAGTAGGAAGTTGGCTAGCGTTAGCTAACCAACATTACATTAGAAACAATCCACAGCTGTCATTTTTCTTGATTTTGTTTTAGGTTTTAAAAAGGGAATAAATCGTTCTCCTTTCAGCCTCTCAAGCCTTTTAAAGATTTTTATAATTATTTTCTTCTTATGTATTAATGATCTGTCCTGGGAGAGGAAGCGTTAGACTTTCTTGTCGTCCATCTTTTTGACAGACAGAGTTGTGAAGAATTTTGTGATAATCTGTTATTACACTAATCTTTATTTTTTAGGGAGAATGGTATTTCTATTCAATGGTATTTCATTTTCAAAACCAACTCGATCTCAAACATTTTAATAGACAAAACTTACAGATTAAGCATTTATAAAGGCACAGAGGGAAAAGATGACGAGAGACTTTTCATGTCATTAAACAAAGCAGATGAATGATTTTTACCTCCCTGTAACATTAGCTGCTGCTGCTGCCTGATAAATGTTATCAGTATTACATGCTTGTCCTTCACCCTCCAGCGCATCATTCCCTCTTTTTTTCACCTCATTTATCCACCACAATACAATTATTGGGCTTTCTAAAGAAACTTCAGACACTCAGCTGCAGGGACATTTTGCGATAGCTAGGCTACGCAGCGATATAGCCTACCAGTGTGAAAACACCTGGACAGGAGGGTTTACTATAGGTGGGGGTTACTGACAGTGTTGCATGTGAGTTACTTAAATTTACAGTAGATCTGCCTTAGTCTTAATCTGTCAAAATGACGGCCCTCTGATTCAATCAGTGACGGAGAATGTTATATTCTAACGTACCTCCTGTATATGTGGAGTTTTGAGTATTTTGAAAGATTTCACACAACTTGTTCACATAACGGCCAGAAAAACATTGTTACCATTAACTTTGTTTTATTGCCATGTCGCAAACATAAGACGCTTGATTTGTTATTTAGTAGAGTTGATGGTAGAAAGCTGTGATGTAAAAAACAAAAAAAACATGACAAACATATAAAAAAAAATATAACACTGCGGCTGCTAGTTGTTTTACAATTTGTAGAAAAGCATGAGAGATAAATGTAGGCTAGGTGGACAGCAGACAACATGCGGCTCCTCCTGAGCAGACTTTAGTTCACAACAGAAAAATAAAACCGCCCATGTTGTCGATGGAAGCAGTAAAGGGAGCGTCAGGTCAAATTTCCAGACGCACCCTGAGCCTCCTGCCCCGTGGGGATGATACAGCAACGACACTAATGGCAGGCTACATGGCATTTAGAGCAGAAAGGTGTGACATGCAAGCCTTCACACTTGCTGTCTGTCTGTCTCACGCACATTTGCATACACAGACACACACACTCCTCAGGGCCTGCCATTAATAACCGCTGACCTTTGCACATTTAGGCTGTGAAATGATAGTAAAGCAGACCTGAGGATGGCATATCGCACTTCCCTTCATGTCTCATTGCTTCATCCTTCCATATCTCGCTCTCTCTGTTTTGAATCATCCTTTCTTCCATCCATCCATCATCTCTTCCCCGTGGACACATTGGTGTCGTTTACTATTTTTGCATCATAGTCATAAGAAAGCAAGAGACTTTAACCTCAGTATTACAAAGTAGTTTCTTTTATAATGTTCAACACTGCACATGTTGAACCAGAGGAAACAAAGTCATTAGTTCTGAAACAATTTGTTGTTCGATTTATGTTAATCAAAAGAAATTTTCACAATAGATTTCTCCATCGTGACTGTAAATTAAATATTTGGGGGTTTTGGACTGGTGGCCGAACATTTTTTTTTTTTTACAATTTATTGACATTTTATTGGCTCAACACTGAGTCGGTTAATTGTCCCTATAATTCATTCCCTCTGTGAAAAGTTACATAAACCCTTTGAAAACGGATGGCCTTGTGGGAGATCGTTGTTTGCATGATCCTTTTCTAAATTGATCTAAAATGAAAACTATAATAGCTGAAGCATTCAGCCTTTTTGCAGCAGTAAGCTAAGGCTTCTGTCGGGTCATCGCGTTGTACGTTATATGACATGTGATGGCCAGATGAGTGGCCCCAGAGGAACAGCTAAGCAGGTTAATAGGAATGTCAGAGAGGGATTGAGAGAAACACTAAGGGCCTGTGTCCACCAAAGCGTTTTTTCAATTGATTTCAGTGGGAGCGCTGCGTTTTTACAACATGGTAAAAATGCCAACAAAACGCAAGGTTTATTTCCGGTCGCCGAGAGCTGAAAAATTGGGGGACTGTGGGGGGGGGGGAAACAGCGCTTTCACTGTCACGTTTTGCCCAGCTGTCCAATCACAGTGCAGAAGGGGCGGGACAAACACCATACCGAGCCATCTCAGCTCTCGAACTAAACGATGTGCCTACTCGAGTTATTTCCTAGCCGCAAAATCTTTTGGATCAGTATGTGTTTATTTTTGTAAAGTTCTATGAGAAAACATGACTCATGTTTTGTTTTTTTATTTATCACACAATTTCAATACTTTATTCTATGGATATAAAACATTTAAAGAAAGAAAAACGACATCACAGTAAGCAAAACATACCTATGTAGGCACTGGTGGACCGTTTGTATTGCAGAGTTCAATGGTTAACAAGTGACTTAAATTTGATTTTATTTGCTCCTATGTGACACAGATGTGATTTTTAAATTTTTAAAAGTGTCAACAGCCAAAGTCACCTGGAATCTGACCTGTTCCAGTTCAGATTTATTCAGATATATTTCACATGTATTCAGACACAAGTCGGACTTTTTGAAATGTGTCTGGACAGCTGTGGAGTTCATGTGACTCTGACGTCACTCTACAGTAGGGATGGGCAATAAAACAATAATAATCACAATTTAATTTTCCTCTAACAATATAACAAATGTTCAATAACTGATTTATTTTATTTGACTCACAAATTAATTGGCACTTAATGCAATACCTACCTAAATACCTATTCCTAATGAATTTATCTTGTTGATTAAAAGGGACTTGTAAGTGATCCACTGTTCAAGTGTTAAAACTACAATTAACCATCTGGTTTCTTCAACTTTCACTCAGGAGCAAAAATCAGCCTTTAAACTTGAAAGAAATAATGATTTGACATTTATTGTGATAATTAACGATATGAAATGATATGAATTTGTTTTATCGTGATAACATTTTTTGCCATATCACCCAGCCCTACGCTTAGGGATGGGGATCGTTAATTTTTATTGATATTGATACCCTTATTGAGACTGCTTAACGATCCGATTCTTTATCGATACCACTATCTATACTTTACTATTATTTAGTGATGGTTATTTGGTAAGACCAGACCCAACGGGCATGAGGTAGGGCTGCACGGTATTAGGAAAATATTCAATGTGCGATAACGTTATATATGAGATGACATATATCACTTGCGATAAATAAATATATATTGAAGTGTACATATTAACTGCCTGGTTGTTTTTAATTTAATATTTTAAATACAGCTAAATGTTGTTGCTAGAGCAGCAACATTAATGTTTACAACAACAAAGTAACTAACTTTATCTGACATCAAATAGTGAGTGACGTTTAGAAAGAATAACATCTGTCTGTATCAGTCCCTCCTCCTCTCTCGTTGGCTTTTAAATTTGGCTGGCAGATAACAGAATATCTGAAAAACACGTATAATGCTAGAGACAAAAATCCACTTTTATAAATTGCATATTCGACGATTACAGTTGTCTTTATATGAGGCACTTGCACATGACAAGGTAATACAAAATGTGAACCATACTTTACACATATATACTAGTTTACATTATGAACCAACACAAAATGAAAGATGTTGGGTAGAACATAAACAAAACCTAAATAATTTTATAATAAAAATTATGTTTTGATTCCGTCAGGGTTTTCCACATGGTGGAAATCATAGGGCCCTACATATACAGTGGGGAGAACAAGTATTTGATACACTGCTGATTTTGCAGGTTTTCCTACTTACAAAGCATGTAGAGGTCTGTAATTTTTATCATAGGTACATTTCAACTGTGATAGACGGAATCTAAAACAAAAAGCTTCTTGAGATTTAGAAAGTATCCAGCACAAGAATTTAAATTATCTGCCTACCCCAGCTTTAATGCTGTAAAGGTGCTGCTGATTATTGTTTTGCTTGTTAATTCAGTTGCAGAATATCTCTTCTAATAGTTTTTAATGTATTGGCTCTAAAGATGAATTGAACTGTCATGTAACTAGGGATGGGGATCGTTAATTTTTATTGATATTGATACCCTTATTGAGACTGCTTAACGATCTGATTCTTTATCGATACCACTATTGATACTTTACTATTATTTAGTCATTGTTATTTGGTAAGAAGACCAGACCCAACATGCAGGCATAAGGTAACATTACCAGGTAGAAGGAGGAGCGGCTGGTTTGTCTCAGCCAGCAGCTGAGTTTTTAAGACTACAGACCAGTCTGTGCTCCAGACAGACAGATTTCTATTTAGCTTGTTTTTAACATTTGGCTAATGCCAAGCTAGTGTTAGCTGTGCTTGTATAAAACATACAGGATGAGATACTGAGGACAGAGATGATTAAATTAACCATTTCTACATGTTTAACGTTACCTTACAGACAGATGTATTGATAAAGTATTGTCTATTTACTTGCAAAGGTTTCATCACACATACTTACAGTGACGAGCGTAGCTGTCATCAACTAACGTTACAGTAGTTTGGAGCTAACTTAACCTTCACCGTATTCCACCGCGACGGCGCAGCCTCTTGCTCTGCTGCCGCTCTGTGTGTGTGTGTGTGTGTGTGTGTGTGTTTGTGTGTGTACACGAGCCGACAGAGAGCAGGCAGAGACTGCAGCCTGATGATATTCTTATCCATTGCATTTCAAATTAAATTTGCATATTTTTTTAACATCTGGCAGTGAACTGTTGGAAAACAATTTCTTTAATTAGAGTTAACCTGTCAAGAAGCGTCACACAGTCACCAACACCAAGGATGTGCGTAATACTGCAGTGTCACACGTATAACCTCAAAAAAGATAAAATAGACACATAATGTTTGGGGTAAACCTTAATAAAATACCGCACACACAAATCAGTTTTGCTTTTGATCAAGTGTATTACCAGCATAAATACTCCCTTACACTTCACACCTCAGTTTCTTTCACAGTCCAACAAAAAATGTCTGGCACGAGCTCAGTTGGAGACTACACAGAAAACACAGTTGATAAAGGTAACTCAGTTCAAAACAAAAATAGTTCAACTCAAAGTCCTCTTACCCTCTTAAAGAAATAGTGCTCACGGTACGAGGAACAACATGTGAAGACAGCGTTTAGTCAGTTTGCACGTCAACAACAGATTCAGATTGTGTCCATCTTTTGCCGTGGTCGTGTCCAACTATTCTGATTAATTGATTGATTTCAGCTTCTTGAATGTGAATATTTTCTAGTTTCTTTCCTCCTCTATGACAGTAAACTGAATCTCTTTGGGTTGTGGACAAAACAAGACTTATGAGGACGTCATCCTGAACTTTTGGAAACACACCATTTTCTCACATTGACATTTCTGCCGTGTTTGGAGGAAGAAGAAGGATGAGTACAACCCCAAGAACACCATCCCAACCGTGAAGCATGGAGGTTTTCTGCAAAGGGGACAGGACGACTGCACCGAATTGAGGGGAGGGTGGATGGGGCCATGTATCGCAAGATCTTGGCCAACAACCTCCTTCCCTCAGTAAGAGTATTGAAGATGGGTCGTTGCTGGGTCTTCCAGCATGACAGCGACCCGAAACACACAGCCAGGGCAACTAAGGAGTGGCTCCGTCAGAAGCATCTCAAGGTCCTGGAGTGGCCTAGCCAGTCTCCAGACCTGAACCCAATAGAAAATCTTTGGAGGGAGCTGAAAGTCCGTATTGCCCAGCGAAAGCCCCGAAACCTGAAGGATCTGGAGAAGGTCTGTATGGAGGAGTGGACCAAAGTCCGTGCTGCATTGTGTGTAAACCTGGTCAAGAAGTACAGGAAACGTATGATCTCTGTAATTACAAACAAAGGTTTCTGTACCAAATATTAAGTTCTGGTTTTCTGATGTATCAAATACTTATGTCATGCAATAAAATGCAAATTAATTATATAAAAATCATACATTGTGATTTTCTGGATTTTTGTTTTAGATTCCGTCTCTCACAGTTGAAATGTACCTACGATAAAAATTACAGACCTCTACATGCTTTGTAAGTAGGAAAACCTGCAAAATCAGAAGTGTATCAAATACTTGTTCACCCCACTGTAATTTATTAGTTGACAACTAATAAGATTATTGTGAAGCATTCGTGGCGGTGAGTTTACATACAAAGTCAATGCAAAGACACGTAGTGCCGCGATTTCCTGTCGGGCGGCGCTTGTTTTTTGGAGTATCTTTAAATGTTTTATATCCATAGAATAAAGTATTGAAATTGTGTGATAAGGCGTTTGCGTGAGTTGAAAAATTTCCGACTCGAGCGGATTTTCGCGGGTTCTAATCGCCTTCTCGCGAATGTACTCACGCGAGGAATAAAGGATTAAATTTGCGTTTGGTCTGAAAGCACCATTAGTCAATGAATCCAGTGTTTCCCCCATATGCATTAGGGCTGAACGATTAATAGCATTTGTGATATTATCGCGATATGATAAAATGAGATTTTCTAATAGCAAAGGCTGCGATTACACTCTGGTCACAGAAGCGCAAGAGTAAAGCAGTCTGCAGACGAAACATCAACTTCGCATTTACGCACTACTAATTTTCGCTCACACACTATGCGAGCACGGTAACACTCGCTTGGCTCGCTTCCTCTCCTCGTTCTGCAGAGGACATCTACGTGACAGGTGCTGTTATATATAAGAGGAGTGTAACTCAGGAATCGGGAGGTGCATAGTGAGTGTTTGATTGTCTGCGTGGCAGAAAGTGACGGTTAACGCGAGCAAACATATCCCTTTCCCTTCAGACTGTGCAGCTGAGCAGGAAAACTTATAAGCTACAGTAGGCTACTTCTTTCGGCTGCTGTGTAACTTAACATTAGCTCAATTTATCCGAGAGTAACTGGCAGCTGTATTTTAATTACAACCTACTTGTCCAATGTTGAGAACATCAGGTACAAACTTAGACTAAACTGGTGTAACCTACAGCTCCGTCCTCTTCTGACTGGTTCATCCTAAATTATTTTGCAGTTTTCAGATGAGTCTGAAAATGTGGTTTGTTAGGAAAAGAAAGGACAGTGGTGACTGTGAAGAAGCTGAGGTAAGTAAAGCAAATTAGAGATGCAAACTAGTCCTTTTAAGCTAATGAGACGTTTCTTTTTGGATTTTATTGTGCAAATAAAATGCACCTCAGAATGGAGGTGGTTTCTCATCTTGCCTATTTTTTTAATATTAATGTCTTTACAAATAAATGTTAAGAGCTGTAAAATGAAGACACAAAAGGCAAACATGAAGAGTCGTATCTGTATTGATTCTGCGGTCATATTAACAGGGTTTTAGGGGGTGATGCTCAAAACATGCTGTGCCATAAATATAAAATCACTGTGGAGAGCATCATAACCAACCAAAGTACTTTCCCCAAATCTAATGGTTGTAGTTCCTCCCCGGTAGACTGTTCTTTGGGTGTTGTTTGTTTATTATCTGCTCTAGCTTTTCCAACTATTTGTTCAGAGATATGGTGGAAATAATGGCCCAAGATGATGTGAAATTACATATTTTTCATTGGAAAACATAAACTTTTCTGGGGGGAGGACCCCCAAACCACTCCAGCCCCCTGACCATGGCTACTACAGCCACCACCAAAACAATAATCTAAAGCTCATATGAAACTTTTTTCGCTTCACCTCCGCTGCTACAACTCCATCCTAGGGGAAACACTGTAATTGATTAGTCGATTGAAAGATAATTAATCAACAACTATTTTGATAATCGATAAATCGTTTCAGTCTTCTTCTTTTTTTTAAGCAAAAATGTGAAAAATTTGCTGGTTTCATCTTAAATGTGAGCAATTGCTGCTATTCTTTGTCATTTATGATAGTAAATTAACAGTCTTTGGGTTTTGGACTGTGGGTTGGATAAAAGAATCAAATAGAAGATATCTGTGCTCTGGAAAATTGTGATGAGCATTTTTCACAATTTCTTGACATTTTATAGACTAAACCATTAGTCGATTATCGTGAAAATAATCGACAATTTAGTCGATAATGAAAATAATCGTTAGTTGCAGCCCTAATGGAGAACTGAACTGTCCTTCTGATAAGTCACATTGCTGGCAGTGTTGCATTGCTGGTTACGTCACCTAAATGCGACTTGATTGGGTTTAATGCATTTTTAATATATGTAAATGGGGGAGCGTGTTCAAGCTAATATGGTTTGTTAAGTTGCTCTTTAAGGCTTCAGCTGGTGCCCATGATGGGAGTCACTTGATGAGATCTACCCTAAATAATTAGACATGTGCAAGAAGTTTTTTGTCCAAAGTCGACCAGCACTAACTTTCTGTGAAAACTCTTCCTTTTGAAATAAATTCAAAGGCTTTTTTTCTTGGCATGAAAGTTAAAACAACGCAGCTCAGCCAAACTGGGTTTACTTTTCTCTTTCTTCCTCAGTTGAAGTGAAAGCTTTTATTTGGATGAAGACTAACAGAACAAAAAATAAATATTTGCCAAATTCATTTCTCTCAGTTCAGCTGAGCCTTTTTCGGCCTTTCTCTCAGTTCCTTTCCCTTCCAGAGAGGTCGATGAACGGCAGGGGAATTTATTTTCTGTTGCAGCTCTCTCCTTCTCTCTCCATCTGCTTTTCAGATTGTTGTGGTCAAACCAGAACACAAACCAAACTTAAAACTGTGAGAGATGACCAGCTGCTATCTTTGTAAAGGTCAACGAGGAATATCCAAGGCCGCCCAGCTAAAACAACACACACACACACACACACACACACACACACACACACACACACACACACACACACACACACACACACACACACACACACACACACACACACACAAACTCCCCGAGTCCCCATGGATCCATTTCCACCTCACCCGCCCTCTTTCCATTTTTACAGTTATTTTAATTCCTCCATCCATCCTTTTCCTTTTACTTTCTCACGTTCTCCCTCTCTCTCTCCACCTCTTGTTACCCCCCTCCACCTCTCTCTCTCTCTCGCTCTCTCTCGGCCTCTACCTCTCTCTCTCTCTTGGCCTCTACCTCTCTCGCTCTCTTGTTAAGTGTTCAGCCCGCCTGCCAAGCTCCTCTTGGTCTGTTTGGATAAAAACAAACAAAAAAACTGCTTCTAATTTGGTATCAATCTGAAAAGTCCACCGTGTGTGTGTGTGTGTGTGTGTGTGTGTGTGTGTGTGTGTGTGGGGCTCATTTTATTCTCATGATACCATATGGGACGGACACACACACACACACACACACACACACACACACACACACACACACACACACACACACACACGTTCCCACCCCTAGAATTGTAACTGACAGAAATAGTTGTTCTGAAATTTTGGCTGATGATATTCACATCCTGTTATTCGTGTTTACATCAGTGTCAGTGTTTTATCTGTCTCTGATGGCTGGAGTCTAAAATGATAAGCCTCATTAAGTTTTTGGCATCATGATTATTTATTATGATTTATCCATTCATCACCAAAATGGTTTAATTGCACTTGAACATTTTAAATTCAGTGTGTGTGTGGGCATATTAAAATTATAGGCACTTTTTATATAAAGGTATGAATGTTGCCCATTCCCAGCAACTCACCCGGTCTTTACTTACATTTTCTCCCTTGAGCCTATGCTTAAGAAATGCAAAAAGAAATGTAAAATAAAATACATTTATAATAATTAAATGGAAAATTACACGAGAAAGTAAATAATGTGATTAATAGTAAGGTACACAGTAATTAAAATTTTTAATACATCAATTTCTTCAACGTCATATGTATAAATTAATTAATTCCTACATGTATTTTGTTTTTGGTGCATTTAAATTATTATTATTGATTTTGACATGTTTTGGTCATCCAGCAGATCATCTGATTTATACAATTTTATATATACTGGTGATGTACCTGCAGGATATACCACTTAGCAGTCAGCTCAGCTCATGTGAGCTCATCTGTGACGGAGGAAAATCCCCATGGTGAAGCTGTGCGTAATGTTTAGTAGGCTTAGTAGTCTGACACCCACCCTTTTTATTATATTATTTAGGTTTGGGTGGAAGAGTTCTAGGGCTGAATGATTAATTGCATTTGCGATATTATCGCGATATGATAAAACGAGATTTTCTAATCACAAAGGCTGCGATTACACTCTGTTTCAAACCAAACTCACAAGTCCGAAAGGGGCCCGGTCTGTCCTGAGTTACTGCCTGGTTACAGCCAGTGCGCTGGTGACTAGCATCGCAGGCTGCGGGGGAACTTCATGTTGTCGGAGAATTACTAAGCTCATCTATTAAGCACGAGAGGCATCACTTGGTTTTATTTTCGTTGGCCAACTTTTGAATTGAACCTCAAACTGAGTATTTTTTTGTTTGCTTACTGGTGTATATACAAAGATGGACTCCTAGGAGATTTAAACTGAGATAGACGTATTAATTGGTGGTTGAACTGTGGGTTTTGTATTGAGCGCTTACTGTATTACACACTAAACTAAGAAGGTGAACATGGTAAACACCATAGACCTGCTAAACATCATCATGTTACCTTTGTCATTGTGAGCACACTGACATTTAGCTCAAAGCAACACTGCTCATGTACAGCGTCACAGAGCTGTTAGCATGGCTGTTATTATAAATATATATATATATAAATATGTTTGAGTCTGATGGTCGGATAAAATATATTTGTTAAAATATCTGGATATATATATATATATATGGAGTATTTTTCACTATTTTAGCCACTTTAAAGGCCAAACAATATTTTTTAACCTTGAAAGTAAACTACAGATTAATCAGTAAAGACAACAATTGTTATTGGCGGCCATGGATTTGTGCCAGTGTGACTTAACTATGATGAATTATGAACAAGGGGTGCAATTTTGTGTTGATTGGTGCCTGGAGGGAATTGTTTTTTTGTCACTAGTGGGCACAACTAAACGAACTGTTGCACAGCCATCACCATGTCATAAAGTTGTCATCCAGCAGACACAGAATAATATCATTAATTTGGGGCCGTGTTACATCAATGTTCAATATTCTCTCTCCCCTCTTAGGATGTTGCTTATTAGCCACTAGATCTTTACTTGCTTAGGGGTTACTTGGTTGGTAGTTTTTGAGCAGAGCGGTACTCGCATTTCCCAGCCCTTTGTGAGGTTTGAAGCGCAGCCTCATAGGGTCATATCCTCCTTTTGCTGCTGCTGTCCATTTGTCCTCTATGGAGATAAACTGTTGTTTACACTGCAGGCCACATAGGAAGTCAACCATGGCAAGAGGAATCTGTCTGTGCACCCTGATGATGTGGTGCGTGTGGGCATTTCTTTATTTGGTCCTCACAAGAATAGAAAAATAGAAAAAACTCCAATATTAGGAGATTTGGATCCCTTTTTTTATTTTCCCAAGAAAGTAGTGGTGGATTAGATTAGCGTTAAGGAATGGATATTGCTAATTACAACCTTGCGAATATGTTTGCATGTATGACTTTAAATGTTGTGTATTTGTTCTGCGTTTTCAAATGAAGTATTTGCACAAATGCAAAAACATCACTTATTGTATGTTATGTTTAGAGTGTGTGTGTGTGTGTGTGTGTGGGGCAGGTCTTTTGCGTCACCACCCACCATCCATCAAGTCAAATGGGCGAATGACAGGAAGAACAAAAACAAATCCCTCGCTCTGGCAAGAATAAGCAACTGATGCCGACCGATGACAAGTGTTTAGTGTGTGTGTGTGTGTACATGACAGAGAGAGATGAAGGTATATGTTTGTTTGTGTGTACTTCTGTCTTTATGTATATGTTTGCGTGTGGGTGAAATTGAAAGAGAGAGATGAGAGAGATGGAGAAGGGAGAATATGATGTTTTATCAGTTCAGTAGGCGTGCACACACATTATTATTATCCTCCTCAGTGAGTATGCAAAGTAAATATTTCCAAGATGACCAACTCAACCACTCAATCCCAGTTAGCCATGATAAGCTTGGAGCAGCTGTACCTGGAAGAATAAAAAGAATATCAGACAGTCTCTGCTGTAGGAAAACTTTGCATCACTGGAAGAGGTTAGTGCTTCTGTTAATGTTGAGATCATGTCAGAAAAAGCAGCAGAATATTTGATCAATAAAGAAATTCATAGGCAACAACTTTGATCATCGAACTGATTGTCTTATCTTTGTTTTTCTTATTAAATTATGTATTTCTGGCTTCTGTGATTGTAAACCGCATATTGCACACTGAAGTGATTTAATTTGACTTAACAGTATTATTGAAATTTTGTTTTTGCAATTTCCTTCATTTGTGTGTAATAGTTAGCTAACCTACAAAACAACGCAGCTCAGCCAAACTGGGTTTTAGTTAGCTAACCCTAAAACAAGATAAATCACAGCAAAACTTACAGCTTCCAAGTTTGAAGTTGGGTCACAGACAGCCCATGGTCCACGGGGAGGGATTATGTTTTTACCAATTTATTGAGGAAACATACATTCATTGTATTCACAAACAGTTCATTGACATTTTGGAAAGTGAAAACAACTTTTCTAAAGTGAGATCTTTGGGGGGTGAAGACATTTTGGAAAGTAATGACAGTTATTTATTAAATATACATAGGAATATTTTGGAAAATAAAGGCTAGAGCTGCAACGATTGGTCGATTAATCGATTATTCGTCAACTAATTAATGGCCATCTGTTTTGATGATGAATAATCTTTTTCAAGAAAAAAAATGGGACAATTCTGATTTCAGCTTCTCAAATTTAAATATTTTCTGGCTTCTTCTGTCCTCTATGACAGTAAACTGAGCTTTGGGAAACACGCATTTCACCATTTTCTGGACCAAACAACCAACAGATTAATCTTGAAAATGATGGACAGACTCATTGATAATGAAAACAATTGTTAGTTGCAGCCCTAGTGAAGGCATTTTTTCAAAGTGATGACATTTTTATTTTAAGGTGAGGACATTTGTGAAACCGTGAAAGTGAGGACATTTTTGTAAGTAGATGTTTTTTGTAAGATAATTTATGTTATAGTTAGGGGCTAGAGAACGCAGTTTGTCAATGAAGGTCCTCACAAGTAGTGAGTGTGTGTGTGTGTGTGTGACAGGGATAGTGATGACCTCCTCCAGCTGTCGGTGGATAATGAGAAGCTGTCAGCAGCAAGAGGACAGGACACACACACATTCACGGTTACACAAACAAGTGCACGTGATGTTCGCACACTAGAAGACACACAAACACAAACTCAAACTGTAAGACAAAGTGGACAACATAAGGTCCAGCAGGCAGCAGTCCCTGAGAGCAGAGAGGTCTGACAGTGTGTCCCAAACACCCAGAGATCCTGCAAAACAGAGCTGAATGAACTCCTTACATATTTAATTGCTTTGTAATAGCTCCACCCGAAGAAGCATGTTTATTTTGAACTTGTTGGACATACAGATCAGTCGCTGAGAATAAGAGTGGTTTGAGAAGTTCCAGTAAAGTCTTTGCTTCTGGACAATTTTTTACTGGCTCGCCACTGGGATGCAATGTAACCTCTGTGAATCCTAGTTGGCTACACCTGCCGTCCTCCGTGAGAGAGCAAGCTGTGTCAGGGATGGGGCGATTCGTCAACGTAATCGATTACGTAATTATAATATAATACACATCGCATTACGTGCTTCAAAGCATCTCTCCATCCAGTGTTATCAGGGAACCCCCCGGATAAGCTGTAGATACAAGACCACGCCTTCGCTGTCTAAAGTTTGGGAGAATTTTACTACATTACATTTAAAGTTTGAAGTAAAGTGGCCTAATTTGTCTGTTATTGTTATTATCACATCAGTGACTTGGAAATTTTAATCATTTTAAGATATGCTACTGTTGTCATTATTCTAATGTGCTTCATGATTGAATAAAATATTGATTTATTGATTAGACATGTTTTTGATAGATATTTTGGATAGATTGGTAGGTTAATCGATTAGGCTACATATTTTTTCTTTAGAATACACTAGAGCTGACCCCAAATAGTTGAAGATTCAATGCTTCGATGGGCGGAGCCTGATTCGACTGTCAGTCTCACAGTCGAAGCTTCGCAGCAAAATAAGGATCATGGCATTTTGGCGATATGGGGGTGCTCAACGTCTGATTTTACATAGAACTACCACTTTTCTCCCAATAAGTTAATATACTGCCTATTCCAATATACATTTCAACGTTTAATGCTGTAAATAAACATGTAAAAAGACAAACTTCCAATAAAGGTATTTAAAGTGCGTGAATGAGTCCAAAATTGTAACCCTAACCCTAGGTCGTCAGTGCGCATGCGTAGCGTGTAGTGAGCGTGTAGTGGCAGAAGAGGAACACTTGCTAAAGAGACCGAGCCCCAGCTTCCCTGGTGTTGAATCGATATTGACTACCAGCTATATACAGCATGTTATCCTCGAAAAACCCAGCTGTATTCTAACATTAGCTCTCCTTATTAGCTAGGCTACTTACATGCTTGCTAATAACTTTTTTAAGACGGATCTCCGATATTGACAGTGTTGTGTTGGACTGATTTGTGCAGCTGTGTTCATGAGGGAGAGCGAGATGACGTGCTGCCTGCAGCTCTGCAGTCAAATATGATTTTAAATCGGCCTAGTAAAAAAAAATCTAATATCAATATGTGGCAGTTAGCGTTGATATTGTGGCGGGCTGCCACAACTATATAAACGTATGGGAAACACTGCTATAGGTTTTCACCAGTACACCTTACTTACAATCGTGTGAAATCTATTACCTGTCAGAATCAGCTGTAGTGCTGTGCAAGGATTCGACCAACAAAACGAGGTTAGTTTATTTTACTTTAAGGAATGTAGCGTGCACTTACTGATGCACTTCCTCGTAGGTCAGTAATGGACATAATTTCTTGCTCTTTGTTTTACATAATTTTCCTCAAACTTTTTTTCCCTCCAACCTCTTATTTAGTTCAGCATCTTTCCATTAGGTCTTTTACTTCTTCACTCTTCCTTTGACTCTCACTCTCTTTATTCTCCTTATTCTTAATTTCTAATCACCATCCACACTCTCCACATGAAAACACAGGTTTGTCAAGTCACACACACACACACCCTTCCTTCCTTCATCTGCTGAACCCCACATAGAAATTAACCACAATTACACACACACATCAGCAGGTTGGACCCCAGGGCTCTGTTTGGGAGGAAACTCCCCTTCTAATTTTCCTCATAAAGGCTCTAATGAAGACTAATGATGGAGCGAGGTGTGGGTGGGTGTGTGTGTGTGTGTGTGTGTGTGTTTTAACAGCCTGGCTGCTCTGTCTGGGAATGTCTCTGTTCTCTCGCTCCTTCTTTCTTCCATACATCATTTGTTTCAGCTCCTTTTTACTATTTTTTCCATCCTTTTTTAAATTTTTTGTCCTTTTGTGGTTTATGTGTGTTTATTTTTTTATTCTGTCTATCTTCGCCCCTTTTGGATCCTCTTTTTAATCATCTGTTCATATTGGTTATCTCATTTTATCCCTCGTTCTTTATTGTTTCTCCATGTCCCTTTTTTGTCTGTCTTTTTACATCCAGATCTAGTTGGCGTGCGAGTTAAAATCATTACTTGCGCATGGATATTAATGATTGTGTGACATTTTAGCAGGGTGGTTATTCATTCTGCAGCGGTGGAGTGCCGAATATAGGCTGCTGTGTGCGCTCCACAGATGGTCCGGGCGCTGCACTTCCAGCGAGTTCTGCCTTTTGCGTTCCGTGAACATTACGTTATCAATTCACATTTAAATAATCGATATTTAGACATTTGGTAATCGATTCATAATCTTCCACGTCCGCATCGCGATGCATCTAAGAATCGATTATTTCTCCCACCCATAATGGAGATGTAGAAAACTGATCATGTTAGGGCTGGGCAGTGTATCGGTATAATGAGGTCCACAGATATAATTTCAAAAATACTGATATAAAATTAGACAATAACATTTATACCAATATAGTTGGATGTTTTGTTAATATTTATATGTTTCTGTGAAGTCCTGCCAGCATTTGCTGCTCTCTCTCCCTCATCCCTCCCTCCGCTTCTGCAGGCAGCCGTCTACTCTCAAACTCTCAACAATATGGCGTGTCGACACTGCGGAAGACCTGGCTTGTAAAAAGAAAAAAACAACGGTTCAGTCAGTGTTTCCCACACATACACTTTATTTCGGCGGTCCGCCCAGGTTAGGCAACACATTGTTGCATTTATCAGTGAAGCACAGAGTTATTACGTTACAAGCCGCTACACAGTGGATATTTTACAAGAGCGGACCAGGTAAAGCGACAGTGAACACAATAGTGCAGATGTCATTCGTTAGCTACCACGTTGATTTTGTTTTGAAAGGCAACGTCATCAACACCGCAGCTGCTGGTGTGAACGGAGTCGCGGGTGGAAAAGTCCAGAACACGAGTTCTGGGCTTTTTTCGGCGTTTTTATACAACATAACTTACTACTGATGGAGAAAATCACCGTAGCAGACATACGGGGAGAGAGAGACGTAAAGAAGTGGGGCACGTTGATGTGTTTGCAGCCGAGGTAGCTTACGTTAGGTCTGTGAGTGTGAAGAGAACTGAAAGAGGCAGATTCAATAAGTGAGTGACATTTGTGATGGCGAATGAGTAAATGAATGAAGTGTAGTGAAGTACAACTAAAATAGTGAAATAAGAAACCCCTCCCAACCATGCGTAGGAGAAAATACTGATATATATTTTATACCGGAATTTTGCCTAATTATGACTTTTTGGTCCATATCGCTCAGCCCTAGATCATGTAAACTCTGCGTCACTTTCAAAGTTCCATCGGTCTGCATCAGTCTCAGAAGCACTTGACAAACACGGGGCATGTACCTTTTCTAGCTTTATTTATTTGTGAAGCTCAAAGCAGACAAAGGTGTCTGCTACATTTTATGGCTTATTGCTGTCTGCAGTTCTCGTGCAATATTTGGCAAGCGTTGTGCAAGAGGGAGCGTTGTCTCTGCTGGGAAACAGTGTGCGTTGTAAAGTTAAAATATGATGTATTCTTACAATCGACATTGTTAGCACTAGCAACATCCGCTCTTTTCACAGTCAATCCTTTAATGTTTATCAATTTTCTCATTGAAAAAAGGAATTCTGCTGCCTGTAGTCCGTCACTGCACAAGCACTGACTGATGAATTCACTGTCCAAAGAAGGTCAAAGTCAAGGGCAACTGGACAATCAATTCACTAATATTTGTTCACTACTTATTTTTGTGGTTGAGTAACTTTTAAAACATTTTTTTCCTCTTTGCTCATTTTTACAGACTGAACAGCACTGGCTCATTCAGTATTCTGTGATTTATGAGACTGAATTTATTTACAATACTTACTGCAAAATACATGATAAAGAAATCAAATGATGTTAATAAGGTGAACAAAACGTCATCTCTCACGGTTAATATTTAACCCTGTGCTGCCGCAGCTTTTACATCATGTTATTCAGATATGTGTTAGAAGTGTTGCCAGGGCCGACCTAGTGGCTGTGCGACCATTATGTCAGCTGTAACCATCTAAAAACACAAACACAACAAACATTGTAAATGCACCAACCAGGGTTTTCCTGCAGAGAGAACGTATGAGGTGGCCACCTCCATTGAATTTGACCCTGCCTCCAGCTCTCGACAAACCTGTTGTCTTTGTGGCAAACACTGACCAGCGTTGCTCTTTGTGGATTTCTGTCATTTGTAACTGCAGTTGTGGAATTACACGGACTTCCTTCACAGTGACTACAAAGCCAGTGTGTGTTTGTTTACACCGGTGAAATTATTTGTTTTCCCACTTCATCGAACACACAAGTTCAGTACCCACATCTAAGCAAACATGCCTGCTACAAATACTGATGAAAGCAATTTATTTAAATTAGAAAGTAAAATGAAAGTAAAATTTTTTATAAACAGGAGGAGCTCTACAGAAATAATGTTTTGCCAGAAGAATAATTCAGTATGTCAGTATTTGTGGCCATGTTTTTTGTCCCAAATAAGCTTAACCCATTATATAACCACAAATCTTACTAAGGCCTCTACAGAAAAATGCAGATCAGGGCTCAACGTTAAACGTTTTTGCAACTGGCCTCACTGGGACAGTGGGTTTGAAACTTACTGGCCTCTAGACAATTTTTACTGCCGTAGTCATAGTTAAAATTATAAAAAAATACAAAGGTTAACAAAACAATTTACTTTTAAAACAAAACATACTAACAGACTCAAACATGACTTGAAACTTGCGACTGAGACCATAAATGTATTATGAAAGTGTTTACTGAGGTAAGCTGAGAAGTAGCAACATTTTACCATTATTTCTAATGGAACCGGACTTCTTTTTGCAACCGGCGGACTCGCCCCCTGCTGGTCGTTAGCGAGAATGCAAGTTTAAGGTCCGTCTGCATGGTTTCACTTTTCAGACCCAGAGGTTGCCGCTTGATTGAGATTAGAGAAATAACATTCGACAACCACTCGTCACGTCACTATAACTCTGGATTGGCCAACAGAGCTGCAAAACAACCGCAGGATTTTTTTGTTTTCATGTTTTTGGGGTGGTGATGGTGCAGTGGATAAGACGCATGCCTTTGGTGTGAGAGACCCGTGTTCAATTCCCCACTGTGACCCATCTACCATTGTGTCCCTGCGCAAGACACTTAACCCATAGTTGCTGCAGAGGTGTGTGACCTCTGACGTGTATAGCAATTGCAAGTCGCTTTGGATAAAAGTGTCAGCTAAATGTTAATGTTTTAATACTATTGTTTTTGCACTGGCCTGATTGGGCTAGTGAGTTGCTAGTTCAACAGTCCCAACCTTACTTTTTACTGGCCCTGGGCCACCGTTATTGTGGAGCCCTGCAGATGAACATTTAATATGTTAATATGCAAGAGGACCCTGGACTATAAATGAAAACAATAGCTTATGTTTGATTTGATTTTAAACAACCTGCTGTTTGTGATGTTGTCCATCCATCCATCGTCATCCGCTTATCCTGCGTACAGGGTCGCGGGGGGCTGGAGCCAATCCCAGCTGACATCGGGCGAAAGGCGGGGTACATCCTGGACAGGTGTTTGTGATGTTGTATTTGATTTAATGTTGAATAGAGGGTACCTCTTTATTTTTTAAATGATTAAGGTGATTTGTCATTTTCATATTATTAATAGAACCCTCAAAGAGGTTATATTTAGTTTTATAATGAAATTAATCACTTTTTTACTGCCTGTTTGTGAACTGGTTGTAACCGAACACCAAAATGACCTTCTTGGCTGTTTTGTGTGTTGCTTGGAACAGACACTATCCTGCTTCCTATGTCAAGAAATCTGGTTGGATTTTCTGCATGTCCGCTCCCGAGCCTCTTGCCTACTCTTTCTGAACTGTACACAATTTGACAACACCACAGCTAACAAAGTGGAGTCCGCTTACACCAAAAAAACATCCGGCAGTTTTCATCTGCCACTAGCGGTGCCACTTTTCAGTAACTATCATTATTATTTGTGTCTTTTTTACCGGAAGCTCATCGATGTCAACACAGCTAAACGTTTGGATGATAAGGAAATGATTAGTGAGCTGGACTGAATATTATAACGAGATTGTGTCCACACTTTATAACTGTTAGACTGTTAAGTAACATTACTGTAAGGTTAGTGGATGGGTTTTCCTCAGTATTACAATAATGCAACATAACTGCGTAGGACAACACCACAATGGAAGATCCATTCACTACAGTAACATTACTTACTGTGGTCTGTTATACTTAAGTGCATGGATTAGTTCAACGTCAAGCTGATAAAATATTGCTGTACTGAAACCTGATCGCTATAGGCCTCTAAAAACTGCACATGGGTCCTTACCAATACGTTGGTTGTATAAAGTGTTGAGCCAGTTGAAGGCTAACGTAGCCTTGTCAAGCTACACCTAGCACTACGGGATTTTGTTTTTTGCTCCATCTGTATATTTACAGCAAGATATTTTACACTTCTGCTCCCCTGCAAGACAGGATGTGATGCTTTTTTATGTTGCGAGTTTGTTTGGAGCAAACATTAGTCGTTAGATTGACCAAAAGCAGTGTTTTGATTTCCCCTAAAATCCATAATAAACCTTTTTAAGATTGGTCACTGTTTGCCCCAGACTTGTATCTCACTTTTTATCTTTTCATTACCCATGATGCTCTGCCCCTCTCTATCTTCGTTCTGTAAACACACATCACTTTATCATGTTACACCTCTTTCTCTCCCCTCTCTGTCCATCATCCCCCCCCACCACCTCTCTTTTCATTGTTTTCCTCCCCTCTTTCTCTCCACCTTCCTTTTTTCATTCTTTTTCTCCCACGTCGCTTCTCCGATCCTTCAATCTCTTTTCCCCGCGCTGTCACCTTTTCATCCTTAGCCGTTGCCTCCTTCGCTTTCTATCCATCCTTCTTCATCTCTGGCCATTTTTCCTCTCCGTCCATCGCTCTGTGTTTCTGCCTCCATTAGGGGGAAATGGAAAAAGTGACATCAGCTATTTGGTAAACGGAGAGAGAGAGGGAGAGAGAGAGAGAGAAAGAGAGAGAGGAGATGAAACAGAGGATAGGGAAATGGAAAGCAAAGATCAAAAGAGTGACATTAGGAATGATTGTTAAAGAGAGAAAAGAAAAACAAGGGAAGAGGGAAAAGAGTGACAGGTGAGAGAGAATTAAAGACAGACGTGTGAGGAAGAGAGGGCGAGAGAGGTAGAGATCCATTAGAGAGAGAGAGTAAGAAAGAGGGAAAGGCTTCACCCCATTAACCTCGTAATGCAGAGTAAATATACAGTCTAAATGGAACATAGACGATGTGTGTGTGTGTGTGTGTGTGTGTTTACTCCCAGGCTTCTGTGTGAGTGTGTGTCCACGAAATACATTACCACAATACCAGAGTGCCTTTCTGTATTTGTAGTGTGTGTGTGTGTGTGTGTGTGTGTGTGTGTGTGTGTACAAAATACCAGCGTGTATGAATGAGTGTTTCCCCCTAGGAAACTACTATTGTCACAGAGGGGGCGTGTTACACATACGTGGTGTGGTAACTAATTTTTGCCTGTTTAGGTTAGTCACTTTCTCTGTTCCTCTTCTACATTTTTACCGTTAAAGTTCCTACCTCCTGACAGAGCTTGCTACAGTCGACAAAGGAAAGTGCCCAATGATCTCTGTTTTAATTTTTCACAAATTCCGTGTTTTCTGTTTACATTTTTCTGAATTCTGTGGTTTACAATTTAAAAGAGGCTATAAGTAGTTTTGATTAATAAATCAAATTTTTACTTCCTTTTTGTCAATAGGCTCTAATCATACTAAGAAACGAAGCGCACGGCTGTTTTCTCTGTT
This sequence comes from Micropterus salmoides, assembly GCF_014851395.1. Lineage (NCBI taxonomy): Eukaryota > Metazoa > Chordata > Actinopteri > Centrarchiformes > Centrarchidae > Micropterus > Micropterus salmoides. The sequence goes on from NW_024041150.1 coordinate 32,463,796, forward strand.
GCTTGGAACAGCCACTATTCTGTTTTTAATGTGAACAGTGACAACACCGCAGCTAACGACATGCAGTCCACTAACACCACAAAACAACCAGCTCCCAGTAAAACACAGACTTCAACATAAACTCCACATAAGGATACAAAACAAAACAACAATAAAAGGTTTATGTGCTTAGGCCCCTCAGGCCAAATGAGAATTAGATGATGTTGGTGAAAACAGTGAACATCAGAAAGGCTGGAGACACGGTAAATCACGTTAGCTCGCTGGCTAACGCCGAGCACTTGCTAGAGTTATCCAGTGCAAAGTTATATCGCTTTCCACATTACTTCACCAGCTAACGCGACCCATGTTACTCTCCTGTGTACCACTGGTATTATGTCAAAATGTTGATTTAGCCTGCAAGAAAGGATGTAATGGTAAAAAGCAAATGTGGAGCGATTTGTTTATATTAACCTATAGTGATAACGTGATCGACATAATATACTGCAGCAAAACAGCCACAACAACACAGAGGAAGAAACACTCACTATAGTAATATTACTTATTGTCTGTTATAAGTGTGGCAACAATCCCATTTATAATATTCACTCCAGCTCACTGTTTCGTTATCATCTAAAACATTTAGCTGTGTTGAGCTTCCGGGGAAAGATACACAAATTACGTTACTTACTGAAAAGCAAACAAGCGAGCTAACACCAATGTATCACGTTGACAAAATGCAGTAAATGTAACGTTATCATGTAACCAGCATGGATTAGTTCAACCTCAAGCTAATAAAAATATTACTGTAACGTTGCAGTGGGTCTTCGGCATGTTGTGTGAAGCTGTCTCCCTGTCTGTCTATAGCTGTCATCTGTATCTGCCTCTGAAATGGGAACGTTGAAGTAACAGAACCTGAACATGTTTGAGTGAAAAGCCACAGCCGGCACGCTGGTGTTTCCGCGTTGATTGTGGGATCTCTGTATGGAAGTGGTTGTGTTTCGGATTATGCTCGCTCATGCGTTGGGTTGGGATGTAGCCCTACAGTGACAACACCGCAGCTAACGACATGCAGTACACTAACACATCAAAACAACCAGCTCCCATTCATGATTCAAGCACGCATACTAGCGCACACCTGGTTTCAGTCTTAAAACCGCGCCGCTAGTGGCAGCTTAAAACTACATAATGCCCCTTAAAGCATATGCCGTCATCATAAACTGTGTGTAATCATGTGGTGGATGAATAAAATTTCAACAATTCAATATGGAAAATATTACAAATTGAATCAATATTATATGATATTTGATGTATCCTGTAAATATGCAGATAGAAATATTCAAATGTTTGTGCAGTAAACAAAATTGAAAACCAATATGTAGCGGGACTCATGAATGGGGTAAAAAAAGCGTTCTCTCTCACAGCACAGAGGAGTTTGTGTCGGGGTTCTTTGCTCGCACTACAATGCGTACAATGCCGGAGTCAACCATCACACTGGTCAAACATGCTCGGGCACGGTACAGAAATTCAAAGTATCCTGCCCAAGGAGCCGGTGGATTGAACCGATGATCTTCTGATTAATGGACAACACGCTCTATCTCCTGATCCACAGCTGCCCACTTACTTGTTCCTGGAACAGTTTGTCTTAAAGACTCTTGAAGAGTCTGTGATTCAGACTTGTCGAGCTCTGTCAGCATACAATACTGTTAAGCACTGTGTTTTTAACACCACCACCAGATGGTGATAAAGTCACAAATTTTAAATGCCACACACAAAAACCTTTTGTAGACATCAACAGTTTGTATTTCTGATGAAACACTGCTAGAAATGTTTATTATTTATTACTTAAGATCAGTTTTCACCAGGGCTGTCTAATTTTTCTACAAGCAAAAACGTGTGTGTGTGTGTGTGTGTGTGTGTGTGTGTGTGTGCAAAACACCACTAAGACAGCAGTCATTATAATACTGTATATTTGCAGTCAGCTCAAACCCAGAGAACAGTGAGAGTCATCAGGAGAAAAAAACAAAACAAAAACAAGAAAACGCTGAATGTTGTTTCTATCTACAAGGAATATCCCTTTTAATCCCACACCCCACCCTCATCCCTCACGTACACATTTCAAATAGTAATCAACAAATAAACAAATAAAACACACAGTGGAATAAACAAAACTGCAACACAACAGTCTGCACTCTTAGTAGGTCAGAAAATCAGGGGAATAAAAAGTTTCTTGTGTTTGATGTAGCTGAGGAGCGCTTGATTTCAGGGATAAGTTCACAAAATCCAACCAAAAAGGGATCAAATTGAATTTAAGTTATTATGGAAGGTTATGATAAAAGTTTGCATGGGAGGCGTTTAAGACACACAAATGAACTGCTCCTTGTTTTTAAATTGACATCAGAACATTAGAAACTCAAATACTACTTCCTGGTCACAGGAAACTGGGGATCAAAAGGTGAAAAGTTCCAAAGTCAAGGAAGAGAAGTCAACGTACCTTTGTTTTTTTTTGTTTTTTTTTTTGTTTTTGTTTTTGTTTTTGTTTTTTTTAGGATATAATATCGTGTCTAAAAATCACTCCATTGTAATACAAAAAAAGGGTTTGCTGTTTTTTGTTTTTTTTGTAACTTTTGCATCATTTGAGAAACTGATTTCACAGGTTAAGGGTGATAGAAAATACTTCATACATTGAAAAGCTGCATCCAACAATTTTAGAGTAATGCCTCCTTACAGAGAGAGAAAAGAGAAAATAAAGGAGTAAGACAAAGGGGGAAAGAGTCAAGCAAATAAAGAAGTAGCGACAGAAGAGGAAGAGGAGCTGATTCATAGGAAACAGGAAGAAAATAAAGGAATGAAGAAAAGAGAGTATAACGGAGAACAAGAGTTGTCTGGAGTTAAGAGTGTACGGAGGTTAAAATAAGCCAAATGACAACATAAGAAATGTTTTCCCATGCATGTTTTTTCAGTCCCTGTACAGAAAACAAAACTCAATGAAACAGAGAGACAGAAATAGCCTCCCAAGTTTGTTTTCCTCCTCCTTCCTTGCTTCAGTTTTTTTTCCCCTTCTTTTTCCAAAACCCCCTCTTCCTCCAATTAGCTGATAACCGTCCAATCAGAGGGTGCTGAGAGAGCCAGCCAATGAGGTTGACGTTGAAGTTAGGGGTTTGAATCTTTTGTTTTCAATATTTCTTTAGGGGAATGTAAAGAAAAACATTTTCGTCATTATTTTTTTCATCCATCCATTTGTTTCTTGTCTGCAACAATCAAACACTTGGACCATTTAACAAGTCTTGAATTGATCCTTGGTGTTATTTTTCCACACGATGTCCAACCTATTTGTGATGACGAGAGCGGGAATGATTTTTTAATTTTTTTTTTCAGTTTTCCAAACAAACGAGGGATGAGAGAAGTCCTGATGCAGGGAGAGAAAAAGAGGAATGACAGGAGTGAAGTTTGTCCCAAAAAGAAGAAAGAAATAGCGAGACGACCCCCAGCGAGTCCAGATCAGGGGTGTGTGTCTCCTAGTAGTCTCATCGCTTTATAGCAACATCAAAAAAAGTTTGCGCGTAGCAAAGATAGGGTCCCGCCTGGGGAGGTCGTTGCAGTGGTGATCCAGGCTACAGCTGTGGAAACGGGCTGGTGGAGTTCTTCTGTGCAGGAGGGGGGAGGAGGTGGGGGTGGGGGTTTCTGGAGGCGGAGTCCTTCTTTCTAGAACATCATGGGGGTCTTCAGAAACGCCCGGGATTCTGAGAAAAAGAAGAAATATGTAAAAAAAATTTTATTTACATTACATTAAGTGGTTGTAGCGAACTACGGCTGCAATTAACAGTTATTTTCTTTATCGATAAAACGGCCAATTTCTTCGATTAAGGGATCAATAGTCATGTTAGAGTTGACATAGTGGACATGTTGACATAGTGGACTTTCTCCGACCAACAGTACAAAACCCTAAGATATTTAATTTACTATCATAGAATTGGCAAATATTCACATTTGAGGAGCTGATAGAGGTGATATTATGCTTTTTGGCTTTATCAAGTTATATATCTTATGTGCATGTAATAGGTCCACCTCAAAGGGAGTTCCCATATCCCACAGAAAACACTGCTCTAAACTGCCTGAAATCTTGTAGTCCAGCCTTTACTTAACCTATCTGCGTCACTAAGTAACACGCATCATAATGCTCGCCTGTCGCTGTTGTGGAACACGCTGAGCTGCAGCACACACAGTGACAAGACGCCTGCCTGCTGCTTCCCCTCATCCCCACCCACTCTACCAAATGTTAGATACCATTCAGGCTGTCGGTTATTAATAATGTGATGTCGAGACAGGGCACAGTTAGGACGTTGCGCATGAAAGATCTCCAGTCTAGGTTGGGAACTTGTACAGCTGAACTATAGCCATGGTTACTTGTAGGGATGAAACTGTATGAAAATTTCATATCACGATTATATTGACCAAAATTATCACGGTATTGTAAAAATGTGCCAAAAAATATTAAAATGTACTGATAAACACACTGAAACCATTTCAACAAGTTTTATATTTAAAACTACAAATACAATTGCCATTTTGTAAACAAATGAAAATCATCTGTGCATTTTTAAGAGTTTATATTTTATATTATATAGGTAATACAATGATCCCGTGGACAATTACATGAAAACAAGTCTTGAAGACAGTGATAGTAACTGCAACAACTGACGTAAATACTAAGTCTGTAGCGTTTCTAGATATGCTGGTTGGTTGACTAAACTGCATAACGTGTTATCATGTGCAGTGGACAAATAGACTCTGCCGACGCACACAGCAACAGAACAACGTGTAGCGTTTTTACAAGAGTAGCAACACTGAGAGCTTCAGTTTACACGCTGTTAGCAAGTCAGACAGACAAACCAAAGCTAAAACTCACCCTGTGTTCACTGTAAGGTTCTTAAATCAAGTTTCCCTCAGCACTCTCATAAAAAACTAAAATACGACCGGACTTCAGAGTGACTGCGCAGCGTTGTCTTCTGCCGTGTTGTCATTGACCCAAACAAACCCACGTTGCATTCTGCGCATGCGCACCTGCTTCTGGGAGACGCTGGACAGTGTTTGCCGTGAGATTATAATAGCGCGGTTAACCGTACCCGGTTATCATGGTAATTAAAATGTGTACAGTAATAATAACCGTCGGAAAATTTTACAATGGTTTACCGTTAAACCGGTAATCATTTCATCATTAGTAACTTGCTTGTCAGGACCCGCCCTACTCTGCTTCTGATTGGCTAGTAGTTCTTAAACTAAGAACTGCACATGTGCAACTCGTAGACTGTATATTAAAAGTGCAACTCCAAACAAAGGAGAATAGAAGTGAGATGCTTCACTCGGTAGCTAAAATGCTGCGGTCAACACACATGTAAGAGAGGAGCTGCAGCAATGTGCAATCTGACAAAATTATGGTGTTAAAATAAAAATAAGCTAATTAAACTAGTAGCGCCGCTACTGCCCAACACTGCTCGTATGGTGGGCGTGTTGAAGCAAGCTCGGTGGCAGTAGAGCGCTGAGACGATGACTGCACCGGCTCTGTCTTGTTGCAGTCAAAGACGGAGCAACTTTCTGCTCTTAAGTTTATTCAATGCACAGTGAAGGGCTTCACCAGGGTTGTCGCGTTGCCGCTCTTGGCCACAATTATCTTGCGTCACAAATATTGCATCGCGCACCGTTGCATCAAGCCTGGTGCAATGTAGCCACGCTTTTGATTTTCTCCACGAGCCACGTCTCTGTGCGTAACCGGCGTGAACTAGTGTTTACATCACCACAGCCAATTACAATCACTTTTAGATTTGGGCACATCAAGCATGCTGAATGCTTATTGGCTCACTGACGTTAACAAGAACCTTTTAGGTTTCGAAATTTGACAAGACATTTTTTGATACTCCACGGTATTGAGGCAATTCGGTCGGTGCCTAAAAAGTATTGAACTCGATACCCAGCCCTACCGATGACCAATATTTGGAAGCGATATACATTTGCTTTGAAATTTTTAATCTTGGTGTCAAAATTTAGATTAACACAAACTAAAACTTTTTTGAAAATAAGATTAAAGTTAATCGTCATGTTTAATCTTTATAAATAGTAAATTAAATGAATTGAGATGGACTTGTTAACTATGAGTGATAAATTATCATAAACTTTTATCAGCTACCATTTATATTGTATTTATTTTATATTGTTAGGATTTTATTGATACATTCATTGATACTATTTATTTGATCTGTTCCTTATCTGTACTTTTATTGGGTTTCATTACTTAATAATTGCCTTTAAAAATATTATTTTAATTAATTTTATTTAAAGAATAAATTCAGAACAAAAGTGAAGTTTACAGCAGCAAAGTCACTATATAAAATCAGTATCTGATTGGAAACAAAAGGAGCATGTTAAATAAACTATATTCCTGACATCAAAATACAGTTTATTTTGAAGACAGCAGTCCGTGGCAGTCCTCCTCCTCCCTCTGCTGTTGCTGTAAAGAGGACCTGGTTTCTCTCAACAAGCAGCTGAGTTTACAAGGATAAATTTTAAGGTATGTAGCATCTCAGCTGAACAGGCTACATGACAGAGATTTCATTTTACCTTGTTTATGACAAACTAGATATTAGCCGAGCTAGCACATGTGCTTGTGTAAAACCAAAACACAGCTGCGGTGGATGATGTGAGCAGATTAAATATCGCTCTGTGCACGTTCCTGCTTGTTGTACTGACGCAGTATCAGCCTTTTACTAGTACTGCTGGTTTTGCTGCACTTACTTATAGTATGGTCAACTTGTGTAAGCTACACTCCGCTAGCTCCGCTCACTTCGCTCCGTGTGTGTGTGCGTGCACGCGGAGCTCTGCTGAGAGAAGAGGGGAGGGGCTGCGGTGTGATGGCTCGTTCTATTGGCTACTTCTGCACAATAGTCAGTGTTGATAGTCTATTACTCGTGACTTGTAACCAATCAGCTAGTACTGCGGGCGGGACATTGTACTCACCACTCTGAGGGCTGGAGCCACAGTTTATGGATCGAATCGGCTACTGCTGTAAAATTAAACACCTCAAACTAGCTGATCAAATTTCATTCTCAGTTACAATTTTGCGACAAAACAAGATAATTGAGATAAATTGATAAAGCTGCATTATATTCAGCAGTGATCCCCTAATTTTGTCCTGTTATAAGTCACCCATTTTAGGGGTCATTGCATTTATTTATATAATAAATATAAATTTACTATTATTATTAGCCTTTTTTTGTTTAAGTTGAAGGAAATCCACTGTTGAAAAAGTTTTTCCTTTAAAATATCAATAAATGCATAATTTTTCCAAAGTCAGTGAGTAATCATGTTAAATTGTGCAAAATAATCCTGACATGATTTCTGCAATAATCGAGCAGCCCTAATCTCAAACTAGAAGCCTCAAACTCAAAAATCTTTGTTCCATCACCCAGCTACACTGTAAGAAGTGTGGTTTCTAACCATCACCTCTTGTTGCTTCCACCTCCACAATCTCTGGTGCAGCTTTAAGTGCATTATTAAAACGGTGCAAATCTAATTTGTATAGGAACTTCATACTTTTATCAAGATTATTAAAACAGGACCCTATTTTAGCTGAATGTGTTGCATCTTGTTCTCCCTTTATGCAGCATCCGTTTATGATAGAAATCTCATATCTCCAATTTTGCCAGGGTCGGCTCTCCATCTCCCCCTCTCTCTCTCTCATTTCACCTCCGTCGTTCTCCTTCCGCTCCCCGTAGTGCTGTTGCTGCACCCCCACACACACACACACGCATATAACAGACAGAAACACACTCACATGCACACCTTCCTCTCCCTGCGGTGTCATTGTTTTCTGCGAACGTTGCAAAGTGTTTACATTTCTGCATAACAGCAACCATAAACCTGCCCTCCCTCCACTTTCCATCCTGCACTCCTCTTTCTCTTGCCCTCCTCTACTTTTTTTTTTTAAACTTATCTTTCCTCTGCTCTTTGTCATCATCTTGCCCTCTCATTTTGTCCTCTATTCATCATTCTTTGTTTTTTTAAGGATATGAAACAGGTTCGAGGTCTGTGTGAATGGGGAAAAAAAAAAAAAAACTTTCTTAAATTTTCTCTTTCATCTTGCACTCGCCTCTCGTTTCCTCCTTCATATTCCCTGCCTTCCCTCTTTTTCATCCCTCTCATCTCCTGCCCTTCCCTATTTTTATCACTCCACGATCCACTCAAACCCCCTGCTCTCCTCCTCTTTCATCCCTCTATTCTACATGCATCCCCCTCCTCCTCCTCCTCACCTCCCCTCTGCTCCCTCCTGTCCTCTATCTGTTACACTCATATTATTTTTATCCCGACCCATTCTTCTCTCTGTCCTCTCCTGTCCTTTCTTTTTCTCCTTTAGGCAGCAGGTTTGGCCTGGTGCTTAAAAATTGTCCTGCAACTTAAAAAAGTTGCAGCTTTGATCCTGAAAACTTGAATCTGTAACTTAATAACTTAATGTCATCGCGGTCGAAGGCTGTTTAGACGTTTTCTGTGGCTGGATTATTGTTTTGGCATGCCACCTTTCTCCCTGATGTAATTTCTTTTGATTAATAATAAATAATTGATCTATAAAATGCCATAAAACTGGAGAGAAAAAAATGCCCAAGTATATATTTAAATATCTTATTCTGTCAGACCTGCATTCTAAAAATCAATATGTTCAATTTACAACAATATAAAAGCAAATAATAACATCTGAGAAGCTCGAACCAGAGAAAATTGATGCAAATGTATGTATGTATTTGAATATTCAATTAATTAACTAATTGTTTCAGTTCAAGTAAAAATGGTAATTCTGTTCAAACCAGAGCAGTCGCACAGTATGGTATGTTTTCCGCCATGTTTATGGTTTCAGCATGCCTTTAAAATAGAGCTGCAACAATTAATCAATTAGTTGTCAACTAATTAATCTGCAACTATATTGATAATCGATTAATAGGTCTGAGAAAATTATACTGAAAAAAAATAGATAAAATTTCTGATTTCAGCTTCTGGAAATCTTCTGTTTTTTATTTTTACTCCTCTGACGGTAAACTGAAATTCTTTGGGTTGTGGACAAAACCTGACCTTTTGAGGACGTCATCATGGGCTTTGGGAAACACTGATCTTTCACCACTTTCTGATATTTTATAGACCAAACAACTAATCGATTAATTAAACTAATCCACAGATTAATTGACAATGACAATAATTGTCAGTTGCAGCCCTACTTTAAAATAAAGCTGCAACTAACGGTTATTTGCATCAGTACATTTATCAGAAAATAGTAAAAAAAAATTAAATAAAAGACTTCAAGAAGAGTTCAAGCTGACGCCTTCAGGTGTCTTGTTTTGTCTGACAGACAGACCAAAAAATATATTAGGTTTACAGATGTACTGGAAATAAGGAGAAGCAGTGAATCCTGGAGAAACTGCGAGCAGAGGATGCGTGAATTTAATTGATTAATGGATTTATAAGAGAATAGTTGCCAGTTAATTTAGAAAGGGGGGTATTTCATTGTTTGTCTATGAGACCACAAACAAGTAGAGTGAAATCCAAGATTAATTATTTGTTTGTTAAAAAACGTTATCAGACGTTTTTTTGTTTGTTTTTTTTACACCCACACGTCGATATCATTATTAACCTCACAAATTCAGCATCAGTCCGGTTAAATTCCAGTATGATTAATGTACTTGACATGAAATAAAACAAGACATAAACCAACTGATGTCAGTAAATCTGTAACAGTGTCAAGTTTTTTAAAGTTCACATAGACACGTACAGTGTTTCCAGATAGGCAATGTGAATAAAGTTAAATCTAAAATAAAAAACAATGTTGGATGTTGGGCATCACGAGGTACAGCAGTCAAAAACACATGTAACGCTTCACAATCTCATTTTATTTATTCTAGTTTGCTTGATATGATAAAGCAAAAAGATTAAATCACAACATGATTCCACTGAAAGACAATTAATGATAATGAATTTATATATTTTTTTTGTATTCCAGTTTTCCAAGATGTTCCTGCAGTTTCCCTCACCGCCGTCCAGTCGATTTAAAGTTTTTCAATCTGTGAGTAACTCCTTCATTTCCTTTTGTGCATTGCCTTGTGGGACAGTAAGTGTCCAACAGCACTACGCTTAAAAAGCAGGGCACCTCTTCCAGTACATTCATTTGTCAGTTTCTTTAAGTGTGAATTCACCTCAGACCAAATGTGGAGTTAGAATAGCCTGTAGAGTGGAAGTGACACACATTTATTTATTTTTTTATTTAATCATTTTATTGTTTGTGCTCATGTTTCCTGTTTTCTTCTCCTACTTTACCTTTTCTGACCTGGCAACCCTGTTTCCCCCTCCTCTGTGTGTGTGTGTGTGTGTTGCCTGTCCTGGTTAAAAATGACGCTGACCTGCCTTGTTAAAAGTCTATCAGCTGGGTGGAGGAAAATGTCACCAGGTCTCGGAACAAGGTCACATTTTTCAAACTCTACCTCCTGAGGAATCTGCTCACTCCTCCCCCTTTCCCCTGTCCTCCTTTTCCTCCTCGCCTCCTGTCCCATACATCCCTTTTTTCCTTACCATTTTTCTGCTGTTAATTCTTTCTCCCCTTTCCTCCTCATCCATTTCATTCTTCTTTTACCTTCTTGCCCCCCCCCCCCATTCTATTTATACCTCTTCACTCCTCTCTTTCTCCTCCTTTTCTTTCCTTTTGACACTTTTTCTTTTTGGTAATTCTTCTCTTTTTTTTGTCCTGACTATTCCATCTTTCATCCTTTATTTCTTTCCTTCCCCTATCTCTTCTCCTTTCTCCCCATCTGCTTTTCCCCCTCCCCATTTTTAGTTTTCACACCCCTTTCCTTTTCTCTCCTCATCTTCTCTTCCTTCTTCTTTTGTGCAGTCTTCTCTTCTTCTTGTTCCCCTCCTCCTCTTATCTCCCCTTTTCTTCTCCTCCACCTGTTCATCCTTCCTATATACATACTTTCCTTTTCTATCCACTTCTTCTCCACCCCTTTCCTGTTCCGCTGTCCTCACCTCATCCATTTTATTGTATTTTCCCTTTTTTTCTAACCATATTCCTTTTTTGTCACCTCTCCCTTTCCATCTTTAATCCCTCTCCTTTCTTCTAATATCCCCTTCCCTTCTGTCTCCTCCCATCTTTCCCACCTCCACCTGTTCTTCTTCCCCAACTTACTTCTCACTTTCCATTTTTCTATTCGTGTCTCCCTTTCCATCCACCCTCTCATCCTTTTCATTCCTCTTTCCACCTCTCCTCACACCCTCCCTCTTTCTCCTCCATTCCCCCCTCCTCCTCTTTTATCATTACCTTATTGTCTTCCCTGTCCCCCCTCGTCATCCTTCCTGTCCTCCGCTTGTTTTTCCTTCTCTCCTCATTCTATTTCTTTTCTTGCTTTCTAATGCTGCTCCCTCTTTCATCCATCCATTTCTTCAACTCTTGTCCTCCTCATCCTACTCCACCCTATCATTTCTACTCAATTCCCTTGGATTGTCCCCTCCCCCCAAAATCCATCCTACTGTTTAACTCCTCATCGCCTTTGCCCTCTCTTCTTCCTCACCTTTCCTTCTCCATCCCTCTCTATATTTTGCACGGCCAATTAGTTTGGACGGCTTTTAAACCGATCTTACCTCTTCTCTCCTTAAACCCTCTCTCACTCTCCCTTCTTTCTCTCCCTCTCTTTCTGATTGTAATGCGATGTCTTTCTTTGTATTCAGCAGTTTTCTCCTCACTCGTTAATTAAGAGTGTGAGAAGGTGAGAGAGGCAGGGGAGAGGTGTGTATGTGTGTGTGTAACCCACAAGTAAACCACTGTAGGTGCAAAATGCTTTTATGGCAGGAGGGATGAGTGTGTGTTTGTCAATGTGTGTGTGTGAGCAAGGCAGCAAAGGGGTCCTACCGGGCCAATCAACATTAATGAAATCAGGTGGGTCTGTGTGTGTGTGTTTGTCGGACTGCTTGGCTTGCAGAAGAGAGGGGATCTAAAAGAGGTCTAAAGAGGAGAGAGAGCTAATTAGAGTTCCCTGTCTCACCAGAGTGTGGATCAAACCCACACACTGAAATACACAACTACAGGTAAAGCTTGCACACACACACACCTCGAGAATGTGTATGTGTGTGCCTGTAGATATTCATTTATACACATGCAGAGTTTCAAGTGAAGGTTTTCAATGTCAGGGAGGACTGAGCACAGCTGGTGGAAAGAGGACGACACATGCATACTAACACACACACACACACACGCACGCGTCGGTACTGTACTTGTGAGGACCCTCATTGGCATAATGTATTCCCAAGTCCATAACCCTAACCTAAAGCTAATTCTGAGTCTTAACCCTCAAACAGTCTTTTGAGGAAGGCCAGACATGCCTTTGCTTTCTAAAATATCCCCTCTCATCTTTTAAAAATTAAGGGACTTTTCAAAGTGTCCCAACGTTGCAAATATTTACTAAATTTCCAAAAGTGCGGTTGGTTTTCAAACTGTCCTCGCTTTCCACAGCATGTCCTCATTTAAAAAAAAAAAAAAAAAAAAAAGTCCTCAATATTCAGAATGTCCTATTTCTCCAAAATGTCCGCCACTTCGTTTTCCAAAAATGGTCCATACTTTCCATAAAGTAATAATAACTTTATTTATATTACAAAGTGTCCTAATTTTTTTATAAAAAGAATCCTCAAATGTCCCTCACCTTCTTAAAATGTCTTAAATTTCTAACAATGCTCTCACTTTGCTAAACATGTCCCTGTCCAAACCCTCCGGGTCTACAATTCAAACCTGTCCTCAGCACAAATACACGACCTTAAAAAAAAACAAACAAAACAAAAACGTTGACACACTTATACACAGACATGAGCTCAGTGATGTATTTCCACACAAACACACGTGTGTCTGATATGGTTTACATCAAAGGGAGGCCACAGTGTCTCTGTGTCTGCTTAATGTCTCCACTAATCTAGCCTGGGCCCCAACACACACATGTGCTTACCATGTGTGTGTGTGTGTGTCTCTAAAACCTTGTAAGTCTGCCTTTGAACACACTTGTGTACAAGGTGATATCTGTTAATATGTGTGTGTATCAGCATGAATCTGCATGCCTGTGTGTGTTTTATGATTTTTTTTTTTTTTTTTTTTTATTGTTTGTGTGTTCAGGTTACCTTGTACAGCGCTGTTGTCTTGCTGGTTTCCATTAAGTTCAGGTTTATCCTCGGCTACAGCAGCGTCTGGTGTGAAACACAAAGACAAGACAGAGTCTCAGTGGGTCGGCCAATAAAAACCAAACAGCACCTTGTAACTGTGTGCAGGTCAAAAACAAACTGGGTGTACAAACAAAGCCGAGTCACAAACACAACCATTTGTCCAGAGAATTATATTTTTGGATGTTATTTTGTTTTTCTTTCTCTTGATGTTAATTGTCAAAGCACTTCAACTCCCCTGTAAAATATTTTTTGATATTAGAAAAAACAAAACATTTGGCTGCTTCCTGACAACAAACTCAATACTGTGCCAGAGAGTTGTTTTGGAAAACACAAGGTTGATGTTGTTGCAATTTCTATTAGTTACCGAAAGATATTGATAAGATTCCTTACACTGATACGCCACCCAAAATATAAGTAACATCATCCTCGCTGAACAGTGGTTTTAATATGATTGTATTTTTGCAGAGCTGCAACTAATGATTTTTTTTAATAGCTTAATCTGCCGATTATTCTCTCAATGAATTGTTGTGGCAGAATATAGCATCTTCAGTTTGCCAACAGTCCAAATTTGTAAAGTATTCAATTTACTCTTGTATAAGACAAACATTATCAAAATGTTTTTTTATTATTTTCATTATTAATTACTCAGTCATTTTAGCTTTATACTTTTGTCCTTGTGTGAACAAAGCTTGTGATCAGTTTGGATTCAATTCAATATGGAAGTCCAATACTGTGATGTCAATGTGCAAATGTGCTGGTCATTTTTGTTTTGTTTTGCAGACAGATTAACTGCACATTTACAGAAAAACAGCAGCAGCCTGAAATCAAAGTCTGTTTTTAAGAGCTTCAGTCAACAACAGCACATAAGTGTTGGTTTAGGTAAACACAAGGCTGGAAAATCATACCACAGACATAAGAGACAGACGGAGAAATAAGTGTTCATTTAGTAAATTATGTTCCCATTTAGAGGAAAATAGATGATAAAACAGTGTTTGCTTTAAGGAGTGGCTATCTTGTAATTAAGAAGTTGCTACCACGGAGTCCTGTCAATCAGGTTAGAGAGACTTGTATCCACTACACTGTGTACATTTGACCAGTGCAGTTGAAAAAGCTTATTAGGAGTCAGTTGTTAATTTTTTTGTAGTAAGTCTGTTTTCGCTAGTCAAAATTAGCATCCCAGTTAATATCACAGTTAAGGTGAATGATGGAGTACCAAGTTAGCTAGCGCCAACCTCTTGTCTAAATATGGTCACATCCGGTCGCCTATGGTTCCAAACAACCAAGATTGCGACATCCAAAATTTGAAACTCGAGGCTGCAAAGCTGTAGTCCGCAAACCAACGGGTGACGTCATGGCTACAGTACAGTTTATGAATCAAACAAAGAACCAAAAGTCTTTGAGAAGTAAGAATGAAAGAATAAGAAACAGAGATTAGCGCAAATAAGCCAAAACTGAAACAATGAAACCAAGAAAGAAGAAAAACAAGTAATGGGCCTTTCAGACAGACTGCAACTACTGCGCTGTGAAACCCATTATTTTCAATGGCTTGCGCCACGCCACGTCGGTTTGTTGCTGTGTCGAGCAAAACGCAAGCGCAGCACAGCGCACTGCTCCGCGACCTTGCGCACACGCTGTGGTCAAAGTTAAAAACAGTTGTACTTTTGCGCTAAACCATCTGAAAGGGCCATAAGGGGATTGGAAAGACACTTTAACAACATTGCTCTGTAAGATAAAAAGCTAAAATGGGAGACAAAAGACCGCAACCCTGAATTAAATCAACAGTTGTACCGTTCTTGGTGTTGTTGGCGACGTGCAGCGGCTCAGGAGAGGACGAGGACGAGTGTTTCAGAGCGTCCTCCACTCTCTCCCTCCTTTTTGACTCAAACTCCAGCGCTTCCTGCAGCTTCCTCTTGGCCTTCTTCTCCTTCTTCAGGCGCTTCTGGATGGAGGCTGAGAGTGGAAGATGAGGAAGAGACATGAGGCAAAATGTCTTCTCCTGTATGACGTTACTGTTCACTGTCCCAAAGAGTCATTTTGTGTTTATTTTTTGCTTGAGCCCATGTTCAGTTAACCTGCCTTAAGTACTTCTACTTGTCGGTTTGAAGTTCCTACATTTCCCAGAGTGCACCGTAAATCGCACAGTCACAGCAAAAACAAGTTTCTACGGCTGTGGCCGAGGGGATAAAGCGGGTTGCACACTAATTGGAAGGTCGACTCCTCCAAAGTGCCCTTGGGCAAGATACTGAACCCCAAATTGCTCCTGATGACTGTGTGAATGTTAATATCTGTTTCTGATGTGCAATTGGCGCCTTAGCCTCTGCCGTCGGCGCATGAATGTGGGGTGAATGTGACGTAATGTTAAAGCACTTTGAGTGGTCAGAAGACTAGAAAGGCGCAATATGAGTACAGACCATTTACCATTTACCCAAGAAAAATTATCTTCTCTCTCTTCCAGCCTTTTCTATCGGTGCTTTATGTTCTGGTGTTATTTTCAGCCCCCCTGGCTGTAACATAATGGATTTGTTCCGGTGTCGTCATTGACAAAGCATGTAAACTGTCTGTTTATGTGTTAGTCAGACCTCTGCTCTGTAGTTCGGAGGTGAGCTGTCGTTCCAGACTCTCCCTCATCTCTCTTTCTCTGTAGAGCTCCATCTTCAGCTCTCGTTTCTCCGCCTGGATCTGTTTGTCCTGCACCCGGGCGTTCTCCACCGCCACCTTCAGCAGGCCCTGAGACATGAGGGGGTTTTGGAAGAAGTCTGGTTATAGACATTTTTGACAATATGTAGATGTTGGTAATTTGAGCCACATTGTGTAATTCACAGCTGCTCCTCTCATTATTTTCTGTTTAAGTTTCCGGGTTTAATATTGGCTGTTTAAAATGCTGCATCTTTTACTCTAGTAATGGATATGATGGGAGCCCTGCAGTCAAATAAAAACATGATAATTTTCATACCACAAAACAAAGAAATTAGAAAGGGATTTACTGGTATTACCTGCACAGTTGTGCTTTTGTCCAATTGATTGCTTGGAGTAATATGCCAATTGAGTAATGGTTATAAATTGCTCCTTCTCCTTCTATAGCACTAGTTTAACTAAATAAACTGTAACATGGTATTAATATAAACACTATAAACTATCAAAGCTTATATTTTCCATAATCCTTCAAGATATGCTGCTTGTCACATATTTCCAACAAGGATCATTTTTCATATTTTTATGGAAGAAAAAAAATATATATATATGTGTGTGTATATATATATGTAGTCTAAATGTCTTAATACAACAGGGGATAAACCTGTAACACACATGTGCTGCTTCACAATAAAAAATGTCTTGTAATATGTAATGCAGGATTGTGTGCCGTATTGAAAATATTATGACACTGTAATGAGCCATCAATACTTAACACTAAACAGTTTTTAGAAAGGGGATCATACCTGTATGTTGGTGAGCAGGGTCTCCACTGACGACAGGCCGTCAGCGAATAGGAACGGAGCAGGGAAGCCAGGGGGCAGGGCTTGTCCCAGCGAAGACTCTTCTGTGAGGAAAAATCAACAAAAGTCTTTTAAGTACTCAGCCTCTTCTTTTTAAAATCAAATTTGACTTGAGTTTATTTTTCCGTATATTGGTTCACATTGTTTTGTTTTTATTTTTGAATCTGTTCAGTTTGTCATGAGCGTCAAACATTTTTATTTAATGACAAAATGAGCACAAGAGTTTTTAATGTTTATTATTTTCTTGTCATTGACACATTCAGTTTTAACAATAAACTTTTATTTTGACAACATTACTTTATGGTTCCATAATTTTTTACATTTTTGTTTCATGTTGCCTCGTAAGACATTTTGTAATTTGGTTGTATGAAAAGTGCTGTACAAATATAAATTATTGCTATTAAAATCATTATTACTACTGAACTATTATTGGGTCCATGAACTGAAAACCCGGATTAAAAGTTTCCCAAAAAAATTTAAAGAAATTCAGCTGCAAAAATTTTAGTGCATCAAAGTTAGCTTAGCTTAGCATAAAATCCACCTAATACAGTGTTTTCAGTAAGCGAATAAGTGCATTTTAACTATTCTTTTTATAGTCAGTGTGCTGCTTTAAAAAGTTAAATGACTAAAATACCAGTGCGTTTCTTTTAGTTACTAAAAAAATAAATGTGTTTGCAGGTTTCTGTCAGCGACACATTGTCACGAGCTTCTACTGAAGTTTATGAAATGTCGATGCTTACTAAGGTAGAAAAGGCAACGAAGCAGCATCAGAGAAATCAATTACACACACACACACAGGTCGTTAGTATTCAGACAATCATGTGTGGTACTAATTGGCAAGGATTAAAGACATCCTTTCTCTGTGTGTGTGTGTGTGTGTGTGTGTGTGTGTTCATTGCGAGTGCGTCACAGTGTCTGATCAGCCCTTAATGCCTAACACACTGACAACTGGGTTAACTCTGCTGTGAAATTAACGCTGATTAAGATGCACTCTAACTCACTCACTCACACACACACTCACACACACACTCTCTATCCCCTATCTGCCACTTCATCCATCCATCCATCCATCCATCCATCTCTTTTACACTCTACCTTTCCTCTCATATCTTTCTTCATCACCTTCCACATCTCCACTTCCACACTTGTTTTTCCCCTCGTCTTCATCTTTCCAATCCTCTGCTTTCTCCGTCACTCATTGTCATTTTCTTCCCAACTCGTCTTTCCTGTGCCCATCTCAGTGTTCTTTTTTGATTCTTTCCTGTACAATACTGACTTTCTTTTCTTAATTTATCCCTAATAAATTCCTCAATTTTCAAAAACGATGTCTTTCCTTCTTTTTCTTAAAGTCTGGTCAGTTTTATCTATCTACATCTTTCTATGCTTTAATGCTTTCCATAATGATTTATTTCCTGTTTTCCATATGTTCCTCTCCTGTCTTTCTGCCATTTTCTACTTTTTCAACATCTCACCATTCCCTGTTGCTCTTTCTCTGTATGTGCTGAAAAAGCTTTTCAGACATTTCTTCCCATTGTGACGATGAAATGTCACTTTTGGCCAAAAGAAAAAGTGGTAAGAGATGGAGTAAGAAGTGCAAAAGGGGTTGAAGGATGAGCACTAGGATGTGACGAGATCTCGCGAAATAAAAACATTTTGTTTGTGTGGCAGCATTTTCGGTACTCAGAGGAAACAATAAAACGGCGACACGACACAAATAAAATGTAGGCAACATTTAAAAAAAATCCATCTGCATTGTTTTGCATTTTGTAACTTTCAGTTGAATAAAAGACAACTTTTCCGGTCATATTTTGTCATTAAATATGTCTTAAAAATAGTGTTCACATATTATGTTGTCTTCGTGAGCTAAGTGCATCGTCATACTGCTAGTGAGCACCGTAAGGACAGTAGAAGATAACGCGGTGGAGAGGGGAGAATATAAGGGAAAAATTAAAATGGAGGAGGAGAGTACAGAAAGAGAGAAGGGAGGGAAAATATTAAAAAAAGAAAGACGGGCAATTTGGAGGGGAGAGAGAAGAGGATGAACAGACACTGGTTTTGGTGTCAGTGAAGTGCTTTTATTTTGAAAAAGAGCAGAGGGGGGAAGCCACTGCATCCTATTTAACCAAGTTACCGAGTTACACAGTAACTTCCTCACTGTCTGTCTCAGCTCATCGTTCCTTTACAACAGGCAGAGTGTTTGTGACTCGACGATTAATCCTCATTAATCAGAGTTTCATGTTTCAAATTCATACCAATCACCAAAAAGTGAAGCTCAACATTTGATTAACGTTGGATGCTTCCAATGGTCACACATTTGAATTAATCAAAAGCGTGACTAACGGGTCATCGACACAATCTGCTGACACTCGGCTACTTGTAGAAAACAGCACACTGAAACGGGCCGAGGATGTGACACACAGGAAGGTCATTTTCTATCACAAACACAGGTTTAGTTTATTATGTCATTCTGCTACAGTAATTGCTCCAATATACCTTCCAGATGGAGGGAGGCCACAGAGAACATTTTGTTGTCTGCTATTTCCCCCTGAGACGGGCAGTAAACACTTTCTGTGTCTGTGGGGCTTTTAAAAGTTTCCTAGTTATCGATAGGACTTAAATACCAGCAAGTATTTTAATATTTTAAATTAACAGCCCACAACTATTTAAATTCAGTATCTTTTCAATTTTAAGAAGACAATCGCAGAGGCGGTGACCTCTTTGAGTGCCGAAAAGTCTTGGTACACCTTGTTACACCAACACGTTGTACTAATACTCATTAACTGTAGTACTTTGTTGTATATAACTCACTCAGTGTTCACTGTCTTCTGTAACAGTGTCAAAGTCCAGACTTCCCAGTGTGCCTCAGCTCTCTGGACCGCCAGTTGCTATGTCCAGGCTACATAAACACAAGTCACAACTGTCTGTTTGGATCGATTCACACAGCCTACTTTAAATTTCTCAAAGTTGGGGAACACGTCCACGTTTATGAGGTGACCTGACACGTCTGCATATATCTGAGTTAAAAGGCGATATTTGGCTCAAAGCTATCTACCTTGATGTTTCTATCATTTAAAAATTTCAAGAGCCTTAACTTGTCAGTATGATGATGCAAGTTATTAACATGACCTGCATTTGTTTGCTTTTTTAGATCTTTTCCCAACTATGTTTTTAGTAATAATAATTTGGAGTAATCAGATTTTTAAACATTCCTGTTTACATCTGATTTATTAAAACCTCTATCTAGATGTGATGGAAAACCTCAAATAAATGTGGAAAAGATCACTAAACTTTCTGATCCTCAAAGTTCCATTGTGCTCAAAGTATCTGATTAGCAACGATAAGCGGTCGACGTTTGTGAAACTGCTGATGAACAGGGGGTTTGAAAGTGGGATGCTGGTCTCCCCAGGGGGGCTCCAAACTTTTTCAAGGGAGGCACAGTGAATGGAAGTGTAATTAGTAATCAAAAGGAGATCACATAAAATACTCTACATGTAGGGGATTTGGTTAAAGAGAGTTTTGGGGAACTTTTTCCCCACTTTATCAGTCAAAAACTATAATACCTCAGGACAGACCTTTATATATTTGGCGTAGTCTGAAGTTACGTCAAACAGCAATATTAGGCTATCTTGGCTCAATTGTTGAGTATCTATAGGAAAAAATAACATAATCATGATCATGATCCCATAGGCATCCAGGAATTTGAGTGAAACTAAGCAAGTATAACTAAAGGGGGGCGAGGGGGCACCTTTTCCCAAAATTTGTCTGACGTGACGCCCACAGTCTCAGACTTGGAAAACTCCTGCTGTATAGAAGAAAGTCTCATTTTCTTTTAGTTCCTAATGCTTGTGAAACAGGTCACATATTTGATTAAATGTAGGCATAAGGGCCCGTGTCCACCAAAGCGTTTTTTGCCAGGTGAAAACGCCACCTGCTGTTCTGAAAACACCTAGCTGGGAGCGCTAGAGTGCGTTTTGGAGGAGCAGTGGGGGGTTTTTTTCGAGACGCTGTGGTTGCTATGATACATAATTTCCGTGGAGGCGATGTGTTTCAAGTAGGATAGCCTACTTAATTTTACTGAATGTAAAAATGTCACCACAAAGTATGTAGGCCTACGTGCTCTGGCCTTTGCTCTGCATGAAGAGAAGACTGAAACATGAGAGCACAGACTGTCTATACGTGGGTTCATGAGATTTTGCGGGCGAGTAGGCAAATCGTTTCGTTTAAGATCGGATGTGTTCGGTGTGGTGTTTGTCCCGCCCCTCCTGCACTGTGATTGGACTGCTGGGTAAAAAGTGACAGTGACGAGCGCAGCGTTTTTCCCAAAGTTGAAAATTTTTCAACTCTTGGCGACCAGAAAAAAACGCTCAGCGACCCAGCGCTGAAAGACGCTGAGCGCCTCATCACGCTCCTGGCGTTTTTACCCGCTTGGAAAAACGTGGCGTTCCCATTGCAATGAATTGAAAAAACAATGGACACGGGCCCTTAGGGGAACAAGCAGCAGATGTCAATAAACAATAAACAAAATATTGCTGCAGAGTACCTTATTTTACTAAATGGATAAAAAGTGGATCAAAGTTTTTAGGCCCATGCCAAACAGCATGCAAGAAAGCTAAATCTAGATTTCAAATAGTACTAAAATGTTACCACACTTGGTAACAGGTGCATTTAGCTGTGGTGTAGTTGTTTTCTAACCCTGCATGCACAGTTGCAGCTGAAACTTGTCACGTCCCACAAGTGAAAACACACTGTCATTCTTTTTTAAATCACTAGGTAGCTTTTTCTTTGTTAAAGTTTTGTCCTTTATTTTTGTGTCACAGTGATGTCAGTGAGGCAGCCGCATCCCAACATGACACCAAATCTGTTTTTTCAAATTCAAGTGCAAGTGACTTTTGAAGCTGAATTTTTTTCCTTGTTCTTTAAGATCCACGCTCTTTGGAGAAGCAGCAACATATTATTTATTTATTTATTGTCCTTATTGATTTCAAAGGAAGCATCCCTTTTGCTGCTCATGCTGATGTCGGCAGTGGCGCTTCAGGAGTATGAATGGAGTGGAAATGAAGGAGGGAAAGGTGACAGGACGGACGAGGAGAGCAACGGATTAGATGAAAACAGAAGGTGTTATGAGAAGGTAAAATACAGAGAAGGAAACGATTGGAGGGAAGGCAGGCCCCACATGCTTTTAGTGTGTGATCTCCTGACCCCTTTTAGCCATACCTCCCTCACTTAGCCTCCCTCGCTCACCCCTCTCCCCATCTATCTATCTCTCCCTCCCTCATTCTTCTGATTGATGGCTCAGAGACAGGTGATCAATAGGAGGGGCAGAACATCCTGACGCTTCTGTTTCTCTGTTTGTATGTGTGTCTGTGTATTCGTCTGCAAGTGTGTTTTCAGTTGGCGTGTGTGTGTGTAAATAAATACAGTAGATGAGGAAAGCCCTACTAAGTGAGGACAATTTGTCAATTGTCAAAATGAAATGGGAGAGGGTTTAGATTAAGGTGGGTAATGGAATATTCCCCCTCATGTAAGTATGTGTGTCTTCTGTTGTCAAACAGTAAACAGACAAAAGTGTTCACATGCCTGTGCATTTATGAGAATACGTGTGTGTGTGTGTGTGTGTGTGTGTGTGTGTGTGGTCCGACCTTTGTCCTTTGTTATTTTCTTGATGGGTGCAGCGGGGTTGGGCAGTGCAACATCTGCGTCAGCTGACACCAATCCTGTTGAAAGAAACAGCACAGTGAGTTTGTGTGTGTGTGTGTGTGTGTGTGTGTGTGTTGGTTATTGGTTATTATGCGTACAGCATGTACAAGAGTCTATGGACCTTTTATTAAATGGGTGTTTTTTTACATGTACTTATGTGTATGTTTTCACCGCATGTGTGTATTTATATGTGTGTTTAATTGGTCTGTGTACATACACATTTAAAGTGCAGTGATTTGTGTGTCTGTCCAGGTGTGTGTACGATTTGTATGCATGTGAGAGTATCCACAGTATCTTTTATATTTTTATAATATTTGTCTTTGTATGTGTAGCAGGACTGGAACTATTATTTTCATTCCAGATCGATTAATCGGTCTCTTCTCTCCATTAATCAATCAGTTGATTGGCTTTTTATAGACATAGCCTTGAAGTGTTTTGTCAAACCAACAGATACCCAAAGTTAAAGATGTTTGGTTTACAAATGACTAAGGGAACCACTGGATAACATTTTTTCTTAAAAATTGACTTACATGAATAATTGATAATCAAAATGTGTTTGTGTGTACATACCCAGTCTTTCAGGCGAGCTGGAGGCCGAGCTGCTGGGCTGCGACTGCAGAGGAGTGTTGGTCTCGTCAACAGATGGAGAGAGAGAGGGACTGTCGCACACCCTCTCCTGGAGAGAGGGAGAAGGAATGAAGGAGGTCACTAAGAGTATCGATACAACCCTTCAACCTGTGAAGTCACTATGGGTTACTGGTGTCAGACATTGATTAAAGAGAAGACGCTAACATGTTGGAGCGATCAGCTGGTGACCGGAATCAGATCAGCTTTATTTGCCGTGACTGGGGCCGATCAGTGGGCAATCGGATCACCGGTCACGCATGCTGCACTGCATGATGGTTCCCATCATGGGCACAGCGGCACGGACAGTGAAGAAGACACAACGTTCGCAATTTATAATACCTGTAAGGCCAGAGTCTGTGTCCCCACATAAACCATGTTTCCATCTAGCTGTCAGGTGAATTTTAAGCGGCCTTTTGAAATGTCGCGAAAAAACAAAACAAAAGTAAACAAGACGTATGAGTTCCAAACCACAAACAAAACCAGTCGCATGGACCTCAGGACCATTGATCTTAGAAAAATGGAAAGAGGTCCTCTGAAATGTGTTTCAAGCGGCCAAGTTGCTACCAGCCATGTCTCCGCACGTTACGCGAATATCCAGCACGACGCGGATAGCGACAAGTTCGCTACGATAGAACTTAATCAGCAAAAGTGTTTCCATCTCCCATTTAGCGCATTCACTCTTTTTTGACAAATGTAAAAACCCACCTCAAGTGAGCATAAAAACTCTGCTGTTTCTATCAACCTTTTCCAATGTGATACTTCAAAATGCGCATTAAATACATTGATGGAAACACGGCTAAAGACTTTACTTGGGTATACAGATATACAGTGAGGAAAATAAGTATTTGAACACCCTGCTATTTTGCAAGTTCTCCCACTTAGAAATCATGGAGGGGTCTGAAATTGTCATCGTAGGTGCATGTCCACTGTGAGAGACATAATCTAAAAAACAAAAATCCAGAAATCACAATGTATGATTTTTTTAACTATTTATTTGTATGATACAGCTGCAAATAAGTATTTGAACACCTGAGAAAATCAATGTTAATATTTGGTACAGTAGCCTTTGTTTGCAATTACAGAGGTCAAACGTTTCCTGTAGTTTTTCACCAGGTTTGCACACACTGCAGGAGGGATTTTGGCCCACTCCTCCACACAGATCTTCTCTAGATCAGTCAGGTTTCTGGTCGCTGAGAGTTTGAGCTCCCTCCAAAGAGTCTCTATTGGGTTTAGGTCTGGAGACTGGCTAGGCCACGCCAGAACCTTGATATGCTTCTTACAGAGCCACTCCTTGGTTATCCTGGCTGTGTGCTTCGGGTCATTGTCATGTTGGAAGACCCGGCCTCGACCCATCTTCAATGCTCTAACTGAGGGAAGGAGGTTGTTCCCCAAAATCTCGCAATACATGGCCCCGGTCATCCTCTCCTTAATACAGTGCAGTCGCCCTGTCCCATGTGCAGAAAAACACCCCCAAAGCATGATGCTACCACCCCCATGCTTCACAGTAGGGATGGTGTTCTTGGGATGGTACTCATCATTCTTCTTCCTCCAAACACGGTTAGTGGAATTATGACCAAAAAGTTCTATTTTGGTCTCATCTGACCACATGACTTTCTCCCATGACTCCTCTGGATCATCCAAATGGTCATTGGCAAACTGAAGACGGGCCTTGACATGTGCTGGTTTAAGCAGGGGAACCTTCCGTGCCATGCGTGATTTCAAACCATGACGTCTTAGTGTATTACCAACAGTAACCTTGGAAACGGTGGTCCCAGCTCTTTTCAGGTCATTGACCGGCTCCTCCCGAGTAGTTCTGGGCTGATTTCTCACCTTTCTTAGGATCATTGAGACCCCACGAGGTGAGATCTTGCATGGAGCCCCAGTCCGAGGGAGATTGACAGTCATGTTTAGCTTCTTCCATTTTCTAATGATTGCTCCAACAGTGGACCTTTTTTCACCAAGCTGCTTGGCAATTTTCCCGTAGCCCTTTCCAGCCTTGTGGAGGTGTGCAATTTTGTCTCTAGTGTCTTTGGACAGCTCTTTGTTCTTGGCCATGTTAGTAGTTGGATTCTTACTGATTGTATGGGGTGGACAGGTGTCTTTATGCAGCTAACGACCTCAAACAGGTGCATCTAATTTAGGATAATAAATGGAGTGGAGGTGGACATTTTGAAGGCAGACTAACAGGTCTTTGAGAGTCAGAATTCTAGCTGATAGACAGGTGTTCAAATACTTATTTTCAGCTGTACAAATAAATAGCTAAAAAATCATACATTGTGATTTCTGGAATTTTTTTTTTAGATTATGTCTCTCACAGTGGACATGCACCTATGATGACAATTTCAGACCCCTCCATGATTTCTAAGTGGGAGAACTTGCAAAATAGCAGCGTGTTCAAATACTTATTTTCCTCACTGTTTATTAAGAATTAAGAAGAATTAAAATGTGAGCTAAGATGTAACCTTCAAGAAATATGGTGATTTCAAATAAAATATACAAAGAAATAATCTTATTTTGCCAGTGGAATAATGCAGATTTGCAGTTATGAATTGTGATTTGAGATACACCAAATAAGTGTGTCCTATACCGCTGGAGTAAGGTACTGTTATGTATTGCAATATCCTCTTTTTCTTTGATAAACAGCAGCCAACAAAATGAATATTGCACATACTCCCAACATTCAGACAATTCAGCCATCTCTTATGACGACATATAGTCTGCCACATCAGAGTGATTTGGCTTTGCTACAGTATTATGCAGAAAAGCCAACTGTCTGCTAGGTTTTAAAGATGCTGCTTCACTCATTCAAGAGGCTTCTTGAACTGATCAACTGGAAATCTCAACCCATAAAGACTTTTTAACTCATTCATTCCTCCAGAGTAATGGCAGGCCTTCGGTAACATGTATCCACACACATGAAAGAAACCCCTAAAGTACTCCTTGACTCCTACTGAGGAACTTTTACCGGGGTCCTCCATGGTTGTCATTTCAAAAAGGTGTGTGTGTTTGTTTTACCTTGATGACAGGCGCGCGGTGTACATGAGTGTGTATCTGCTGGGCTGCGGCGGCCATGTTGGCGATGGTGTTGAGGTGGTTCATCTGTGACATCGCCATGGCTACAGATGCAGGCGGCAGGCCCATGGGCAGCAGAGGGTGGGGCATCATCATGAAGGGCAGGTCCAACCCTGAGAGAGGAGGGGAGGTTAAAGAGAAGGACCAAGCAGGTAACAGCCTCGTGATTTTATTCCGAAATTTCCAGTTTGTTTCACAGTGCAGTTAATATTCTAAAATAGACACATGGTGGGCTTTTAATGGTAATGACGTTTAGAATATTTAAACATAAATATGTTACCATTGCAGGAGAACAGGGCTCAATGAGATGACGTCATAAAAGAGTGAAAATGTGATGAAATGACATAATGAATTATTTTGAGGAAGGCTAGTCTCCTCATCGCTCCATACAGAATTGATGTTTTCTTCGGTGGATGTCTAATGGTGTCTTCAGGCCAAAAGCGAAGCGAGCGTTAGGGTCGGTGAGTTTACATACAAAGTCAATGCAAAGGACGCGTAGAGCCGTGATTTCCTGTCGGGCGGCGCGAAGCGACACAAAGGGGGCGGTGCCGGCAAAGCGAAGGAAGGTTGAATATTTTCAACAAGCGAGAAAGTCGCATGACGCCGAGTCGCGATAGCCTATCAGCGTTGAGATTGTCCGTACGTCACCGACGGCTTCAGTGCGTTGTGTGGAGAGGGCCAGGCAGAGCGGGCGGTTGAAAATCTGTTGGCTGGCGGAGAGCTGCTAAAGTTGGGGGAGGAGCAGGGAGCAACGCTTCAGCTTTCGGACAAATAAACACCCGTAGTCGTACTGGATTATGCTACCCCGTTTGCCTGCGGGAGGAGCTCGGAGTAAACTGCTTTTAATAAATTAGTTTTTTACTTCAGTTTTTGGGATTACAACATTGATTTAATTTCACTCAAGCTTCTCAATAGCTAGCTTCCGTGCACATCCGGTTCCACTGTTGTCAGCATTGTTTGGCACGCAGAGCTCTGTTGGACTACTACTTCATAGTCGCATCAAAATTTATGTGACATCGTCACAACAATGCACTAGCGGGAGCCGCTGTGTAAGAAAAAATTCCACACCTCATCCCCTATCATTTGCTTGCACGCATTCCCTTTCTTTTATCTGAAGTCAACTTGGCCTCCATGTTTATTTCTGTACAACGGTGTATTATTTTGCACATGCAGGTCACATTTAGGTGGTGGCCAAATCACACTGGAGTCTGTACGCTTGTAGAACTGATGTAAAGCTGTAACGTTTCACTTAGCAGCTGCAATTTAAGAGCTTTTGGAAAAGTTTTTTTCACGTGTTATAACATCTCTTTTTTTCCATTGACTGATTGATAAAATTGTATGTCGTCAGCTTTTTCCACTATTATTCAAGGTAAAGTTATAACACTGGAGTCCACATTTTTATCGTTGGTTTGTCATCATCAGGAGGTTTGTTACCCATACAGTCAGCCATCTGGATCACCAGACTGTCACTACTATTTAATGTGTTCGTTTTCAGGACATGTACTCGAGACTCCGTGGGGAAAAACGTATTGATACAAAGTTATTTCTCTGGTAAGTGAAACAAGTCATTGATCTTGGTTCTGATTAGCCACTTTGACTTCGTACCATCTACAAACTGCAGGCAGCATCACATCAAATCTCCAATCCGTATTTTCTCTTTGTTTTTTTCGATAAACTGTGGACTGAAGCCTTTGTGCAACAACAGAGAGAAAGACTGGATGATGTCGTGTCTGTGAACTTGGGTTGAACTTAACCTTGAGGAGAGCGAGAGGGAGAGGTGTCATCCCAGTGTCAAATGTCTCGCTAATAAAAGTTGACAAAGCAAGGGAGGAGGGAGAGAAAGAAAGGCAGAGGAGAAAATATGGAGGTCAAAGGGTTAAAGGGTGATGAGGCGAAAGTGAAAGGAGGTCAGAGCTTCATTTTGTTGTTCTTTCCATGTTTTTTCCCTTTTCCCCTTTGTGTTTTTCCTGTCTGTCTTATTAATTTTGTGCTGTCCCGCAATATATTTTACTGTTTCTATTGCTTTATTCATCCCTCTTTTTCCGTTCTCTTTTTACTCCCTTGTGTTTCTCTCCTTACCTCGTTTCATTCATAGTTTGTTCTTTTTGCTTTTTTTCCTCCATCCCCCCCCTTCATTCTCTAGCAAAAAGTTTTATCATCTCTCTTTCACCATTTTATCTTTCCACACCTCTTTCTTCAGCCATCTCTCACTTTGTTCTCTTTTCTTTCATTCCTCCTCCTTTCCACATAGACACACAACACCGCATTTGTAAGGACGTTCCATTAACTTTAATTCATCCTTTAACCCTGAACCTCCAAAAAGCATACCCTTGACCTTTGACCCCTGACCCCCTCATCTGACCCTAAAATGCAAGCTCTCTCCCCACAAGACGTACACTCTTGAGAGGTGTTGTCTCAGCTGTCGACAACACGCACACAAAAAAAAATACTGCAGCGGCTGCTTTCATTCCAATGAAACAATAACACTGATTGCTGTTGTTGAGACAACTGAAGTGATAGAATAATCAATGTGAGTGTTTGTCACCTCCCACTGCCCAGTGTGTGTGTGTGTGTGTGTGTGTGTGTGTGTGTATAAATACGTTACATCTGCACTAAGAAAAAGAGCGAGTATGAGTGTGTTTCTGTTTGTTTGTGTGTGTGTGTGTGTGTGTGTGTGTGTTTGATAAATTGAGTCATTTATTAGAGTGTGTGCTGATTAATCCAGGCAGAGTGTTAATATAGGAGATGGAAACAGATTAAATGGCGTACATTAACAAATATTGCCACCCCTTTAAAACACACACAAACACACTGAAAATGTGTGTGTGTGTGTTTCTGCCCTTTCTCCACGTAGTTGGTGTAAGTGTTCTGTCTGTTTGGAGATATATCTATTATTATATATGTGTGTACTTACTATTAGCCAGTAGCTGCTGTTGCTGCTGCTGGAGTTGTTGCTGATTGACAGCTCCAAGGGCCGGCCCCCTCCCACCGCTGCCGCCTCCTCCTCCTGCTGCTCCACCACCTCCTCCTCCCGCTGCTCCTACTGGTGCTCCTCCACCTCCTGGTCCTCCACTGTGGGCTCCAGCTGAGGGGCTGGTCAGACGCTCTTTATCCCAGGAACACTCACTCCCTCCTGGGTAAAGACAGACACACAGAGGCTTGAATCTTTGGACATATATATATATATATATATATATATATATATATATATATATATTCTCTTTGCTATTTTCCAAATTGATCAAAAACTTTAGCAATAAATTTTAAAAATGTGACTTCTTAATAATACACACACATTGTGAATATTAGTCATAATGCACTACAAGATGTGACCTATGTTCAAAACTATTTGACAGTTCGCTAAGCCCCATTCCCCTTACTGACTTTTGCCAAATGAAGTGTCGACTGACGCTAGCATATCTTATCAAGCCACTAATGTTACACTGATTTTGATTTGTCTAGTTGCATCCAGGACCCCACCACACCCAGACGTGATGGGTAAATGCTACACTGCTTTTTCTAACGTAATTTGTAACCACACAAAATAATGTCCTTAGCTAATGATACACTGACTGGGTTAACGCTACGTTAGTGCTGCTAGTGTGTGCAATAAGCCAGTTTGCCAGACATGCTGACGTTTGCAGCTTAAGTTGTACACACTGTACACACTGTTTTATTCATTCATTACACTGTTGCTCATGTTGTTTTGGTTTTGGAAAGGCTTACGAAAAGTTAAACACACAATGCTTCGACATCTGACAGTTTGGAAGCTATGATTGGGACAATCGCTGCTGAGGGGAGGGGTTCAGTGAAGGGTAAACTGACTTGGTGGAAGCAAAGTGCATTATTCTCTATACCAGGACACCTCAGAGTGCATTACCATATTTATACCATGGCTACTGGTAAAAAAGGAAAAACTAAACATGATTCATTTTCAAGTTTGTTTATGGTCAGTTCACACCAAGGTTAAGTGCTGTGTTTGGTTGTTGGATACCTGCAGGTGAATGGTTGATTAAAAACTCTGTACGGTTTAATGTTTCAGTGATCTTAGTATGTCAGGGCTGTGTGGCGCTGCTGGACACTGAAACAAACCATGAAGTGTATCTTGAACTCATTCTAATCATCGGCTGATAGTACTCTTAAAACGTTAGGACTCATTATCAATACTACTAGAAAACAGATGTAATATGGATATCGAGAGGAAAAACATTTACCGCATAAATCTGTCATTTAACAAATCCTTTGATAAATGACTTGTAACATAAATATTATTACTGATGATTTTGTTAGTAACATATTACAGACATAATGCTTATTTAGGTTTTTGCATTTCTGATCTTATTTACAGTAACCTGATGTGTTTTTATAGCAGGAATTTTTGCATGTGTGGGAACTCGACAGTGAAAGAAAATCTATTTTAACCGATATGCTCATAAAAACAAACATTTAAAAGTACTTCTTGTTTAAAATTGCTTTAAACAAGGATCCTTATAACTGGCGACAAACCGGTTTAATGAAAGTAAATCAAATACATTTATAAATAGGAATATAATCATGTGTTAAACATTGCCAAAAGTATTATATTGTGTCACATAACACAACCTTAATATATCGTATGATGATCATTATATCATCATTATGGCAAATATTAAACCAGGTTGTTATCTTTAAGATGAACTTTGAAAATATCTTGAAACAATCACTTTCCGTCTTCACACCTTCATTCTTCTCTTCCTCTCTACTCTCTCTCTCTCTCTGCAAGGCTGCCTCTCTCACCCTCCACATCTCTCTCTCTGCTCCCCCGTTCCCTCTTTCATCCATCTTCATCTCCCTCCATTAGTTTGAATTAGCAACAGTCTCTCTCTATTATTGCCTACTGAATTCCCTGCGCTGTGTGTGTGTGTGTGTGTGTGTGTGTGTGTGTGTGTGTGTGTGGATGACAGCTGGGCCTCATCCCCTCTGCCATTTACACCAGGGAAGAAAAGAAGTATAAACAGATGGGCAGATGTTCACATCTCACACACACACACACACACACACACACACACACACACTATTCAATTTTTCCTTGGCCTTGTCCTCTTCTTCTCTGCCTCTCTTCTCTCTCCTCCGTCACTTTCTTTCTTTCCATCTCTCATCTACCTCCGTCTCCTCTTCTCTCTCACTCACTTGCTCTTTTGCCCTCGCTCCACTCGAATTTAATTCAGTTCAGTTTAACTCAAATTTACGTGCTTGTCTTTTCTCTTTCCGTCTTGGTCTTCAGACCCACATCTGTTTTTGTCCATATATGACCAAATGCAACCTTGAGCTAAGAGAGATGATGGTCAAACACTTCTACACACTCACTCCACCTGAAAAAAATAGTTGTTTATTTGTGTTTTAAACACTTCTCAGTTTAATTCAGTTATCAAAAACATTCACAGTGAACTTTACCAGAAATGTCAACCTCTGTTTTTCCTCGCTCTATTGTCTCTTTCCTAACCTCTTTTGTTTTTACACTTTTGGCTTTGTTCCCAAGGTTATTATCGTTAACAAAAACTAACGAAATAATGAAGACTAGGTGTGAAAAAACATCTTTGTTAACTGAAATAAAAATAATAACTAACTAAAAACTAAGATTATAGAGTAAAAGACTTTAGTTTTGGTCTTTGTCAGTTTATTTCATAGGACTTACATAAGCTTAGTATTTTGGATGGATATAAAATCTATCTTCCATTTTGTGTCAGTTTTTAGTCCACGCCCCCTCGGCTGGGATCATGGCGGCGAAAGTCGTGAGAAAACAACCCATATTACAAAAAACAGAATAACACTGAAACTAATAAAAACTCAATTTAACTAGCAAACACACTTAAACTTTCTGTGTAGACTCTACACCTCTCTCATTGACAAAAACAAAGACATGTTTTCCATTGACAAATAAATGCGTCTCTTTCTCCATCTCTCCTCTCATTCACCCTCTCTGTGGTTTTCTCATTTCTATGATGAAAACAAAACAGATACGACTGTCACTGCAAGCTGGACAAGCCAGAGCGATCGACTTTCACCCATCAAACACCAAACTCTTCTCGCCCTAAATATCCCTTTCTCTCATTATGAGTCTGTTTTTCCCCTCTGTCCTCCCTCACTTTATTTTCTTTTTCATTCGTACACTTGTTCCTCTGCTCTATTGTCTGCTGGAGTTTCCCAGGCCGATGTGAGTGTCTCTTACAAAGAAAATAAGGTCGGACAATGAAAAGGTTTTCCACGCACTTGCAAAACAAAACAAAAAAACCCCACTCTGAATGAAATAAAAGAAGGAGGAAGAAGAGGCGGAGGGAATAAATTTTTTTAAAAACGACAGCGCGAAAGACAATAAAACGAGAGAATGGAGGAAGTGTAACTCTATCAGTCCATTTGCCAGGTCAGCTGAAGAAAAGGAAGAAATTCAAGAGGAGAAAGAAAAATAGAAACATGGGAGTCTGGGTGGAAACAGAAGAAAAGATTGCACGCTCGCTTTTTTCTTTTCTCTTTGCTTTTTGTTTTCTGTCTTTTTAATAATTTAGAGAAGCAAACACAGCAGAGATGGAGTGGGCTGTAAAGTGTGTGTGTGTGTGTGTGTTAAGTCTTTGTTTTGTTTTTATATATGTCACTTAGTACTTTAGTACCTTTTCCTGATAGATACTTTTAGACTAAACATTATAATGAGACAGTCACTAACATCAAGGATAATTGCTGCAGGCATCCACACGTGATCTCCTTGCTCTTTGTTATTTTTTTATATTCTCTTCCTGTTGTATTTTGGTATCTGCTGCCACATCCAGCTACAGAAATGGGTCTAATTATCATATGTGCTGAAGAAGTAGGACATTATAACAAGCATTCAACTTTTTAGAAATATTGAGTGTTTAGTGTCTGTGTGTGAACCCGTTCTCACTCCCAAGCCATCAGATATGGACACGTGGTCAAGACCCAATGGCGTCAGTTTTTAACACACTGAGGATCCCCTTAGCGTCATAGTTCAACAAAAGGGAAGACGTGTAGCGTAATTTATGAATGCTAAAGGTAGGCATAGGATATTTAACATAAACGTCCGAGGAGGTGGCTGGGATAGGTGTGCCAGAAAACAGACTGTCACCCAGGAGACCGGTGTTCGTTTCCCGTGTGAAACAAAAAGTTATTTAGGTTACATAAGTTGTTACTTAACGTGACTTAAGTTAATATTAATATCAATATCTATTAATATAGCACACTTAAAACCTGCTTTACAGGTTAAAAATACAACAATAAAATGGTAATTACAAAGTAAAAATACAGCAATAAAACATGAGAATATACAGTAAATTTAAGTAACGTAGTTATTTTAACCCAAAACATGATCTTAGCCTAAACCTAACCAAGTAGTTTTGGTGCCTAAACCTAACCAAATTATGACATTTCACAATGTTAACTACTAGTTTTATTTTGAAAGTCTAACCAGATGTTGCATATTTATTGTTGCTAACTTGACTATGGGGCTCTACACATCCAAAAACGACGCTAAAGGAGTACCCAGGGCGTTAAAAAGTGACGAATTTATAGACTGCTTATAAATAAATAGGGGGGGGAAAGTATATTCCATCTGACGCACTGAGTAACAAACAGATTAAGACAACAATTTACTGGAAAAAACAAAACAATAAAAAGACCTAAATGGGGTTAGGGTTTCTTTAGGTACACCTCTTTCTTTACAGTATAAAAGATAAGAAGAACAAGTTCAATAGGAAATAAGAGTTGGAAAGAAATCTGAATCGAGGAAGCAGAAAACGAAGGGAGCAAATGACAGAGAAGACGAAGATGAATAGTCTCCGTCATGTATCTTAATGTTTGCAGTCAGTTTAAATGTTGAAACTGATCCCAGTGAAGAGACGATCTGTGGCTCGGGTTTCAATACTAAATAAAACTTTCTCTTCTGCCTTTGGTTTCCTTTTTTCCTCCCTGCAGCCACAGATGTGTTTTACGGATTATGTTAAGTGATGTAAGAAAAGAAGGAGGAGGTGTGAGAACGGACAGTAATAAATGAATAAAAGGCAGAGGATGGAAGATTTGAAGACCCCCAAAGGTTTTATGCCATGTGAGAAAAATTATGAAAATGTTGATTATTTCACTTAACAGATTTCCAAACTTCCTGTCCAGTAAAAAGTTATTCATGGTGTAATAAAGCACAATATTTCTCTCTACAGTACAAGTACTTCAAGTTGTACTTAGTACAATAAGTTCAGACTACAGGCCAAAGTGACCCACATCCAATTTTTTTGCTCATATGTGACTCAGATCTGATCTTTTTTTAGGACAGTGTGACAGAGATGGGGACTCGAGTTAGAGACTCAGACTCGAGTATGACTTAAGTCGCACACACAGTGACTTCAGACTCTACTTGAGACTCGTCCTCAAAAGACTTCAGACTCGACTCGGACTCGAGGTGCGGGACTCGTGAACAATGTTTATTTTTTAGGAAACGTCTGATGAGCTTGCCGTTATTCCCTCCCTCCGTTCGCTATAACCTGCTTACGTAACACGTAACATCTGCCGCACGTGACAGAGGACAACAAACACCGGCAGCTGCTCCGCCATTCATCATAAACTTTGGCTTTAAAACTTCATAAAACAAGACCCAAACAAAGAAACGCTGAACGCAAATAGGTTAAGTAACCTGTGGTGAGTAAACATGTTTAGCTCAACATTGGCCATCTAACGTTAGCTTGCTTCTTGCTTCAGCTACGACCTCCGAGAGGTTTACTCCGACTGTTGTTCGTTATGAAAAGACGAATGAGCGTTTGCCAAACTTGTGGTGGTCGATAAACGTAATTATTTACGTCCCGCTGGCTGCCATCACCTTAATTATTGCCGTTGGCTAGAAAGAGGTTACAGGTTTATTGTTGATCATGTAGCCTTACAGTTTTATTTAGTTATAACGTTACACTGGTTTGAGAGTCTGGTGGTGTGTTGACTTACAGTAGTTTATAAGCTGTCAATAATTGTAGACGCATTGTACATTAGGCTACATGGTTGTGCTCTGTAAGTTAAAAACAGGTTACAGGTTTATTGTTGATTATGCAACATCACAGTTTTATTTAATAAGTTTTAATTTATAACTTACACTGGGTTTAAGAGTCTGGGGAGTGTGTTGACTTACAGTATTTAATAAGCTGTCAATAATTGCATTGTACATTACATGGTTGTGCTCTGTAAATGAAAAACAGGTTACAGTTACTTATAGCATTAGAATTCCTTATAGCCATGCAGTTTTATTAGCAACCTGGATTGAACGCAGCAGGTGATACAACATTCATTATAACCACGAGAGACTTGAGACTTGACTTGGACTCTAGCTCAAAGACTTGTGAGCATCTCTGCAGTGTGAACAGGCCAAGTCACATGGAATCTGATCTTTTCCAGTTCGGATTTGGCACTTTCATATGTGGTCCAAATCTGATACAGATCGGATCTTTTTAAATGCGACCTGAGTCTGGACACTCAGGTCGGAATTGACGTGACTTTGACGTCACTCTAGAGCAGCTGATGTCACAGTTCTTCTGTAGAGGGAGCCGCGGTGAACGAAAAAGCTCCACAAAAGCTATTATTAAACATATGACTCTCCTTCTTCTCTTCCTTGTTATCATCTGCTCACTGAATCGAGCAGATTCAGTGAGCACTTTTCACTTTTAGGCCATGGACAGTTCACACTGGAGTCTGATATGGGCCACATTTAAACAGTAATGTGAACTGTCAAACAAAAAAATCGGATCTGAGAAAAAAATTGTAATTGAGCATTAAGGCCTGCAGTCTGAACTTAGCCTTTGTCAGTTTATCTGTTTTTTTTTGCTTGTGTGTGTGTTGTTACCTGTGTTGGAGTGCAAGTCGTCGTTGTCTGACTCGTTGCCGTTCTGGAGACTCATCATCATCTTCATCTTCTGCAGCTTCTGGAGCTCAGCCATGGCTGCTGCTGTCAGACCTGTGAGACACACACACACACACCCTCTACTGTTACCTTCGTCAGCATTATAAGAAACATCTGTAGCAGCGCACACTCTCACTGGAGGTAAGACGCCCATAATTGTCAACCAGTATTGGAATTTATCAGCTGCCATAAATTCCATCAACTCCGATATCTGTTATCATACTTTTGTGAGCTCTTCTTCGCCCCTTGCAGGTGCTGCCTGCCTTTTACCCATGATGCTTTGCTGGTGAGCTGTGACACACATACTGAAAGTTGGGGCGGGCTGTCGCTGTCAAAATGCTCTTCTCAGTTTGAGCGATTTGTTGGAGTGTTTCAGGGTGTGAGTGCTGTTTTGAGACGCCTTGGGGCTGATGTATATTCACTGATACACACATGCAGACAAACAAAACACACACATAGAGAACAACCCCCCCAACACACACACACACACACACACTCTTTTGTATGGACTAAGATCCCTGGCTCTGTGCACTGACCTGGAACTGACTTCTATACACAACAACCAGCAGAGTGAGAGCGATGACCCTGTGTGTGTGTGTGTGTGTGTGTGAAAGTGAGAGAGAGAGCATGCTTTATTGTGTAAATCCACTATTATATTTGTAAGTGTGCACATGAGCATTTGCATCGTGCTCAGTGTGTATGTACAGTTTGCTTTCACGTATATAAAGGTGTGTGACAGAGAGAGAAAGAATGCATGCATGCTTATCTGTGCATACTTGTATCCCACTGTGTGTGTGTGTGTGTGTGTGTGTGTGTGTGTGTGTAGGTCAGTTGGTTTTGCCCCAGTCACGGTTGACGGCCTTGGAGGAATGTCCATTACACACACAGTACAGTTGTCTGCAAGCTATAAAGAAAACAAGACAGAGGGAGGGGTGGAAAGCAGT
The DNA here is from genome assembly GCF_014851395.1 of Micropterus salmoides. Classification (NCBI taxonomy): domain Eukaryota; kingdom Metazoa; phylum Chordata; class Actinopteri; order Centrarchiformes; family Centrarchidae; genus Micropterus; species Micropterus salmoides. The sequence goes on from NW_024041150.1 coordinate 32,500,752, forward strand.
AGTGGGAGGTAGAGAGGGAGGAGTTGTTGCCTTGTTTGAAATTTAATTTAAAGCAGGATGGAGGGATGAAGGGGGAGGTGTAGAAAGAGAGAAAGAGGGTGTTGTGTGCAGGTTAAACTAAACTGGAGTTCCTTAATTAACTACAGAGGTACAAAGTTTAAAACTTGCAGTTGAGCTAAAAAATTCTCCATTGGTTAATTTTCTCCATTTTTTTTGTTTGTTTTTCTAATTCGTAAAACAAGTGGGGAAAAAGAAGGGAAAACACTCTGGCAGCTAAGTTACTGTATGTTGACGTTACTATAGTCAGATTTCATGTCAGTGCAGCATATAAAGATTAATTTAAAATATAATTTAAAATTAACTTGTTTTCTAGAATTACAGAACATCAGTATTTTTTTACTGTGCTGTGTAGAGACCTATGTCATCTTGTCTTTAGACACGCTGACACTCCTTTCTAGATAATTCATAATGTAAAAGTATATTTTTTCATAATCTGATGCTTCCATAAAAGAAAAGACCAATATATAAGATCAGAGTGGCTCTCTGTTTTATTTGTTGATAAGGTCACCATTAATTTAAAGACAGGATGTCGAGGTGGGACATTTTGCAGAGAGGGGTCATTTTAAACTGTAAACCTATTTAATATCCAATGAAGAAGAAAACTTATGATGGCTGCATGTATGTAGATTTTGTGTTTGAACATAAAAAGTGCCACCTACTGTTCCTAATATCTGCATAATAGTGGGTGGAAACGCGCATAACTTTCATTTTCTTTTGCAGATATTCTCAAAATTCTGTCATAATTTGCATTATATTTGGCTGGAAACCTGTGTTTTTTCTTCTTGTGAGCCATTGTCACATGTAGGGCTGAATGATGAATTGCATTTGCGATAAGCGGAAAGCAGTTCCTGACGTTACGCTGTACCTTGCCTTCTTGTTGTACAATGGCCTTAAGCTTGACAGAAGCTGACATTACAGAAACTTTAGTGTCATACAGGGAATGAAAGTAGCAACCGCCACCCGCGGTAACTTGGTGGTAGTGGTGGGTGAAAACCGCGGCTTTGACGACAGAAAAAATGCACAACAGAAAGACACGTGTAGTAAGGTAAGCGTAATGTAAAGCGCCTGCGTCACACACACAGCCACCAGTCAGCTCAGGAAATATCTGTGAAACGACGTTTCAGACCAAACTCACAAGTCCGAAAGAGGCCCAGTCTGTCCCGAGTTACTGCCCAGTTACAGCCAGTGCGCCGCTTACCAGCATCAGAGGCAGCGGGGGAGGAGGAGCTTGTCTATTAAACACGAGAGGCGACGCTTGATTTTCTTTTCTTTTTTTTGTTTGCTTACTGGGATACAGAAAGATGGACTAAGAGATTTGAACTGAGATAAGGACGCCTTAAGTGGTGGTTGAACTGTGGGTTTTGTATTGAGCACTTACTGTGGTGAGTTAACGTTAGTTTTTCTTGTGGTCTGTAGGTAGGCCGACCTGATGAAATCATATCATTTTATTTAATGCCATGATTTGACTCAAATTATCTTTCTCATATTTTTATAATTTGATATATCTTCTCCACCATTGCTCATAATAATAATTCTACCTAATTCATCATAACACAAGAAAGAACAGTGTAGTTCTATCTTTCTAATATTGTGTATACACTGCTTGTCCATTTTGAATAATACAGGAGGTAAAGAGCTTAAAAATTAATCGCATATTAAATTGCAATATTGGTAATAAAAAAATCGCAATTAGATTATTTTCCAAAATCGTCCTAGTCACATGTATGTGAAAGGTGTCTTTCATACTGATGAACACACAGAATCAATACCCCACCAGCAGTTTTACTGTTTTGTTTCACTCTCAGTGTATTTTCAGCTGTTTTCTTTCTACGCGCTGTTTATGCGCCCTGGGCGGCTTGTGTTTTTGAAGAAGCACAAAGTTGAGAAAAAATTCAACTCTGAGCACATAAGCGCCCGATGTCATTTGCGTTTTTTTCCATTGTCCAATCAAATGAATGATGCTGTTAGTTGTGGTCACGGACGTTTACAGTACTTGAATTGTCCGGAGACTGCAACAAACTCTCCCTGAGTCATCTTAAAATAAGCCTTGAACCGACCATCATTAAGACGAAGCTACTGGACCAGCTGGTGGTACTACCAGCAGTGCCTCCTCTTTCTGAGGGTCTCGTACCCACACGGATGTCCATTTCCCTGTCTCCTGCATTTTTGTGCACCTCGCATCCTCAAACAATGCCAGAGCAAGCGCCCTCCACTTGTCTATTTTATTAAAGCAGATGTTTTTAGCAACAAAAGACACAGACCTGTGAGTTGTGATGAAGTTGCTGCTAACATGACAGGCCTATTACTGCAGCAAACCACAGATTACAGATCGCTGGCACTATAATCTTTGATTAGATTGACAGGACAGCTGATTCGGTGGTTGCCTAGCAACATAAATAAATGCAGCGCACTGCTCATTTCCAAATTCAACCATAAAAAGCATTGCTGTGTGCCTTGCGTTTTCTAACCTGCAAAACGCTTTCTGTCTGATGGGGGCCTTAGAGACTAGCTAGTGAACCTAGTGGAGCATTTAGCAGCTGAAGAGACGGACATTTTCCTCAGGAGTTGGTGGAGACCAAAAACAGAGCTAAAAGAGAGTGAATGTTAGTCAGAAACACGACTCTAAATAAATGCAAATGTTTCTGGATATTTGCAGGATGTGTAAATAAGCAGCTGTTTGCTATTAAGTTCAGTGTTATATAGATGCAGTACCGGAGACTGCTCTTTCAGGACCCCCGCCGTCCTAGGACCGTAGTTCTTTTTCAACAGCGCCATCTAGCAGAGTGGAGGTGGTAATGCACAGCAACGCGAAGGAGGTTGACTTTATCTGCTCGCAATAAGTAAAGTAATAATATTACTTTTGGGGGGGGGGGGCGCTAATCTGGACACCCAGCTACGTTTTAACTGGACAGGTTTGTGCAGCGGTGTTCATGAGAGAGAGACAAAACGGGCAAGCGAGAGGAGATGCTGCATGAATATATGCTCCACAATACAGCTCCTCAATCAAATAAGATTTTACGACAAGTAAAAAAAAATAGAAAATCAACATGTGGCAGTCAGCTTTGATAATTATCCCATACATAGATTTATTTGTCTGTATGTATGGGACACACTGCTTTCACTACCACTCCCCTTCACCCCCAAACAAAGCAGTCTCTCCCGACTTTATTAACTAATATCATATTCATAACAGCAGCAGGGAGTGTGTTTTTTACAAGACATTTAACGTTTGTTAATGCCACCGGCTGAAATAAAAAATAAAAGTAGCTCAAATCCCGACTTTTGAACTAGGCTACTGTTTGCACATTTATAAGAGCAGTATTCATTATTTTTTTTAAATGTTACGTTAACGCCACTCTATCCTGACAAGTCCAAGCATCAGTGACAGTAGCCGCCGGAGTTTCTTTCTGTAAGTATAACGTGCTTCAATAAATTAAATGTAGAATTGTTTGCGGTTGAAAACTTTTTGCTGGTTGCAGAGTTTACAATAGATGACAATGTTCTTTGCATGTTAGACTGTGACACAATAATAGCAGTACTTACAGCTGTGTAAAGAACACCACTCTCCCTCGTTCTCCTTTCTTCCTTTAGTTTAGTGGCAGCCGACTTGAACAACATAAGCTCCGGTGCCGCTGAGCTGCCATACAGTCGCGCATTTTCGTCAAGGATGGTGCATTCAGTAACACAGCGTTGCTTGGATTAGTAACTGTAATAATATTACTGTTTTAGAAAAGTAATTAGTTACACTACTAGTTACAGGGAAAAGTAATAGTATTACTTGCCCAAGTAATACTTGCCTAACACTATCCACCAGTAAGTGATTTAAGTGATTTCACAAGTGCACCTAATGAGCAAAGGCTACCCAGTGCGACAGGAAAAGGGAGAAAAGAGAAACCAACAGAAAGAGGTCCAGTCAAAGAGCCTGAGGCAGAGTGACCAGACGTATTGTCTGCTGTCCTGCTGAGAGAAAGGAGGAGGAAAGGAGTGGAGGAACAGGATGGAGGAAAGGAGGCCAAAAATGAAGAGAAGAGGACCATAAGGAGCTGCTGCTCATAAGCACCTACTTAAAATGAAGGTTATAGCAAATAGTGTCAATCAGATGAAAATAATATGTGAAAGTTTTTTTTTCATCTGACTAATTTTTTAACATGCTTTACTGGTGATACAAGCCATGCTAAACAACAACTTTAAATGTATTATGTTATTTTGTTTCCCACTACAACAGAGGATGTAAGCATGCTCATGAAAAATGCATTAAAAGGTGAAGATAATGGAAAAAACAAAAAGGATGCTGTGGAAGACTAAGAGGTGAAAAAATGACGGAGAAAACAAGCGAAGGGAAGAAGTAGGATTGATGTGAAAGGAAGCAGTAAGAGGAAAAACATGGAGACAAGAGGATATAAAGATGGAAAGGCTAGTGAGTAAGAAGAGAGAGGTCTGGAAATGGAAAAAGTCAGAAAGAAGAATGAGTGACATGAAGAAGTGGGATGGATGAAGGCAAAGAGGTCAACTAGATCAAAACAGAAACAAGGGGGAACAACGTCAGGTGCTGCTGTATCGGAAAACAAGAAGGAAGCAAGAACGGATGGATAGAAATAGAAAAAGTAAATGTAACACATGATGACATTTTCTAACGTAGTGAGCTATCGAGTCAATCATCTTAGTTTCCTTTGAGTACAGCTGCTCTCTGTTTGGCCTCAGCGGGAATCTCCGGATCTGAAAAGTGAAGCCGATGTCAAAGTGCCTTAAACCTGCATTCTCTCTAACAGCCAGCAGGGGGCGACTCCACTGGTTACAAAAAGATGTCTGATTCCATTAGACTTAATGGCAAAATGACCCGTTTTCCAACTTGATTTTTCACCCCAGTAAACACTTTCAATTAGGGCTGACCCCAAATAGTCGAAGATTCGATGCTTCGATGGGCGGAGCCTGATTCGACTGTCAATCTCACAGTCGAAGCTTCGCAGCGAAACAAGGATCACGCCATTTTGGCGATTTGGGGGTGCTCATCGTTTTACATAGATCTACCAGTTTTCTCTCAATAACTTAATATACAGCCTTTTACAATATACATTTAAATGTTTAATGCTGTAAATAAACATGTAGAAAGAAAAAAAAACTTCCAATAAATGTTTTTAAAGTGCGTGAATAAATCCAAAATTGTAACCGTAACCCTGGGTGCGCATGTGTAGGCGCAGCGTGGATGTGTGTAGTGGCAGGAGGAACACTTGCTGAAGAGACGGATCCCCATCTTCACCAGTTTGTCGAGTTGTCCGCACCTCGGGGGACTTTCGGATAATTTATCACAGTTGATGAACCACACAAAGAATATTTTTATCGTTTTTAAACAGCATGCAGCTGTCGGCCGCACGGCAAAAACTCTGCACAAGACCGCTGAATAGCAGGCGAGAGAGAGAATGGTCAACAATAAGCCTCAGTTTAGCTTCGGCTCACAATCACCGCGCACAAAAACACACGATTCGAATATCAGTCAACAGGACTATAGGCAGGACTTGACGATTCTGATTCGACTATGTAAATCCTTAGTCGGGGACAGCCCTACTTTCTCTAATGAGTTTTTGGTCTCAGTTGCTAGTTTTAAGTCTTCAATACAGTATGATGTTCATTTAGTAAATTATGGTCCCACTTAGAGGGTATGATGATAAAGCAGTGTATGCCTTGTGATTGACCTGTCGCTACCAACCTGTTAATCAGGCTAGAGGTGACTTTTATCCTCTGCACTGTGTACATTTAACTGTAAAAAGCTTATTAGGAGTCAACTGTTTTTTTTCCCGATAAGTACATTTTGTTTTAAGCCTGTTTTTAGCTAGCCAAAATTAGATCCCTGCTAAAATCACAGTTAACATGAGTTACAGATGCAACCAGCTAACCAAGCTAGCTAGCGCTGCCATCACGTCCGGTTGCAAAAAATCAAGATGGCAGAACAGCCAAAATGCCAAACTCCAGGCTTTAAAAATGGTAGTCCACAGGTGACCTCACGGTCCATTTGTTTTATATAGAGTGCTCATTTTGAACAACACGTCCTCGTTTAACAATGACTCCTAAGGCATGGCCTACCAGACCTTTGAGCTATATGGCCGTATATTTCGGGAGGACGGTCTGTTTTGAAACTGCTTTACCCCTTGAACTATGTCTGAAAAATGTGATTGTTAATTAATTTGGACATAACATTTTCAAGGATTATTAGACTATCAGGCTGTATTAAAGGTAGTGAGGCACAAGATTTTTAAAATGTCTGTTGCAAATAGTTTTTCAAATTTGAGACTTTAGAGGTAAGAGGGGGGAAAAGGTTGACAGAAAAGAAAGCTGCAATAAAAAATGAAAATGGAGTCTATCTGGAGGGTCAGGACTGCATTCACAAATTGATTACTGAGGAACACCTTGACACACACAAAGATGCATATACAGATACAGGAAACAGCCCTACACACACACACACACACACACACACACACACACACACACACGGGTGGACATACAAACTCATACACACAATCACACAAAACATACATTACCGACACACACATAGTCAGAACGCCCGCTTCGCCTCAATGCAACCAGAAGACAATCAATAGTGAAGGCAGAGCCACAATACTGTTCTCCATCATGACTATCAAACACACACACACACTTTCTCTCTCAGATCGATGGCGGTCCGCTGTGTCCACAGTTACCGAGCATCGACCCCGTCTCTAATGGCGGCCATGGAACCTTGGGAATTAGTGTGTGATTGATTGACAGACGGCTTCAAAGACACACGCATCATATAGGACCTGTGTGTGTGTGTGTGTGTGTGTGTGTGTGTGTTCCCCGGTGGGTTGTCCATACATTGTTTACCCATCTCTTTTTCCTTCATGTGCATATCCTAATGCTTTCTGAAGGACAAAAGCGAGAAAAGAGGAGGAGAAGACAGTAAGGAAGAATAAAAAAAAGTAAGAAACAGGATTATGACAGAACAGAAGTGAATCGTCAGCATAACATGATCAACATCGCCAGGGCTGAGATGTCAACTCATCAGACATCAAGAGGATGATTGTAACGATGGGAAAAGTGGTTCTATTAAAGTGTTTTTAACATTATCATTATTGAAGTCATCACTTTATATGAAAGTCCAAACTGATACGTATATATTTAGAGATCTGTATTTTAGTTTTTGTGCTATGTCAGACATTATTCTAGGCCTTGTTATGTCGCCTGCCTCGTTTGTATTTGTAATCATTGTTTTATTGCTTTTAGCCAAAAGGCTTTAGGGATGGCAATCTTGGTTGGCCCACCACTTTAGTTTTGACTGAAATATCTCAAGGATCAAGATGAAATTTGGTACAGATATCCATGATGCAGGATAAACTGTATAGACTACCACTACCATGATCCACCAAAATATCTCTGATTTAAAAAATGGATTCATACAAAGTTTGGTATAGACATTAATGTTTCCCCGGTTGATGAATCCTAATGACTTTGGTGTGAATAAATTTAGGAGGAAGAACCAGAAAGTTGTATAGTTTGTTGTGTTCCTATAAAGTCTGCCCTGAACTTGGCGAAAATGTGTTTTTGCACCCTGGACTTTAAATAATGTAATCCCACACTGCTGTTTTGGCCAAAGTGAACCCGAAATATACATAAGATGTTGAAGTTTTGAAAGACAAAACGTTTGACTTCAGGCTTTTCAAAGTAAGAGCATAATTGGTTGGGAAAGACTGACACCTGACAACATTAAAAAGTAAAACAAATAATTAAGCTTTCTGTAGCAAAGTAGGACAAACGAAATCGAATACACAGACTTTTTTCAACTTCCAAGATACGTTTTACTTTCCTGACGTGAGTTTTTGATTTTTTACATGTGAAAACTGAAACAAAACGTCCTGTTCTCAACACAGCATCTCGTTTTGTATGTCCAGGACTCTGTCCTACATAGTCCTACAGTTAGGCTAAGTCATTAACGCCACCCATCATAAAAAAAGTGAACCATTTCCTGCTACTGTAAGGCATTTTTCAGTAAAAGCATTCACCTATTCTAAATGAGATCTGACAGTGTCCTTCCACAGCACAGTGCGTCAGGATGGTCTTTAATAGCTTCAACTTCGTTGGTGGAGACTGTTGGGTGATCTTTGAGAGTCCTAAACCCCCCTCCAGAGCTCGCGTGAAACCCACCCCATTTGGCTGTGGTCGTAAATATTTAATCCGCTGTACCTACATCTCTGACGAAGTGCTCTGAACACACTCTCAGAGACGGAGTGACACTTTGAATAAAACAAACAGGAAAACAGAGAAATTGCTCTTTGTGTTCTGAATTTAGAAACACACTGTTCTGGCCTTTTTTTTGTTTTTTTCCCCCCCTTTCTTCCTGCGAGCACTCGGAGTGCCAGTTTACAAATGCAGTCAATTGCTCTTGTGCTGAGTCAAATAGATTTCAGCTCGGCACTCGGGCACTTAGGTCGCCCATCTTTAGCTTTCACTGGAAGTCTAAGATGCCCATTTGGAACCATTTTACAGCGGCCATTTTGTGTCTTCTCTAATAGACACAGACAGTGGCTTTGGAGTAATTGTTTTTGCCTTTTACAGTCTTTAAGATGTTTTTGTGTCTGAACAGCTTGACAGGAAGTCTCAAGCACTGCATTTGGTCACCAGAATCAATTAAAACTTTCCATAAAGTTTTTCCGTATGCATTGAGAGAGTGACTGGGTTTTAAGACAGTAACAGCTGTAGTGTCAACTTCCTGTTGAAAGTCAATGTAGAGGTTCAGTTCAATAAAAAAAAAGAAAAGTTAGAGGTTCTAGTCCCAGTGATCATTGGTTCTTTCGTTTATTAAAGTCAATAGACTCTTTCATCGGACCCGTTGCCAAGGTGATGTGCCTGGCCCAAAGTTAACTTCTGTTCTGTTTGTTAATTACTGGGAGCCTTTGCAAAACTAGACCCTCCCCACTTCCAATCTGACACGAAGTGAACTCAAACAGCCAAATCGAGCTCCCTAAAGGGGTATTTGATCCAACTAACCCGCGTAGGGTAAAAATACAGCGGCCAACTTTCGGACAAACTACCCTCTCCCCAGCATAAATAGGATCTGACGTTACCGCTGCACTCACTGCTATAATATGTGTATCAAATAAAAAACAGTTGTATTGTTTTTTTAAAACACAATATAACCTCTGAGCTACGTTGTTAACCTGTGAAAGGTGATATGAAATGTTAGTGTAGCTTTGGAAATTAAAAATCCTGTTGTTAACCAGCAAAGTCGCATGAAAGTCACATGAAACTCACATTTGAAAGAAAGGTCGCCCATCGTGCAGCAAAGGGTGTTACACATCTTCAACAAGCTGGCATCGGTGTTTACTCAGCATTTGAGGGTTTAACTGTCCACTCCGCCCTCATTGGTTTCAGATGGCACTCAATGTGGCGGACCCTTCGCATGAACGCGCAAACGGAGTGGAAGTAGGTAGGGAGAGGGAGGGGCAAGCAGTTTTGTAGAGGCCCATACTAGCTAACATTATTTACTTGTTATGGATTGTTTGAGGAAGTCTGGCGGAAGTTAGGTTTGGCCCAGAGTAATGCACATGCGCAGTACCGTTTGTTTATGTTGTTATCGCTGAAAGCGTCTATGCTCTGGGGTTCTATTGCCTACTTATATCAATGATGAGAGCTTCTATTTCCTGCTGAAGTCAAGTGTTAAGCATCAGGCAATACAACCCTTATTGGTTATTCTCTAATTAAGTCAACAATAAAGGTTTCTATTCTTAAGTAAATGATTGAGCATTCTGTTAAAGTCTCAGTTAAAGTCGCTACTTATTGGTTCTTTTGTCTATTAATGTCGATTCTTAGGGTGTATAATTCCTAAGAATAGTGAATAGTCTGGATTTCTTTGCCCAATAACAACAATAGTTTCAAGTTATACTGCACTAGTCAATAAGTATGTGTTCTTTTGCTTAATAAAATCAGTGGACAAGGGTCTATTGACGTTTAAAGTCAATGTTTAAGGTTCTACTGGTCAATAAAGTCCATATAAAAAGTAACAATATAAAACACAAGTCAGGGGTTATGTATCATCTAATAAAGTCAATGGTTGGATATTCTATTACCTGATTAAATTCAATGGTTTAAGACTCTATTAGGGTTGGGCCATCTTAATTGTCCCCCTGCAAAGAAATTAAAAATATTTATTTTTCACATTATACCACTGTGTGAAAGCATGTTTTAATCCTCAGACATTTTTATTATTATAATTTGTAAATTTACCTGCTATGCACCTGCCTCTGACTTCTCTTCTTCCCACACTCACACCTCCACCTCAGGTCTCTAACTGCAAACACACCGGCTTGCCCCGCCTCTCTCTGTCTCTCTCTCCATGTCTGCTCCCCTGACTTTCTCCATCAGCATGTTTTATAAAGTCGCCGAAAAGACAACTCGTCTTTATTCCGGATATTTCCAACTGCAATTTGTTTTCTGCTTGTTAATGACAGCCTATCAAACGATTGAAATGTGGTACAGATGGACATCAGCATGAGTGTTTTTACTGTTTCCTGGATCGTGCTTCTAGGATATCCACTGTGTCTGCCGCGTCTTGTATCATAATACCACTTTTTTTTAGTTAAGTATATGCCCCCGCCACCTGATGTCACCGTCCTATCCCGATGTTTTATTGTAGACACTATTACCTATTAAAAGCCAATGGTTAGCGGTTTAAGTCAGTAATGAAGGTCAGTGCTGTATATTGACTTTGAAAAGAAAAAACTGAAAGGTCAAGCCATGGAAAGTTTGTTTTTCATGACACTGTATTGTCATTTTGAGGAAAAAAAACAAGTTTATTGTTCCTTCATGTCTGAAACATGGTGGACTGAGAATGTGCTGTTGGTTTTTGTTTGTACTGTGAGTTGTGTTCAGTCTACAAATCACCAAATTGGTGGACATCACATTTTTTAACAAAATACCTCCTCACCCCTCTTTTATTAGCAGTAATTAGTTGCAGGCTGGTAAAAACAAGTGGTTCAGAGTGCTTTATTGTAATGAAGTGCACTGCAGGTTATTATAGTTTATAACCTCATTGATTTTGTTCTGGCAGAACTTCACACTTTTAGTGGTTTATGGGCAAGGGATCATTCAATTAAACTAATCTTCGAGAGTTATGCTGTTTATTTAGTCCTTTTTTGTTTTAGTTTGACGTGTCATTTGCTGTGTTTTAGAGCAGAGGAAAATACACTAGAAACCTGCTTTTATTACCCATTTTAGAGCAGATTTTCCCTCTTCTGTCTAATTACTGATGGTTTGCTCACCAGTAGTGGGCGCTAGCAGCCACACATCACTGTTCATGGTGTGTGTGTGTGTGTGTGTGTGTGTGTGTGTGTGTGTGTGTGTGTGTGTGTGTGTGTGTGTGTGTGTGTGTGTGTAGGCCTCGAATAGAGTAAAAAAAAGGGGGGGGAAACACGATGCAGGAGGAGGAGAGATGAAAAAGACTTAATGTCACTTTAGTCCTCTTCAGCCGTCCTTCCTCCCTCCCCCAGTCTCTCTCTTCTCGCTTTCCACTCCTCCTCCTTCATCGCTCCCTCGATCTACCACCCTCTCTCTCTGCAGGTGCACATAAGAGTCCTCAGATGAGTGTATTCTTTTCATGACAAGATTGAAAGCACTTCATCTGTAACCTACACAGAGTACTTGTCTCTGTGTGTGTTTGTGTTTTAAAGTGTATGTGCGCCAGATGTGTTGATGTTTGTGTCTCTGCAAAAACATGCGTCTATGCAGTGTGACAGTGTGCATGTGCAAAGTGTTTTGTAAGAAGTGTGTGTGTGTGTGTGTGTGTGTTAAGTGTTTGAATACAGAGACACCTAAATAAACCTACAAAGTGTTTGTAGCTGTGTGTGTGTGTGTGTGTGTGTGTGTGTGTGTTAAAAGACAAGGCGAACCATTGAGCTGTTTTTGAAGTGAATTAACAAGTCAAATGAGTGCCGCAGAACCCTGCATAGGTTACCACACACACACAAACACACACTCCCACGCTTATCATCACAGCTTCTTTGTTAAGGAAGATGAGGCCAATTAAACTGATATCACTCTCTTGTTGTCGTTTATGCCTCCTCCCTTTCTCTCTCATCTTTCTTTTTCACCCTCTTTTTGCCTGTTTCTTCTTCTTCTTTCTCCTCCCTCTGCTCCATCATCCATTTGTCTTTCCATTCACCTCCTTTACTTTCTTCATCTTACATTTTTTAACCTCTTGTTCCTCTTCCTTCACTTTTTCTTCTTCCATCTCTTCTTTATCCAAATGTCTCCCTTCTCCTGCCTTTTGACGACCTCCCTCCTCCTCTTCTTTCTGTCTTTTTACTCCTCATCTATTCATCCTTCCCTCCTCATCATTTCCTCTCATCCCACTGTTTTCTCCAAACTCTCTCTCCTCCTTCTCCTCTCACACTTGTGTTTTCTAACAGTGTGATAAATGTCCATCTGTGATTGGCCGATGCCCCCCATCGGCGTGGCGCCCGCGAGGTCGTAAACAACAGCCCGTCTCCCCCGGCAACGTGGTGTCTCCATGGACGCAGGGCCGCTAAGACGACCAACTCTGCGTGTGTGTGTGTATGTGTGTGACTGAGGCAAAATGCGACATGCGACGACTGCCAAGTCTGTGTGTGCGTTGTGTATATATATGCTGTGTGTGTGTGTGAGAAAGAGCTAATGAGCGATCATAAGTGAGCAAATGTTTTCTCTGGGTTCCACTAATGTTCGACAAACATACACACACTTCTGCACACACGTACCTGGTGTGTGTGTGTGTGTGTGTGTGTGTGTGTGTGTGTGTGTGTGTGTGTGTGTGTGTGTGTGTCATTAGTATGCCACAGTGAGCTGTGTCCATATGTCACTAAATACAACCATGTTTTATTTATCCTGGAGAGAGAGGGGGAGAGAGAAGAAGAAGGCCAACAGTCACTGTCAAGGGGGACAGAGAGAAGGATGGATGGAGGAGAGGTGAAAATGGAAGAAAAAGGAAATTGGTTAAAGATTTGCAGGAATGAGTAAGGTGAGAAGGAGATGTGAAGGTTGAGATGAAGAAGAGCTGGAAGAGTGACTGAGATGGCAAGTGAAATATGAAAGGATGAGATAAGCAAAAACAGAGAAGATGAAGGAGAGAAAGGAAGGTAAAGAGTGGCCTAAGTAGGATGGAAGGAGGATAGAAGGACAAAGAGGAGGGGAGCAGAAGAGAAGAGAAGAGCAGCAAGATAGCAGGTGTGAAGTTAAGGTTGAAACGAGGGAAAATGGGAGGAAGAAATGATACGGAAGGAGATAAGGAAAGGGTGGAGGGAGGAAAGTCAGAAGGAGGGAGTACCAGAACAGGAAAAAAAGGAAAGGGAGATAAAAATGAGGGAGAGAAAATTATGAGGGATTGTGGAAGGTGAGATGAAAGAAAGAAGGAATGAAGGAGAGGACAAAAGGAAGGGAGAACGTACTGAAATAAGGACAGGTCAGAGAAAAGAAGGAAGTTGAGTCAAGGAAGAAGAGAGAGGAAGAAGAGCAACGAGAGCAGTAAAGGGAAAGAAGGAGGGCGACAGGAAAGAGAGGAAATGGAGAAAGTATAGAAGTATAGGAATGACACAATGGTAGAGGGAGACGGCTGAAATAAAGGAGAGAATATGGAAGGAAGGAGAGAGAGGGAGAAATGAAAAAGGAGATAGTGAAGTAGGGATGACAGAGTGCAGAAATAAGGGCGGGAGATGAGTTGAGAAAGAAGGAGGGAAGAAAAGAGGGAGGGAAAGAAGAGGTAGGGATGGACAGATGGAGGAGTGGGACCCCAGAGACGTGTCATTCATCACACCACCATGCAGTCTGCACTCGTTCACCCGCTCTCTCTCTCTTTCTGCAGGTCTTTTTCTCTTCTTCCTTTCTTTCCCTTCCTTCATTTATTCTCTTGTATCCCTGTCAGACTTCTAGATAATGTTTATCTTTTTTAGCTTTCCTTCCCTCCTTCCACTCGTTTGCTGTCAACTCCTAAACAATCCGTCTCTCTTTTCTTCCCACCATCTCTTGCTCTGTATGTCCCGTTCTCCCTCCCTTTCTCTTTGGCAGTCGTTTTTAGGTTTCATCATCTCCTCTGGCGACATCCCTCTTTCTTCCCTCCATTTTTTCGCTCTCCGTCGCTCTCACAGCTTTTTCTTTCTGTCCATTTTCACTATCAGTGCCGAAAAGAAAAAGGTGTGGATGGAAACAAAAAGAGATGGATAGGAGAGGCTGAGGAGAAGGTTGTAAAGAAAGAGAAGATTAGGAGGAAGGGATAGCAGAATGGAGGCATGGAAGCATAGGAGACAAAATCGGAAAGTGAGAAGAGAGAAGGCGGGAGAGATGGATGGATGAAAGGAGGGAATGGAGGAATCTGGTGGAGGAGGGAAAGAGGGATGAAAAGACGTAGAAGAAAAAAGTGCAGCAGAAGGGAAAAAGACGGATGCAGAAACGGTGAGATGGAGGGGTTATGTGTAAGGAAGAAGGAGGGATAAAACAAGGAAAGGGAGAAGAAATGGAGGGATGTTTTTGAGATTCAGAGGAAGATAAAATGAGGAAGGAGAGGAAAAAGGGAATCAATGACAAAAAGAAAGGGATATGAAAGGGCAACAGGAATGAAGGTAAGAGAAGGAAAAAGGATCAGTGCTGCCTAATGTGGGCCTAGTGGCCAACTGTGGTACTGCAAGAATAATATTTTTCCCCATAGACCTTTAATGTAGAAGTTGGTGGTCTGAAATATCTCAACAACTGTGAGATAAATTATCATGACATGTTATGCATGGATTCACTGAGCCCAGGAGAACATCAGCATCGTCTTTGTTAGCATGCTGATGTTCCGCTAGCCGCTAGCACGGCTGTAGACTCTTAAATCTTGTTAATCCATGAAGACTGGATTTTAATTGTAAAACTCTCCCTGAGCCAAGTAAAGCTATTCTCATGTGCATGACAGCATCTCGGTGTAAGTGTTGGAGTCCAGTCTCAAAATACACGCAACAAAACAACAACACACGGATCCACTGGTCATGTTCGTATACATAAAGACAGCATTCCACAAACTGAGGGGCACAAAATTAACACAACATCCCCGATAATTAACACACACACACAGACACACACAGACAGACTATGGGTGATGTGAAATGTGATTGGGGCTCTGGTTTATGCCATATCCCTTCAACTCCCTAAAATATTAGCTCTTCATCAGCGCACACAGTTTTGATTATATGTACGCTGTATTTCATCTATGATTTGTTAGAGCTAATATTAATGTTAATATTAATGTGTGTTGTCCAGAGAGTTACAGATACTGGCACAGCTCTCATTCACGTGTTCCTTGAATGGTCCCATCAAATGGTCCCAACTGAGTTGTGAAGTCTCTCCCAACTTTGGTGTGTGTTCATGTGCTCTTAAGTCAGAACATGCAATCAACATGGATGCTACTACAAAGATGTGTTGGATTAGCATTATCAGAGCATCTAAACACTGGCATACATTCTCTGGTTTATTTAACTGGCCGTATTGCCCCAGTTAAATAAACTAGAGAATGTATGAATCCACAGAGAGAATGAACGGGAGGAGTTGAAGGAATAAAATAGTATAAAAGAGATGAAGAGAAACTATGACACACTCGCTCTCTTACCGGTGTGTGACAGCAGGTTGGGGGACAGCAGGCCGGGGAGGCCCGGGTGCAGCAGCCTGGGGCTTTCCTGGATCCCTGCACCAGAACAGCGCTTTGGAGGACGGCCTGGACGAGAGCTGGAGGGGGAGAGACGGAGAGATTAATTACTATGACACAGAATTAGATTCACATTGTTGAGTACAGAGGAACTGTTGATGTTGCTGCCTTTGGTTGTACCTATACCTCTCATACAATCGGATAAGTTTCTAGATACATGGCCCACAATCATACGGTCACATACAGATGAACTGTGATTCAGAGCTGATCTGATTCAATGTGATTTGATATTTTCACATTTTTAGGAATGTTTTATGTATTTATTAAGTCTGTTTATCATCATTATACTTACTATACGTTAACTTGTGTTTATTTTAAATGTTGTTATTTTCAGTGCTCATTGTGGCTGAAAGTGATTTTCTTGAAACTGCAAATTTCATGATAAAAGAAATCTAAGCATTTTAACGTGAACAATAAACATTTTATCATCTTTTGATGAAAAACCATAACATTTGTGACCGATTCACTTTCTGTCAATTTACTAGTGAAAGTTACAGCTGACTGTTTCCCACAGTCATGAAATCCCCTTTTTTAATTAAAAAATCTTTTAAATGTGGTGTTGGTCAAGCATCACTTCAGCAGAGGAAGCTGACAGCTAGATATTCCAGCAGAGACAGCAGGTCGCTCACACGTAATCAAATCACAAACTGACAACACACAGGGCACAGTAGCTTCAACAGAGCGCTCTCACTGGCCGCCATACTGGAGTGTAGTGAGGTTACACTTGATTGGCTTATTTCAGGACAATCCAACAAGCACTGGCGTGAAACCTGACTGGTCGTTCTTATGGTCAGTGTCTCCGGGGGAAATGAAGTGACGAGCGCAAAATCATCTTTTCTCTGTGACATTTTCACACCTCAAAGTACTTCACCCAGCAGAAACGGCGGGAGTTGCCACGTCTTAAAATATTCCCAGTTTAGTTAAGACGGAAAGAGCTCCATCTTTATCAGCTTTGACATGAAAGGAAGAATCCTGATGCAAGATATGGAAACAAATATTTGATTTGTGATAAATTTGTTGGGACTTTGTGATGATGACATAAAATTTGATAAAACAAAAAAACTTCAACACTACTCTATAATATCCAAATGCTTTAATTGGTTATTCAAGCTTTTATTTTGTGTAAAGCGTCCAGCTGGTTCACAATAAAAGCTCTCTTAACAAACAGGGCAAGATTCTGGGAATCTGGGGTTTTACATTATACAGTTAAAGATTTACACATGCTTGGTGTTTTTTTTTAGGTTGATTGCAGTGTTTCTAGTTAGTAGTTATGTATTTGATTACTTTCAGGTCAACTAAAATCAATGATTTAGTACTTTGCATTGTGGATTTTACTCCTGGCAGTGTGGAACACATATAGACCTTTATGTTGGAACAGCGGGGCGGCTGTGGCTCAGGAGGTAGAGCGGGATTCCCGTTAATCGGAAGGCCGGGGGTTCAATCCCCGGCTCCTCCAGGCTACATGTTGAATTGTCCTTGGGCAAGATACTAAACCCCAAATTTGCTCATGGTGGCTGTTCCGCCAGTGTGTGAATGTTAGTTTCTGTTTGAGCACTTAGGCTCAGTGAATGAATGGTGAATGCAGATGTAGTGTAAAAGACTAGAAAGGCGTTATACAAATACGGAGCATTTACATTAAACAGAAACTTTCCTAGAAAGGTTTCCTGAACTAATTACAGGGAAGATATAAATATGATTTTATCATATTTTTTTCTGATATCTGGTTGCTGTGGGGGACTTCTAAAATTGCTAACAATGCCGTCTTGTGCACTGTCTTTGCAGCTGGAAGACTTTTACTGTGAAGAAGCCACAGGCAGGAAACTAAATACCACTTTCAATCAATATAACTTGTTGTTTAGGCCTTTGCTGCCAAAGGATCGGTTTAAATACAAAATGAGAGAGACGGAAAAAGACACATTAGTGTTGACTGGGGCTAAATATGTTAACACTGATGTCTCACACCCATGCACAAGCACATGAATACATGTCGTACATGTGCAAGTGAGCCTAAATACACTTCTACAACACAAGCATCTCTCTCTCTTTATTACTGTCACACACAAATACATAACCTACTGTATTATGCATGTGCACGTAGGCATAAATAAACAAGAATTCAGTAACCGCACACGTGCAACTAAACATAAAAAAAGGTACACACACACACACACACACACACACACACAGGAGGTGCGCATGCAGGCCAACTCTCTGCAGGGTGGCTAAGTAACAGATGGCCATCCAAAGTCATTTACACCTAGAGAGAGAGAGAAAGAGAGGGGACCAAAAAACTAAAACCTGTACAAGACATCACCACAGTGCCACCGGATGAAGACAGAGTAGAATAGAAGAACCCCCAAATGAATGTATGGCTTAGAATAGGACATGAAACAGAAGAATATAAAACAACTACTGTATAGAACTGTAATAAATCAATTAAACGCTGTTTGTCTGCTCTAATGTAAGCTGCTAACACAAGCATGTCAAGCTGCCTAGCTTAAGACCTACAGTAGTCATGCTAACCCAGCTAGCTAAACTAGATTTTTTTTGTAGGCTTGTTCGGTGTAAAAGTGCTCTTTATTGGATTTTACACTCAATGTTACCCGAGATGGTGTTACTCATCAGTTAGCCTCTTCTCCAACCATTATACCAATAACCTTGTGTATAATTTTGGCAGTGTGTGCATTTTGGATACGTGCACATATTTTTATACTTGCAGTTTCATACTTTGCACTGTAACTGCTGCACAGCAGTTTCCCCTTGAAAACTTAAAGCATCAAAACAGGGATTTCTAAATAACAGTCTGATCTTACATTTCTCTCTTATCATACATAAAGTATCTGTAATACCAAGGATATAAGAACAATACTGCTTCTTTATGTCTTCTACATGGATCATTAACAGGTTAGGACAATGACCTTTTGCCCGAGATGTGCATCTTCAGCCTGTTATCATGATTAGCCATCAAGTGCATATTTAAGACATGACTTTTTTAAATGGTTTAATAGGGTAAACAAGTCTACTCAAGTTCATTAGCTCGTTTTTAGCCACATAGACACAATGTTGACTTTGAATTTCGAGTAATAAATCTGTCACTGTTTCATTGTGAACTACAAACATGCAGGTCTAAGGCCAAGGAGTGCGGCGCATAAAGAAGGGTGAATTATTATCCAATGATACAGGAATCATAGAGTGGATTTTTTGGGCTTTTGAGGAACATATTGAGTATGTCGGTCAGATCCCACTGGAAGTGGTGGTGGGTGTAAAAAGATGTGGAGAGAAAATGTTTTGGTGTGTGATTCTGAACGTGAGAAAGACACACACACACACACACACACACCAAGCGAGAAAGAGGCAGAGGAGCATGAAGAAATGAAAACATGAACCTTCACTTTTCCCCTGAACTCTGCTTAACCTCTCCTTCTCTCTCTCCTTCAATCACACACACACACACACACACACACACACCTGTACAATAGACACACTATTCTCTCTCTCTCACACAAACACACAGGTGTTTGCATTCAAACCTTAAAGCCTTTCCATCATCAACCCCCCCCACGCTACCTTTCATCTCCCACATACACACACTCACAATGGATACATGTTACAGTACCAGGTGTGTGTGTGTGTTCATCTGTATTCATCCATGCATAAGCAACATTAAGGTGTGTATGTGGATCCACGGGAATCCATGCCATGTGTGTGTGTGTTTGAAAAGGACACATGATATCGCCTTCTCATTAGCCTTACAGTTCTTTGTTCAGAGTAATGACTGCAGAGTGTGTGTGTGTGTGTGTGTGTGTGTGTGTGTGTGTGTGTGTCCCGTAGGGTTGCCATATGTTGGGCATTAATCCTCGTCAACGGTCCACTCTCCTTACTGCACCGAGCACAGGAACAAAGAGCAGGTCACACACACACACACACACGTACTGTAGAAGCAGAAGTACACACACGTTCAAATATATACTCGTGTACACACAGATACACACTTGCATATGGATGTACAAACCTGGCTAGAAACACACACACACACACACACACGCACACATAATCTCACTGCCAGTCCACTGACCTACATTCATGTGTTAACCCTCAACCTTGACTGTATTCAAACCCTTAAATAGAAACAAGTCCATTTGTCCTCCTCTGGCTCTCATTTCTTCAACTAAACCCTTGAAGTCATTACAGGACAGGTAAGCCAGTGACCTTTGACTCCCAACACAAAATGCACAAAATCACACTGTGGGCAGCCATTCACTGTGAGTCTTTAAATTTCCTACAGGACGCAGCAAGCAGAGAGAAACCGTGTGCTTCTCTCTTTTTCCCCCCTGTCCCTTCTTGTCACCAGCCAGTCAGATTAGTTAGCCCCTCCTTGATGTTATTTTAGTTTCAAAAGCAAAGAAAACACAGTAAACAAGAACAAATGTCACCAAATAAAAGACTGCTTGACCAGAAAATCTATAAACCGATGATATAGACACTTTATTTTACTCAAAGGTTTAACCTGAGAGTGGACTCAGGGTGTTTTCAAACCTTTGTTTAGTCCAGTTGAACCTGACTCTGGTTTATTTTCCTCCTTGTTACAATACGACCGCATCGAGACCGTTTGGATCCCAAAGCTTTTCTGTTCTGGCTGAAAAAAAGTCCCGAAGCTGAAAAAAGACTCCAGCAAAAGTGGATGTAATTTTTTTTTCAATTATTAACAACAGGCGATTGAAATAAAACAAAAGCTTCAGGTTAGCGAGATAGCCTTACAGCATCAGAACCCTGTATTTTTTTTGTTTATCTCACTTCATTAATCACATTCATGCAACTTTAGGTCTGCTAAAAATTCACCCCCCAGCAGTGGCAGTTGGCACTACAAGGCGTACTCAGCTCCTGTGGCCAGGTGCGCTATCTGGACCTGGGCTACTAATGTAGTATGTTGCCTTCAAGATATTTGGACTGACAGGACACTCTTCATGATCTTCTTGCTCTCCTAACGTTCTCGCTCCTGTCCATGACACATCTGACCAGTGTGCTGAGTGAACGTACTCTCGTGGCTGTTAGGGATGTGTTGTTGTGGTATGCTTACATTTTGTTTCTGTGTGAAAATAATCCGAAATGAGGGGAAGGTTTACAAACTCTTCTCATTTACATTTACTCATTTGGCAGTCGCTTTTATCCAAAGCGACTTACATTTCAGGAACAACATACAAGCATCAATACAGTAAGAGATCTACAAGTGACAATAGATACTAGTAAGAGCAGCAATAACTTAACAGCTAATAGCACATGTGGCATCGTTGGGGTAAGTTCTTTCTACATCTGCTGATTCAGAACAGAGCAGACAACATACCGGTTTGAAAACTGCCTTAAATCTGGCATGCCTGGTTGCAGGACTGGGTATGGCAAAATGTGTCCATAAAGTATTTTGAACTGTGAAGTACCAGAAGCTGGCACCAAATGTCTGGCTAGATTCATAATCTTGTTAATTTTAACTTTGTTGAATCAGATAGCTCCTGATTTAAATCTTTCTGCCACCTTAAGACTGTTCTGTTTAGGAAAATATCTTTTATGGCTTAACATTTCACATTTGAAAGCTTCATTTGTTAAATGAAAAAACAAACTAAAATATAATAAAATAAAATATGCATTTGTAAAATAAAAAAAAATGTGTTATCACTATCAGCCTCTGATGGAAATATGTGATAACATGATGTGATCATCATGGCTCGATTCCAGTGACAGCTGATGAATGATAATGAATTGTTGTCCAGGCTTTGCGAGAATAAAAAGACACCTTGACAAAGTCACTCACAGTGTAAATCTACATTTAGCTGCTTGTTAACATCGCTCTTTTTGAGCGTTGGTTTTGAATAAGAGCTAAAAATGTCACTACAAGAATGCTTTTTCTCATCTATGAGAGTTTGATTTCAACTGACGTTTCAACAGACAGTTTTCATTTGGAAAGGACGACGTCTGAGCTCAGAAAATAAATGCTGCTGTGGACGGCGCCCCTTTCCCTGTTTTGTGTCGCAAATCAATCCAGCAGATTCCCCTTCAGAATCTGACAGAGTGGTTCAAAAAGGGATCGTACAGAGTGGAGGCAGCTAGAGGCAGACCGTCTGCTCGTGTTTGTTTGCAGTAATTATAATAATGTCTCATAATTAAAGAGGCAATGACTTATTGATGTTAATTAAAAAGGAGACAAACTGCAGGTTTGAAATGTTTGTTGCTGATATATTTTTTTTAGCTTTTTGATGACCTTTTAATTGGCCCTGAGCACAAAAACACACCACGAATGGAAAACGTGGAGCTGACATTTTACACACACACACACACACACACACACACACCAGATGATCTGTCGAGCCACCTTGAAGTAAGTCTTCCCACTTTGACACACACGCACCCTCGCCTGTCCTCCCAAATGGCCGTTTCTATGGCGACGGAGCCTTGATCAATACTCCGTCATTGGCTCTGATGGCCGGTCAGGGTCGGTCACACACACACACACACACACACACACACACACACACACACAAACAGGCATGGCGGTGAATAAGCACGGACTCGCTAACACGTTTGACAGATTGATTTAGCTCGGAACGTGCAGAGGTCACACACACACACACACACACACACACACACTGTAGTTTATCAAAGCCTGGTGCGGTCAATACGTGGAATAGAGCGAGGGGTCAACCCTCTTTAGCTACAATCTTTCATCTTTCTCTCCCTCTTTTCTTTCATCTCTCCATCAGTTTCTCCTCCTCTGATTTTTGGTTATTTTCCCTCCTTTTCTCCGTTCACAGGTTTTCTGTTTTGTCTCACTGAATCAGCTGTTTGGGGTTTTTGTATATTTTCTGGTCTCCAGATTAAATTAATTTGCCTGCCTGGATCTTGCTTTGAATAAATTATTTAGTCATCTTGAGATTTAATCTTCAATTCAGTAACTTTTATCTCATTTGATTAATTTAAAAAGTTTTCCTCTTTGATCTGATTTTTTATAATTTTTGTGTTCTTTGTTTTTTCCAATGCATCTTGTTACAAATTGTTCACATTTCACTTAAAATAAGTTTGAAGTTGTAGGTAACACATTTTCTAAATCTCTGCACAATATTTCTGTCCCTTATGGTAACTTTACTCATCTATTATTAGGATTTCCTGATTGCTTCTTTAGTTTTATCCTCAGGGTTGTATCTGAGGAAGCGTCCCATGTTGAACCATTTGAACTTGAAAAAGCAAAAGGTTGTGTTCATTTGAATGTGGCATCTTCTCAAAAGTATTACAAATATAATTTAAATTATTATTATTTTACTTCATTTAGTGCAGATGGGAATCATTTCACCATAGAAAGAGTACTACTTTTTTTTACATTTTAGCTTGTTAACCGTCTGTCTTTGAACTGTAGTACTTTTATGAACTAGTTTTAGTGTCCACCTACACAGATATCAGACCAACATAATCTCCGCTAATATAGGGGCAGATAATAGGGGCGGAGATCCCTTCACCGGAAATTAAATAAAACTTATAAAAATGATAAAAGTTTATTTTAATTTCTGTTCAGAAACACCCCTCTCTGCTTCGTTGTCACATTTCTTTTTTATCGCCCTGTTAATCTGCCCATCTCTCCGTCTATCTTGTCGTCCCCTTTTCATCTTCTCTCCTCCCCCAACTTGAGGTCAAATGATGATGTCACAACCTCTATCGATTGCCCGCCGTTTCCCTTCCTCTCTTTCTTTCTGTCTCTCTTTTTACCACCTCCCTCTCTTTGTCTGTTTTCTGTCTTCCCACATCTCTCACCCATCATAAATCGTGTCAGACATACATCCCCTCTCTCTTTCCATCTCTCTCTTCCTGTGTGTGTGTCTTTACTCTTTGTTGGTAGCAGAAGAACAATCTATTCTTTTTAAAGAGACACCAGAGAAATGGGATATATGTCTGTCCACACACACACACACACACACACACACACACACACACACACAGGGGTATCATAATCATGGACGCTCACGGACTCACAAAGTGAACGAGAGACAGATAGACAGAGAAGGAGAGAGGGAGAGATGGATGTTTACTTTCCTGTGGGCTTCCGCCTCTTTGATTGGACAGATGAATGACTTCATTGTGTGTGTGTGTGTTTGTGTATCTGTGCGTTTCCCCCTCTCTTTTTGACGGAGGGAAAGAGAAGAGAGGCGAGCAGAAATACACAGATATATAGCTAGAGACAGAGGTAAAGTGAGGTGGCCAATAATAAGTATTGATTGATAAGGGAAGCAGAGCGAGAATAATAAGGGAGAAAAAAAAATCACCTTAAAACACAGAGTGGAGGGAAACAGGAAAAGTATATTGATTAACTGATGACAGCTCTCTCCTCTTCTCATCCCTCGACTTTTCTTCCCTTTATTTATCTATGATCTTTCTCTGCTTATTGTAGTTATGGTCATCCTCCAACTCCCTCTCTCAGTCTGTATTTCTTTTCTTACATCTGCTCCCTCGGGCGTAACAGCCACTACGCATTTCGAAGTTGAAATATCTGAGTGTTTCCTACTCTCTTCCAGCGAAACGGCGCGGTGGATCCGTGGAGTCTGCTATGTTCGCTTGTTTGCTTATTTTACATAAATTTAATGGCAAACTATATAATAGTAACAAAGTGGACCCACTCTTAAAGCTGTGAGTCGGGGACAGTTCAGAGTGGTAACGTTACTGATTAAGTTTTGCGATCAAAAAATTATACGTTGCCAACAACAGCTAGTTTCATGAACAGATTGATGGGCTGTGTGTCATTGATGTCTTTTACCGTCTTAAAATGTAAAAGCTAAGTATGGATACATGAAGGTTAGAAGGATTATGTTCCTATACAAACCCTTATGTTTAAGATGGTGAGAAGGTGGCTACACAATGTTATTTTTTGTTTCTATTTTTCAAAAAAGGGAGTAAAACTGTATTTTACATTGAGAAAGTGTAATCACAATACAATCCTCCCCCCAATCATCCGTCGATCTAGCTTTCATCCAAAGATAATCAGTCTTTCAGTCCATCCATCATCCATCTGTTTAACTATGTACAGTACATATATATATATATATATATATATATATATATATATATATATATATATATATATATATATATATATATATATATATATATATATATATATATATATATATATATATATAATAATACAAAATAACAATTCATTTCATGCAGTTCATTTAAAAAAAAAATTATCCATCTATCCATCCATCTGCTACACTCTCTCTATCCAGAGGAACAGGTGTGCTACGGGACAAGAGACAAAAACACTCCTGCATTTTTAACCAGCACCTATTAAATATTAAACACCGCACACTCACACTCTCTCTCTCTCTCTCACACTCACACACACACACACAGAGGGAGTGACACACAATCGCTGACGAGACAAGTTATACAGGTCGATGGGCTAACGTGTGTCTGCATGTCTGCGTGAGTGTGTGTGAGTGTGTGTGATGGCTTTAAGCGTCATTACCTTACTTCCTAGGCATGTGGGCAAATACACACACACACACACACACACACACACACACACACACACACACACACACACAGAGAAAGGCAGGGATAATTCATACAGGCATACACGGTGCTCTCACATGTTAGCATTTAAGAGGTAAAACTATAACAGACTCCATGTTCTGTCTCTCTCTTCTCTGTCCGACATCCCCCTCCCTTCTCTTTGAAGTGCTCCATAACAAACTATAACAACAGGAAGTTTTCAATGCGCCACATTGGGAAGGAATGTCACATATGGTATGAGGGAGGGAGGAGAAATGAACTGAGGGAGGATCATTGAGAGAAGAGAGATGGAGAGGGAACCAGATAGAGGCCACGCAAATTGATTTTTTTATTTTTTTTTTGTGGGTTTTTTTGCGCTGTGAACATAATCCCAAATTCTTGTTGGCATGTTGCGTTCGTTATAGCATGTACCCAGTTTGAGCCTCTCATACAAGAGTGTTGGCAACCATAGTAGACATGAATGGGAGATTTATTTCTCGTCCATGGCAGTTTACACAATACATGGGCATGCAGATAAATGTGCTATACTCGGGGCTTAACAAAGTATTCAGGGCTGACGAACAGTAATGGTAACAGCATGGTTGCAGCTACGTACCTCCTCACAGACGCACCAAAACCAGGACAGCCTCTCTTAGAGCTACAACACGGGTACCCACACAGTGACTCTCTCAACAGGGACGCAAATGAAGCTTCTAGTGACCAGCAGCGGAGAAAGGAGAGTCTCACAGTAGCTGATTGTTGCTGGTTAGCTCTGACTAGCTGCTCTACATCGCTGCCTATGCTACACTGAGCGGTGGTCAGTTGTAGTTGCAGTAGGATGCAGTTCCTCTTTGACTACAGTTCAACCATTGTCTGGGCTGCAATTTATATTTTCACATAACACACACAAGAGCCAGCCCGTCCACATCAGAAGCCATTTAGTTTGATTATGCAGCAGCTTATTATTTTGTTAGTCCGCGACCTCTAGTGGCAGAAGAAGTCAGGCGATGTAGTATAAAGAGCGACCGTGTAAGGAGTTTAATTGGGAAGGATTAATGAGTCAAGTAAACGATTGAGGTTCGAGTCACGTCTGAAATAAAGTCAAAGGTGAGAAGTTAAATAACATTTTGTAGATAACTTATGTCACAAGACTTACTTAACGCAAAGTACTTTTGTTGCCTAAACCTAACCAAACTACGACAGTTTCACAACATTACCACGTGTTAAATGTTTGGTGTACTTAAGGTCCTGTACGCCTCTCGCTGGAGTAGTACTTGCCAACATTTGTAAATGTAATTTTGGGGAATGGTCCTATATGTCGTTGTACTTTCCAGTGGTCATTTTGGGACAATTTACAATCAACCTATTTTGTCTAACAACGTGTTGAAAGAGCAGATGGTCAAACTTGACAAGGAACCCTTGCTATCTGCTTGTGCCTCAGGTCAAAATGTCAACGTTGCATTCAAAATGTATCTCAAAATATCTCAAAACCAAATAATTTGCAGATTAGTCTTGATGTCTCTTCCTCTAGCTCTACCTCCTTTTGTATTTTGTAAAATTGTAAGTAGTCTGTCTTATTACTTTCTTGTGTTAACTTTTGTTAATTAACCTTGTCACCTATCAGCTTTGAGCATTTTAGCATACTGACGTTAGCAATTAGCTCAAAAAGATTAGGGTTAAGGCCTATTTATACTTCTGTGTCAAATCTAAGAAGAAGATACTTTATTGTCACATGTTGCGAAATTCATTCTCTGCATTTAACCCACCCCTCAATGGAGCAGCGGGCCGCTGCTGTGTAGTGTCCAGGGACCAACTCCAGATCATTACCAGTGTCTGGTCAATGGCACTGACTGGAGAACCTAACATGTTTTTGGTGGTGGGGGCAACCGGAGCACCTGGAGGAAACCGACACAGACACGGGGAGAACATGCAAACTCCACACAGAAAGGACCGGGGTTTGAATCCATTACCTTCTTGCTGTGAGGCCACAGTGCTATCCACTGGACCATTGCGCTGCCCATACCCTGTGCGTATCAGTCCACTCGGTAGCATCGCATTTCCTCCTATCCTCCTACGCATTTCTAGAATGTCATTCTTCGCTGCCATTTTCAAATTCAGTTTGTTTTTAGCAACATCACAAAAACTAACTGCTGTTCAACATCTATCAGCTCAAACTCCCAACATGATCCGCTCAGTTACAGTTGCCATTGTTTGAAGAAGCCAACACCAACAAAGAAGAATTTCAACACAGTGGAACATAAAAACACAACCGTCAACTAGTGTTTTGGAGGTGTAATTGCAGAGCGACGCAGACCCTAATGCCCGGCTAAGTATAATCTGGCCTTTGTTACAGTGTAAAAAGGCTGGTAACATTGCTAACGGGTTAGCAGGCAGCAGAGTGGCTCACTGTGTTGATCTCTGCTCAGAGGAGAAACATAAGAAAGATGAAGAGCGAGAGAGATGGCAGAGAAGGAGGGATGAAAGTAATGAGGAGAGACGTGTGACACATAAACGAGGGAGGGAGGGAGGGAGGGGGAGGAGGCGGGAGGAAGTGTGGGAAGCGAGAGACAAAAGCGAAGAAGAAAAAGAAGAAGAGGAAGAAAGGCAGTAAGGAAAAGAAAAAGAAAGACTTGCCCCAAACATCATCAGATCAATTTCATCTCCCCTTTTTCACCATCCCATCTTTCCTCCGTCTCTTCTCAACTGTAGTTAATTTTCTGCCCCTCCGACTCTCCCTCCCTCTTCTTTTACCTGTCCTTTCCTCCCTCCCTCTCTCTCTATCAATCTCTTCCTCCCCCTCTCCATCTCCCTCTCTCTCTGCAGTTAAGTCAGTGTAATGTAAATGATGTGCCATCGATCGCCCCTGACAGTGCAAGGACGCTCACCTCTTCTCCTCCTCCTCTTCTTCTTCTTCACCGTCCTGTCATCTCTCTCTCTTTTCTCACATACACACACACACACTTACTCTCTCACTCTCTTTTCACACCCCTCTCTCACTCTCTCTCTCCTCGGCTGCTCTTTCCTCCACGTTACATCTTTTCTCTCTCTTTCTCCCCTGTCTCTCTCGTTCTCTCTCTCTCTCTCTCTGTCTTTCTATGTCTCTCTCCCTCGCTCGCCAGGCCGCTGCCTCCCACGCCTGTCATCTTTCATCTCTCTCTCTCTCTCTCTCTCTTTCACCAACCATCATTTATGTCTCTCTCTCTCCATCCATTGTTCTTTCAGAGCATCTGCTCTCTCTCTTCCTACCTATACCATCTTTTATCTTAGCCTCTCTTCATTTCTTTCCATCTCTCTCTCTCTTTGCTGTCTCAGGTCTCTGCAGTCCATCTTTAGCCTCGCTTAAAGGAAACACTGACCACCGCAAAAGGCTCAAAAATCATCTTTTGTTTTTAAATTAAAACGTCCAACTTATGTCAAGTCTAATCATGTGCAGATACATTATACCGCCTTAGGTCTCAGGTTTCAGCCACTTCCTCCTAGAAATTATACTCATTTGTTTGCCAAATATATTTTTAAGGGAAGTAAAGAAGTGCTACATTCTTGTGTAGTAGGGTTTAGGCAAATAATAATAATAGCATTTTTATGTATTTACTTTTTAAAACACTTTATTTTATGAATATCTGTTGCACTGGGAAAGTAGTGGAATTGCTGTGGATTGACATTAAATCTTTGATGTCTTTAAATCTTTAATCATCAAGGAAGTATTTTAATTGGAATTTAATTGGAACTAAAATAACTAGTTTTAAATATGAAGAAAATTTAGTCATTTTAATTTAAATCGTAGGACAGTTTGGTTGCAGTAATGCAAATTGTTGATTTCAAAGTCATCAAATTGAAGACTGAAGTATGTACAGACCTTCAAAACTTTGCAGATAAGTTAAAATGACTTTTTGGGAAACAAGTCCCTTTACTAAAGATAAAATAATGATAAACTGTCAATTCATGTTATCGTGCTACAAAATTCAGTTTTCTTCAATTCGATCCCAAGCAAATTACAATTAAAAAATGATTCACTGTGTTTTGATTCGTAACATTGGAATAATTAATAAATGAATATCATGAACATGAAATTTACATGCATATTGCCTCTATGTTTCTTTATATTGAGATAGTGATTTCAAAGTATCACTCAGTCTTAAAATGTTGTGTTTATATTCAGCAACAATACATCCCCACATGTGTTTTAGAGTAGCTATGTAAATGCTCTCAAAGCCTCATGGGAGCTGTAGTATTTTTAGCGTCCAGTACAGTAAAAATACCCTTTTTTTAAGTGCCTTTCTCTTTTCATGGAGTTAAGCTCGAAATCAAACCCCTAAACAAATGTCAGCATCCAAGTATGTACGTGATTTGGTTTGTCACGATGTCCTTCCATCTTCAGCTGTCATAAAACTGTGAAACACTGAGAATTAATAACTCGCATAAATGACAAAATATATTTAATCATTGTTATGGCGGCATTTACAGATTTTACAGAACAACTCAGCTGCACCAATGAACATTATTGCTGTAATTCTCAAGTCTGACACAAACAATAAATTATTTGTGTAAAAAGATATTTTTTTGATTTGATTACTGATAATGCCAAAACTACTTTAATTACTGTTTTTGTTGTACTTTTATCTTGTAAATGTGTCACATTACATTTACTCATTTAACTGACACTTTTATCCAAAGCGACTTACAATTGCTATTTTTGTCAGAAATCGCACGTCTCTGTAGCAACTAGGGGTTAAATGTCTTGCTCAGGGACACATTGGTGGATGGGTCACAGTGGGGGATTGAACCTGGGTCTTTCACACCAAAGGCATGTGTCTTATCCACTATTCAATCACCACAATAAATAAAGTTGACATTGGCATAAATTACAGGGGGAAAAAAATTATACAAAATAAAAGATTTGTACAGCAATTATGGCGACATTAGTAAACATGAACCACAGCTTTCTTAACCAAATCAATATATTAATTATGTTCAGAGAGAGAGAGAGAGAGAGAGAGAGAGAGAGAGAGAGAGAGAGAGAGAGAGAGAGAGAGAGAGAGAGAGAGAGAGAGAGAGAGAGAGAGAGAGAGAGAGAGAGAGAGAGAGATCTTATAATTATCTTATCTTATAATTTATTCTACTTTGACCCTTACAAACTTCCTCTCTGTTTTTTCTTATTTAGATTTCTCTCTTCCACCACCCGTTCTTCTTCTCCTTCTAATAGTGTCCTCTGATTCTTCTTCTTCTGTCCTTTCTTTCTCTCCCTCCTTCTCTCATCCCTCTTGTCACTCCTTTGTTCTCTCCTTCTTCCCCTCTGTCTCCCTCTGTCTCTCTCTTCTCCTCACGCTCCCTCTTTCCTTTCTCCTTATCCAAATAGAGGACACAGACAATCCAATAAACGCCCCCACTCAACAGCTGGAGTGAGTGTGTGTGTGTGTGTGTGTGTGTGTGTGTGTGTGTGTGTGTGTGTGTGTGTGTGTGTGTGTGTGTGTGTGTGTGTGTGTTAAGCACAGAGTCAGCAGAAAACTAGGATGACACCCTCAGTGCCGGACAGGAATGTCACAGAAAAAAAATGAGAGAGAGATGAAGAAATAAAGAAAGAGAGAAAGACAGAGAGAAGACAGATGGGAGAGAGCGAGCGAGGAAGGACATGACGAGATAGAGGGAGGGAGGAAGAAGAGAAGAAGAAAACTCTGGGGACTCAGAATGACACATGCAGTATTACTCACCGTCCCCATACATCACACACACACACACACACACACACACACGTGTAACCACACACTCATACACACTGAATCTTTCTCTCGAGCACAAACAAATACACAAGGACACCAGAAGACAAACCTGCTCACTTTCTTTCCACCCTCAGAAATGAGCTTGGAGGTAAAAAGCTCCCGCTGAGGATACATGAATTACGGAAAAGTTAAAATTAAGTTCTTCAAAAAAAAAAAAAATGGTGTTAATCTTCCCAGAAATTTTAAAGTTTTCTGTGTAACATCGCAAATCTAATTGTGCACGATTAATTACTTAGTTTAATTCCACCACTGCATAAAGACAAAGGGTGTCCGTGACAGTATTGTGTGATTTTAAAGTAACGATGAACTAAGTACATTTACTTAAATTCTATACTTACATATTTCTTATACAATGTTACTAACTTACACTTTACTAGACTGCTTCCATTTTCTGCTACCTTGTACTTCTATTCCACTACACTGAAGTAGTGTACTTTTACCTCTGCTACATTTATTTGACAACATTAATTACTCGTTACTTATAGATTATTGCTACAAAATATAAAGCAAAAAGTAAACCGTTTTAAATAAAAGTAATGTATTATATAATATATGATATATTTTGATGAATAAACTAACCAAATTTATATAAAGTACATTGACATGTATTCATTTAGCCGACACTTTTATCCAAAGCGACTTAAAACTGCTATGTACGCCAGAGGTCACACGCCTCTGAAGCAAATAAGGTTTGATGTCTTTCCCAGGGACAGATATGCTGCAGTGGGAATCGAACCCAGGTCTCTCACACCAAATCTCCATCGCCACCCCAGTCAACGAATTCAGCCCCACCTTGAACAGCTGCATGCTTCCACACTGAGTAACACCATCACGGAGTTACCTGTCAGTGACGTCATGTTTCCTCCTCTCCTCTTGGTCCGAACTACAGCTAAAAAAGACTCAACTAAACAGAACTTAACCCTCCTAAGAACAAAGCGGAGCGAGTGGCCATATTTGTCCAAACAGTCTTCTTGCCAGATGGGGGCAGCAAACGAACTGCATGACGGCGTTTAACTGCCCAAAATCGATTTTCAGCGTGAAACGTTTAGTGTGAACAAAACCCCCTATAACACGTAAACTGTTTTTTTTTTTTTATTTAACGGCACATGGTCTAAATCCATCCCACTACCCACACACACACAGTCAGAGTCAGAAGGTAAGCCTGGATCCTACAATAAGTCCAGTTTTATGACTAGTGTATAACACCAACAGCTGAATCAATATTAGTTTACACTGGGTCACAGTGGACACACACACGCACAAACACACACATACACACACAGTTCTTTCCTTTCATAAACATACACACACACACACACACACACACACGTCTGAGAATATATTATTATTATTATTATTGCAGATTTACACACACACACACACACACACACACACCCACACCAAGATTAGCTTTTATTCTATTACACCCTCGTGGTAGGTCGGCTTGGCCATGTAAGGACACAAACACACACACACACACACACACACACACACACACACACACACACACACACCCCCACACCAGTATAAAAGTGATAGCAGTAATGTAATAAAATACACACACACACACACACACACACACACACACACACACACACACACACAGAGCTGGTTATTATAAAAAATGATAAACATTCAAAGAGTTGTAAAGTTTTACAGTGATGAACTAACATATCAACTTTATTAACGGCTGACTGTTCTCAGGCCGCGGCTGCGTTTTACCACACCCATTTTAATTCCCCCTCTTTTCCCTCCTCCTGTAACAGCTGATATGAAGTCAGAAACATTAAACTGCTTTATGGCGACAAAGTGACTTCAAGTAGAGAGAGTTTCAGAGTTGTTTTTCAGCAGCAGGAAAGTCATAGTTTCCATTTTGACAGAAAGAACTGAAACGTTTGGAAATATTGTTGTAGGAAAAGGTTGAGAGTTTCATTTTAGAAGCTCAAACTGACAGTGCTTTTTTTAAAGTATAGGAGTTACATCTTATCCATCTCCTTTCACTTTGTCACCTTGGGGCAATATTTCAATATCATCATTTATTAACTTTTAGTGGAATCCAATATCGATAATTAGGCCTGGATATCGAACATCAGTGCTCTTGTGGTACTGACTGAAATGTGTTTGTAGCTAAATTTTGCCAGTTTTAATGTCGATTAGGGCATCTTAATTTTTACATTTAAACACATTAAACAGCTAAGAAGAGGTATAGAAGTCTAGAAATGTGCAGCATTTTAATTTATCTTGTGTTTGTTTTACTGGTTTCTGTCTTGTTGATTTTACTTTCGTATCTTTTGTCTGAATTGTTTTTTGCGAGAACAGTTGCATGGTAAATCTTCTTTAAAGTAGGCGCCAGGTTTTGACAACAAAAGAAGAATGTGGGGACTAAAAAGACCATTTCTGCTGCATCAATTTTCAACTTTTCATTAAAAAAAGCGTTCCCGTGTTCCTGATCCGAGGCTGGTCGGAACTAATGATCCTGTTGTGTGAGAGGTTTACAAACCTGTTCTCACGCCAGGGTGTCAAGTACGCTTTGTCAAGACCCTTTGGTGAGAGCCTGCGTTCCTTTTTGCATTGTTTTTGTGAGTGTAGGGCTCTGCTGTCAAATTAGCAAGAATAATATGCAACGTCTGGTTAGACTTTTAAAATAAAACTAATAGTTACCATTGTGAAACGGTGAAATTTCATAAGGTAGATACAAAAACTACTTGGTTAGGTTTAGGAAAAGATAATGATTTGCAAGAAAATAGCTACGTTATTTATTTGACTTAAATTACGTAAGTTACGTAACTTCACTGAAAAGGATTCAATGTTGACACCAGTCTCCAGGGTGTAAGTCAGTTTTTTGTCCAACCCGTGCACCCGACTCTTCTGGTTATATCTGGTAGTACTTTTAGAGTTGAACTATGACGCTAAAGGGTGCCAAGTGCCTCGATACCAGACACCGACAGACGTGACAAAGTGCGGCTATATGATATTCTGGGAATGAGAACGGGCTGGATCATAATGTTAAGGTGGCCGACAAGATGGGAGACACCCTGATTTGATATTTGCAATTCGAAATTGAGTGCCTCTCAACAGAAACCCGCAATAGCCAATGAGAGCGAGCTGACCGGGAAGTCTCACCAACATTGATAAAGTACTGCCACTGAACGTAGGCCAGGAGGCAATACAAACTGAATTTCCGGGAAATTTTTATCAACTAAATTTTTGAGTTTAAGCATATACTCGGTTTATATCTATCCACCAAAGTCCGTAGAAACTTCCCAACTAACTGGAGTGACAACCAAAACCTAAACCGCCTTTGATAAAGGTTATTATAAAATATCAGGTGCCGTTAGTAGGCTGTGACCTTTAGCGACCTCTGATAGGGATCAGACGTCTCTGGTGCAGACAAGTGCTATAATATCCCCTCAGGCTACGCAGGCCTGGAGATGACACAAACAATACAATCACATTTCCCCAACAGAGGGAGAAGTAATCTGGCTAATTAGAGCAGAGATCCAGGAGAAACGTCCACCGAGGAGGTAATATATCACCGTGCTAACTACTGGAACAATAAAACTGCTTTGTCATTTGCTTTTTTTGGCATGAGAACAGGGGCTTTTCATCCCTCATAGGTTAAATATTCAGCTGTGTTTGTTGTTGGTGATGGGGCCGGGAGGGGAAATTCTGCTTCAAAACAGAAAGTAAAGCCACAAACAGCAGCTGGTGAAGCAATTGTTGCCCCGCTGTTATTGATCAGCGTTCTCCAGCAGAGATCGCTTCATTTTAAAAGAAAAATGTAGGACTTTCCACCTTCTCATGGACCCACAAACATCTCACTGTGTTTACTTTACTGCTGACGTTTCACACAACCGGTTTGATTTAAATCCAATCTGATCCAAACACGGAGTCAACAAGCCCTGTCAGGGGAAGTCGAGTTTGCCAGTTTGCTGCATTAATGGCGTTCGACTTTATAAGGCTGCTGATGTTCTTTGATTACACCGTATCATTTTTTGAAGGCTGTTAACTCTGCTATCAGATCGTCAATGAGAAGAGGGAGAAGGAGAGTCGCGGCTGTTGTTGTTGGGTCATGCTAACATTTCAAAGTACAACTTCACCTCCATCTGTAAACGTCTGCCTGTATTAATCTATCATTCAATCATGGACTTCCTCTTTTTCTTCTTTTCTGTCAGACAGTGTTGATCGAGGCGTCTTTTCCCTCCATCTTCTTTTCGTGACATTTGATTTTCTGTAGGTGGCAATCCATTCAGAAATGTTAGCTCACACTAAATCTTAATTTTGCTCTAAATCAGGGGTTGTCAAAAAACGTTTGACACTGGAAGTATAGATGCCATGAAGAGGTGTAAAGAAGTAGTCTGTTTTTTTTTTTGTGAGCGAAACGTGAGTCTGTATTTGTATACATTTGGGCAAATTAGTACCATTAAAGGTATGTTGAAAACCCAACGTGATGATTCGCAGGCAAGTAAGAGTTATAAGGATGTGCCTTTTTTGATTTCTAAGCAGATTTATGGATATTTATTTGAGATGGACATCAGAGATAATACTACTGCAGATATAGACCAATCAGCCATGACTTTATGACCCACTGCTGGTCATAATGTACACTTATTATGGCCACTTTATTACACCTTGCTAGTACTGGCACCGTCAGAACTGCCTTTATTCTTTGTGGAACACTTTCAACAAGATGTTGAAAACATTCCTCAGAGACTTTGGTTCATGATAGCATCACACAGTTGTTGCAGATGTGTCGGCCGCACATCCACGATGCGAATCTCGTATTCAACCACATCCCAAAAGGTGCTCTATTGGATCTCAATCCAATAGAGTACCAATCATTACACTTTCCCCATTTTTCCTGCTGCTTACATATAAAGTATGAGGACACAATGTTCACACAACACCACTCAATGACAGGCGCCATGATAATGAGATAATCAGTGTTATTCACGTCACCTGTCAGTGGTCACAATGTTAGGAAAACTGATTGGTGTATTACATCCTTAGAAAGAGACTAAATCTAAAAAATATAAATCATGTCTGTGTGTTCAGATTTGACTGAATTACGACTCCAAGAGGGAGAGCGATTTCTGATGCAAATTGCTGCAATCGGACACTTTGGGTTTTTAAAGTACCTTAAACGCCTCCATGAGCTGTGTGTCACAGCCACTGCAGCTCCAACAGCTGGCCATGTTGGTAAGTGGGTCAAACTACAATAACTAACCTCCTGTTGTTTTCAGAACACCTGCATGCACCTTTTCCTTTCACCTCACACAGTTTCTTTGCCCTATGTCTCTCCCTGCTCTGAAATCTTAAAATGCATTTATCCCTGGAGAGTTAAAGGATGAAAAACTTTCTAAACACTAAAGCTGTTGCCTTCTCAAGTCCTCAAAAACTTTTTCCTCATTCCTAGAAGGTTTCCTGAAAAGAAATGTACAATTTGGTCTCAATCACAAGAAAAAAAGGGAAGTTAAACCTAATAAATATTATCTTCAAGTGCGTACTTGCTTGTAGACTCATTTCATATTTTTAAATCACTGACTAAGCCTAAAAGGTTATCCTAGCAAAATAACTGAAATACCTTGACATGTTATGTATGTGTATGTATGTATGCGTTTCCTGTCTTCCATTGCGTCAACTAAACTAATTACATAACTGAAAGTATAACAACCTAAAAAAAAGTACCAAATTATATAATCCTTTCCAGGAAACTTCCTAGGAAATCATGATGAAATGATAGACCTGTAATCAGAAACGGCTGCTTCCATGATGTAGCTACAGGTTGATTGTTAAAGAGGCAAAGAGAGAGAGACACAAAACACTAATTTGTATAAAAACTGCAAATGAAACCTGCTCATCTTCAGGCTCTTGATGCAGTGGACATAATAGCTCAGAGTGATGCAATGCCTCATTTCGGCCACGCTAGAACATTATGCTCCAAAACACAATCTATTTAATACATAATGACACAGTTTCTGCCATCAGGGGATTTCAGCTGGTCTCCAGACCTGCAGCGTTGTCATTTTGCATTAAAGGACACAAGGTGTGCTGGAGCATGGTGGTGTTTGCTCCTAAAAAAAGAGGAAATGAAGAGATGCCTTGCGCACTTTACACACAACACAGTCCGTTTTGTGTTCTTGAAGGTCCATGACAAATGTGATGTTATTGACGAGACGTTTGGAGCAATTACATTATTATCTCCTGGTTTCAGGCACCTGGATAAACCTGTGTTAACTGGAGTATTGTGGCACGTAAACCAGGGCTGCGCAGTTTTGCTAATTGCAATCACGAAGTCACCCTGTGCGATTACATAGCCGCAAAAGGGTGCGATTTAATTAAACAAAAAGGTGTACTGCGTGTGTGATAGTGTGTGCACACACCCACTAGCGATAATCAAAAAGTCAGCAGTAGCACATGTGGCGTGGATGGTCAAGTGCGTATCAGAAGAGTAGACGGGGGGGTGGTGCACACAGGAGGTCACGTAGAAAATGGAAGATAGAATGGAAGCAGGCTAACCGCGTTTGACTGGTGCCCCCCCCCTCAAAAAAAGTAAACTCTGTTGTGTGGCGATATTTCATATTCAGGCCCAACGACACTGAGCAGATAGAGGTAAGTAAGTAACACGACAAATTTGTATCAACACCTTAGAATTACCATTATATCGCAATATTATCCACAATAATCGCAACTTCACTTTCTCTCCAAATCATGCAGCCTTAATGTAAACACCAGATCCAGGTTCCTGATCAACATCTGCCAGGTGTCCATGTGCATCTTCAGCTTGAGTTACTTAGTAGGACGTCAGAAAAAAACTAAAACAAAGTGATGATAAACCATGGAATGAAATAACAAATTGAAATAAAAGTCGAAATATGGCAAATCTGGACACCAACTCGCCAGAGACATTTCTGATCTTAAGTTTTATAATATAAAACTGTTTACGCCTCCCTTTGAGGCTGTGAGAGGCAAAAAACAGCAGAAACGTAAGCAAAAATATAACATGCCCTCGCTACCCAAAAGTGTGAATGATGTAAACAGGGAGATAACATACAACCCAAATATGAACAAAACTAGTATAAGAAGTAATTATGTTTTTGATGATTAACATTATCCTGGCTTTGTGAGCACTGCGCCTAAGTACAGCCTCACGTGGCTGCAGCCTCAACTTGCTTACAAATTAATGCAAGTAATCAATCAATAACCCTCTTTGTGGTCCAGCCAAAAGAATACTGGACCCGTCCGTCTGTCTGTCAGCCTTTCCTTGTGTTTTCCTTTTCCTGGCAGTCAGTCTGTCTTTCTAAGTGTATCTTTACATTAATAATCTCTTCTCTTTCTGTCCGACTGTCTTTGTATCTGACTCTACGACTCAGCAGTGAATAGTAAGGAGTCTCTGCTTATGAGTTCACCAGTGTTTCCAGTAAATATCAGGGCCGGTGTGACACATCTCCTCTCTGCATCTGTGACAGTCATTCCCTTTCCTGGAAGCAGACAGCCTGTAAAAACGTGACTCTGCTTCTGCCTGGTTAGAGTTCACAGACACCAGCCACACAAAGCAAACTTTGCTTTTTAATAAACCGGCTTGTTATTGCCCTCATTATGCTGTCGTAGTCTAGTTAATCTGTTTTCAGGGAGTCCAGTGCGCTCTCTGGATTGTGCTGAGTCAGCCTTAACCAGCTATGGGCTTTAATGGAGTCAGCATTAGTCTTCTATTAATTATAGCTGACTGATAATTTTCCTGTTTTGTCCTTTTTATTGTACAATGTGCAGTAAATGGCTATGCAAATGAAGCCGTCAGCGCTGTATTTCTTGTAGTAATTGTTGTACTGTTGATTTTTTGGTGGCTTTGGAGTCATCACAAACTCCCTGTTGTGACATGATTTGCGGGAGAACTTTTTTCTTTTACTTTTTATTATTGTGAAGCACTTTTAAACTTTTAAAAAGTGCTGGAAATACATTTTTACACATATGTTTGGAAGGGCGGCACGGTGTTGCACTGTCGCCTCACATAAAGAAGGTCTGGGGTCCGGACCCTTGGTCGTCCCAGGTCTTTCTGTGTGGAGCATGTTCTCCCCTGTGTCTGCGTGGGTTCTCTCCGGCTTCCTCCCACCGTCCAAAGACGTGCAGGCTAGGTTAATTAGTGACTCAAAACTGCGCTTAGGTGTGAATGTGAATCATTTCTATGTGCCCTGTGATGGACTGGCAACCTGTCCAGGGTGTACACCGCTTCTCCCCCGCGACCCTGCACGGCATGAGCATACATTAAGATTAACAAACTATGCACATTTACTGAAGGGCCAACTTACTTGTACTTTCCTTGTGTGCTTAAATTGAATGTCACTATATTCTTCTACTCCACTGCATTTACTTGACAACTGGAGTTTCTTTGCAGATTAAGATTTAAATACAAAACATATGGCCATCTAATAAAATATGCAACACTGTTCACAGTTAAAAATACCCAACTGTCTATAATGTGGTTAAAATTAGCTCAATCTTGACCAGCAGTTACATATTATCATCTGGTTGCTGCTGTTTACATTCACCCTAGATGCAAATTCAAAAAGTGCACAGTGGGATGTTCTGGGTGTAAACATACATATATATATATATATATATATATATATATATATATATATATATATATATATATATATATATATATATATATATATATATATATATATATATATATATATATATATATATATATATATATATATATATATATATATATATATATATATATATATATATATATAATATGTTACCACATTTTAATATAGGCCTACACTTTCGTTATGTAGCCTTGTGCTGTATAATGACTAATAAACAACCCTGTACATGTGATGCATTAAAAACAATAATATAATAATTTAACATAACAATACAGCAATCCCAGGGGCCTACTAATACTTATTAGTAGCACATTTTGCTAACACTTCTGTTTTACTTATGAATGCAGGAGTTTTACTTGTAATGGAGTATTTTTATACTGTTGACGTCACAACAGGACAGGGGGTGTCGCAATGCTGCCAGCATAATTTAACTTTATCAATAATGATGTCAAAGTGAAACAAAATAATGGGACAAGTAATGTTGATAATGTCAATTTGTAGTTTTATGTGGCGGCATTGGCTCCGCCTGTGGGGACTTGGCTTGGGAACTCGAGGTTTGCTGGTTTCAGTTCAGTACGGCTCCTGAGCAAGGCCCTGAACCCCTAACTGCTCCCTAGGCGCAGCACTATGGCTGCCCACTGTGGGTGGGTTAGATGCTTTATTGTAATGTGGTCAATAAGTTGATTTAATTTCCTTAGTGCCTTGCTGAAAAAAGATTACTAGTAAGTAGAGGTAAGGGTTACTAATGTGGAGGCATGCTGCCCAGTTATTGATGATGGTGATGACATCATAGTGCGAGCTGGAAAATGATGATTTTTCACCACAGGGAAGCTAAAGGTTTTCTGCAAATTACATGGCAGCCTCCGATCACTGTGACTCACATTTCCAGGAAAACAGACGACTTTGGGCAATGATGCACTGAAGTCAGCAACCTGCCTTGCCTGCTCATACAGCTGTTGGTGAACATACATGACATGTCGCAGGTGTCAAAGCTGAGACCTTTGGGTCTTTAAGGCCACTTTCAGTAAAGCTAAGACCTGATGTAAAATGCTTCTATTCATATTCTGAACTAAGTGGTGCTTTCTGATAAAAAAAATTAAATCTTATTATGTAGGAATGCACAATAGAGGCTGACATTTTTTTCATTGGATGGGAGTCAATTTCACTCTTCATCACAGGACAAGGATGGGACAGGAAACAAAGTCAACAGTAGCGGACGGGAAGGGAATCATACATCTGTT
Organism: Micropterus salmoides; assembly: GCF_014851395.1. NCBI lineage: Eukaryota > Metazoa > Chordata > Actinopteri > Centrarchiformes > Centrarchidae > Micropterus > Micropterus salmoides. Next base: position 32,541,706 of record NW_024041150.1, read on the forward strand.
TTTTTATATAAATAAATATGCATTTCTAATATAAATAGATGCTGGGCTATTTTCTGAGTTATTTATTTTTTTAAATTGGCAACAGGATGGGACGGGAGTGAAAATCCATTCGTCTCACCCTCCAATGTATAACGATTTCTTTCAGACATTCGCCAACTACACCTTCCTTCGAGTCGAGCCAGACACGACTCAAAACACTTTTTTGACAAGTCAGGAGATTTCTATAAAATTGTGGTTGCAGCAAAGTCTACCCCGGATTATGCTTTCCTCATTTCACGGTGCCATTGTGACTGTCCTCACCAGAAAAATGACATCACTGGTCGTTTGTTCAAATGACTAAAACAACCTACGTTTACCCGACAAGCACTTGTTGAAAATGTTAATATGATTAATGTTTGTAACTATTTGGGAAGACACTGACAAACAACATGTCGTCCTGCCAAAAGGAGCACTGGCTCAGACATTTGGAGGACTTGTTGGTAATTTAATTTGCTCTGCCTGCAATTAAAGGATAAGTTCTATCTTAATACCGTACTAAAACCAAACCACATTCACTATAAGACAGTTGGTACTTGCAGTTCATTGTTCCTGTTCATACTGGTTGTGAAGAAATTCTTGCGGCTACACTGTAAGAAATGGGGAACAAAACCACACTAGGAGGGTGCAAAGCAAAGCTACTATCTGTTTCTGTCACACTAATATCTGTATTTGTATCAATATTTAGAAAATACTGTAAGTAGGATGGTTCCGTACAGGACATTGTCCAGTCTGCTTGATTTTCTGCATTTTAATTGTTAATTATTATTCCTGTAATCAAATGTGAATACTCAAAAAACATGCACATTTTCACTGTAATATTCACCCTCATTTCCTTCAATGATTTCTGACAGTGTTGTCCTGGCACAGGTGGATGATTATGGCATGTAAGTAGTGTACATCGTAAACAGACAGAACCTATCCTTTAAACAAAAACACGCTACATTCATGTGCCGTAAAAACCTTGGGCAGGTGTCATTGTTAAATAAGATAAAACAGAATCAAACAGAAAGAGTAATGAGTCTTTTTTTTTAAGAAAACCCCTCATTATTAAAGCAACAGGATGTTTAAACCACCGCCATTTCCGTTTAAGGGCGCTGTTTTGGTACATTCAGTCCCGTGCTGACAATGACCTTGGATAATAGTCCACAGGCATTTTTTGTCAGATGTCATTTCCTCTCACTCTCTCCAAATATCTCTGATTACTCTGTTCCTCTTTGCCAAAATGTCTTGGAGAATAAAAATAATAATAATCTCTAGTTTTATATAAGTTAATAGTGAATAATAAATAGTGTATGTAGCCTATAGCATGAAGAAAAAAGGAGAAGGAGGGCGTGTAGAAGAATGTGGCAGCGGATTTTGTAGGTCACCCCAAACAAAGCATAAGGGAACGACACACACACACACACACACACACACACACACACACACACAGGCTGGTAGAGCACTCTGAACCCTCAATGACTAACCTACAACCATCCTATTAGGAAAACACACAGGTGCGTACATGCAGGCCCACATGTGCTCTTTCTCACACACACACCCACCCACAAGACGAGATCAAGAAAAGAGTTCACACGAACAGCAAGGCCTGTGGTATTTGTTGGCCTCAAGTGGGTCACACACACACACACAGGACAAATAATCATACAGCTTTCATCCTCCAAGGCAGGAAATGCTGCTTTTAAGCTCTGTGTATTTGAGTTAAAAGAGCAGATCACATACACACACACACACACACACAAAGTTTCTCATCTATTATACACACACAGTCACATAGACAATTTTTGGAAGTGTTACAGATGTTTGAATGCTCACATCTGCACAAAAACTCACACAAATACACGCTGGAAACTCTTAAAACCAGATCAACACACAAGCATAAAGTTGTGTTAGTGTTACGGATGTTCACACACACACACACACACACACACACACACACACACCTTCTCTTTTTACATACCAACACTTAGCAAAAAAAACAAAAAAAGCCCCCGTCCACCAAAAACTACAAACATGGCTGAGATTTGACTAAATCCTGAAAGAATCTGAACAACAACAGTTGAAAGATTTGTCTCTTTCTCTCTCACACACACACACACAAGAAAAAATGTACAGAAGGATGGGGGAAAAAATGGAGGAGAATTAAGGAAGGAAAAAAAGAAAGAAGGAAAAGGGGAAATAAGGGAAGGGAAATACAAAAAGTAAGAAGATGGGAAAGAAGAAGAAGATAGAATTTGAAATAAAGATGAGTTTTGAGAAGATAGAAATTAGGACAGGAACACAAGACAGAAGGAAAAATATTGGATAAAGGAAACACAAAAATTAAAAAGGAAAGTAGAGGAAGGAGAGAAAGGAAAAAGAAACAAAAGTAAGAAAAAAGCATCGATGTAAAGGAGGGATAAAGCAATAGATTGCGAGGAAAAGGAGGCAGAAAGAGGGGGAAACAAGGGGTTTCATGAGTGAATCAAACTGTCTTGCAGAGAAGAAGAAAAGCGTAAGCAGAAGAAAACAGAGATGTTTGACAGGCAAGAGAAACAACCGAAGACAGCGAAAAAGAGAAGCAGTGGGAGGGGGTGATTAATGAAGAAGGGAGGAGGAGAAAGAAGAAGAAGACATTCCCTCTTGTCCATCTATTGTGGAGAAACAGGAGGGGAGGATGACAGAGATAGAAAGAAAATACAAACAACAAATAGAAAGAAAGAAAGACTTTAAAAATAAAAAATAAAATACAAACAACAAACACGAAGAAAGAAAGAACGTGCAACAAAAGAAAGAAAGGAATTCCTTGCATGCAAATTCCATCATAAATCTTTCTCCACTTTCTCTTGCTTTCTTCCAAAAAAGGTCAAAGGTCACCAGTGTCCCGATAACATGCTGCAGAAACATCTCACATATCTGTGTACAATATTACACCTGTGCACAAAAACCTTTTGAGACCAAAAAATGAAACGGAGGATAACAAGACACATAATAGACCTGAGCTCCCATTTTCTTGATTTCCTGAAGTCGTTCACATCAGTTTTGCCTTTCTGACATGTTATGAAAGCACGTTAGATTTCCAATAGGAGCTCCTTGTTGGATATCTGGAGGTTTCTCTTGCAGGAGGTAGCTCATGTTTGCCCTGTTTGTGTTGGGTGATGATTAGCAACAAGGCAAAAATAAAGTCAAAGACAAAAAAATAATTAAATAAAAAAAATTAGCTGTACAAATATTTTTAACAAAACACAAGAATCCTGGTTTGGGTTTGGAGAGACTATATCTGGATTCTTCTCCTGTTTTTTGAGATGACCAGAGCACATTTAGTCTCACCCTTTGACCCTGGCTAAAGAAAATACTCCCGTCACTTGAGGACCCTCCAGAAAATAAGATGGTGGTGCATTTTAGAGTCATGAGCCACAGTCTGAGAATCACTTGGGTGAAAAAAAAAAAAAAAAAAATGGGAAAACAACCCTCATCCAGGACGGTTCAGAATAACAAGTTATCTCTATCACATGGCTAGTTTTGGAAAGACAGAGTTGAATGGGTTGCCTTTTGATGCCTTTTTGTTTTTTGTTAAATGATGGTCCTAAACACAGACCAGAACTAAACAGTAAGGTCTGAAGGTTTTATGGTTGCCAGAGTTTTAATAAACAATAGCTAAAGACGTTAACTTTTGTGAGAAAGAAACTGTTTTGCAAAACAGCAACAGTAGTGCTCCTTAGAGCTCCAGATTTAAAGGTACTTGTTAAATTAGATACGTTCCACTTTTTCATATGAAGCTGCTATGTTGTGTTTAAGTTGAGTTTAAACTCAACTTTTTGGAGACATAAACTGTTTAGCATAACGCAGACGGTTTGTTTATACAAGCGTCCCTGGGGGATTCTGATTAAGACACTTTGTCTCAAAGTTATTCTTTAAGTACAACTTGATGCTGTTTAAACTAAGAAATCTTGTGTCAAGTTGAGCTTAAACTGTATAAACTCACCACATTAAAGCGAAACTAATCAATGTGAAGAACCTTTAAGAGAAAGAAATTGTTAAAAACTGCATAACATATGTGGCCCGTTTAACTGGAGTTACTCTGTGCTCCTGATTAAGACACAATTGGTCTTCAAAATATGTATACATGTATCTTGTTGTTTCTGCTTAAACTCATGATTAAACTCAAGTTGCGCTCAAACTTATAGCTAAACTTAAATCAATCCTTTATCCATTACAGTTGATGAAAGTGACTTTTGGGAGAAAGCCATTATAGTTGAGGAAGTTGATGTTTTGGAGAATTACACTGTTTTACATAACACCAGTGGCTTGTTTAGCCCGGCATTCCTCAGGGCTCGTTATTAAGATACCTTTAACATGAGATATTGAGTTTTAACCTCAAAATATCTAGTTGAATTCAAGGTGAAACTTCTTAAACTTGTATTTCTGTATTAACGCAGAAGTCTGACCTTCAGCTGCTGTTTAAACCCAAGTTGAAACTAACTACAGGGACAGCAAATAAGGTGACATAAGAAAAAAAAAGACAGAAAATGAAATGCAGAGTTTCAACAAGGATCCACCCTACTGAATATCTATTTGACTATCTATCTGCCTGTCCATCTATCTGTCCATCAGTGTATGTGTAGCAGTATTGTTGATGTTAACACAACCTCAGACAGACTGATAATAGACCAGCTGGAGCATGAAATCCCATAGAAAGACACAGAGAGAGATAGAAAACGGATGAGAGACAGAGAAACACTATGGGGACAGGGAGATAGACGCAGAAAGGGGAATGAAATAGAGAGGGACATGGTAATATCTGAGTACAGGGAGAAAAACTAAAAAACAGACAGAAGTGAGACACAAAAGAGAAATAAAAAAAAAGTGGGGGTTGCTGGCATTGGCGAGTATGACACGGGGTCACTATGACAGAGAGAGGGAGAGAGGGCGAGCAAGATGAAGAGAAAGAAGTGGGGGAGGGCGGGACACACAGAGAGAAAGAAACAGACACCAAATTCATTGTTTTCATTGTCTAATTTGAACCACAGAGAGGGAGAGGATGGAGGGATGGGGGAGAGGAGGAAGGGAGGAGGCGGGGAGGAAGAGAGAAAAATGAGGAGGAACAGGAGACGGGTTGAGAGAGATTCACACACATTCCTGCTTCAGAATGAAGTTTGAGACTGAAAATGAAATGATCTGAGGAGAAAGTTTAGTTTTTGTTTTTTTAAAGTAGACTGGTTCATCTTCAGAGCAGCTGAATTCCCACCACATCCCTGATTTCAACTTGCAGAACTTTTCCATCAGTGTGTTTACTTACACTCCGATAATTCAATTATAATCATATTAAAGCTCTTATTATTCCAACTCTCATGTAAATATGTTAACCAGCTTATCTTATTGGATTTAAAATGTTACTCCTGCCAAAATCTGACTTTTGAGTAGAGCCAGACCGAAATAGGATTTTTTAAATACAAATTTTGATATTTGAGGATTTTAAAAAACACACACATTAATGTTTATCCCCAACATTTGTTATGTGTAGTTATGAGACCTAGTGCAGTAAAAAATAAATTTTTAATTGTTAGAAATAGTCCTATGAACAATAAATACAGCTTATTGCGGTGTTCGATCCGTATTATTTTATAATCCCATTCATCAAGTTTATGGTTTAGAGCCACCAAATTGTAACCTAACTTAGCAAACAGATGTCCATGTCTGTTGTGGGGTATTTTGGAGGACCTGGCAACAGAACTCTAATCACAGTCCACCTGTTGTCCAGTGTGTTGTCCTCTGTAGTTACTCTCGTTTTCAATTAATTTTGTCAAAATAATTGTTATGGGTGGGATGTCAAGTCTTTGTTGTTTGATTTGAAGTGTGCTTGGGTTAAATGGTGCTAATGTGCACACATATACACAGCTAAAGACACGCATAAGCAAAACTATGACTTCTTGGAACCTTTGATATCATTTATTGGTATTTTTTCTTGTGATTTTACTGTTTATCGTTCATGTTTTGAGTAGCTGCCTAAATGAGTTTTCTTGTTACAATGTATGTATGTATGTCTAATCAGAGGCAGTGAATGCTGTGTTATCTGACACTGGTTGATGTTTTGCAATTTGCACCTATAATTTCCATCCATCAATAAGTCTGCAAAGGAATGAGTGTTTGATACTCAATTTATTCTAGACATTGTTTGCTTTAAATCTGGGTAAGATTGAGACACTTAATGAAGCTGAATTCCTTGACAATCTTTTACATTAACTGTTGTCATTATTAACCGTTTCATGCTGTATGCACTTAATGATGAATTCCCATGAAATAACTTTTTATATTAAATAGAAATGCAGGGTTTTTTAAATGAATCCCAACCCTTTTCTAAATTAGCACTTTATGAACAGGTGAATGTTTCTCATGAAATACCGATGAGATTCAAAAACAGGCTTTAGTTTAGCTTGTTTCCTGATGACCAGACGAGTCCCAGGCTGAGACTAAATTTACTTAGTGTGGGTTACATGCTGGAAAAAGGGTTAAGAGCTCCTGATATAGGCTGCCTAAACACACATGGCCTTTATTTCTGCTCCAAGTGCACTGACTCTTTTTAAGAATGGTGCTGTATTTATCCTGGAAAATGTTTCATGAACATGTTTACTCTCATTTTTAATGACTTCCTGTTCTCACACTCCCACACATTCACAGTCACAGTGTGCTGTTGTCCTGCTACTCTGCACACTGTAAGTTAGGAGGTCAGCGTCTTGCCCGATGGCACTAAGGGTCTGTAATATTGGTTGCTGTTTCAGATGTTCCACTCTGGGTTTTATAGCTAGTGTCAATGCTACGCTGTATCAAAACAGTAACCACTCAAACAACTGTAGCGAGGATCCACGCTATGCTGTGTCAACACAGTAACCATTGAAATGACTGTAGCGAGCTTTAACGCTACGCTGTGTCAAAACCGTAACCATTTAAACGACTGTAGCGAGGGTGCATGTTGTACTATAGCATGAATATATAAAGCATTAAATCCACTGCCGTTGCCTCACAAAGCCTCCAAAGTACTGGAATAATCTTGGAAACACATTTCATTTAACCAGCTTCTGTTTCTAGAGCCCGACCGATATATCGGCCGTTATGAGCTAACTGCATTTAATCGGCATCGGCCGCTTATAACAGCAGATATATGACTATTAAAAATTAAACCTAGAGTCAGATCCTTCAGTCGTGTCATGGGTGTTGCATAGTTTGCCCACCAGAGAGCGACCAGCTGCAGCTCCCCCGTTAACTACAGTGCCTCACCACAAAAACCACAGAAGAAAACAATCAGCTGACCGGAGCTTACCTGCAGCATTTAGAAACACGCAGAGGGCTGTGTGAGCGGTGAGTCGGCCTTTTGTCAAGTTAATTACATGACTTTATCAATTATAATAAAAACAGACCCAGTCACTTCTCCTCTCCTGAAAACATTCAAGACTTGCTAACCCTCCCGTTTTTCACTGCCATCTCCCGGCTTCCTACCAGCTCACAGCAGTTTAATGTTACGGTAGTTGGGTGTTGAAACCTGCAGAAAGACACTTCTAAATATTCTCTAAAATCACATAACGTTACAGCAGCTAACGCTGCCTGTTGCTAAATTAGCCACAAAGCTAATGCCGTGTTTATCAGTGGAGGAGGCCTAACAATAATTAGCCGTTAAACTACAGTTTCTGGTGTATTCTAAATATATCTGCAAGCCGCCTGTCTGCAGTTAGTCGACGTGTCTGAAATGATTAAACCAGAGCGGACATGTAAACAAACATGAGCTGAACAAGAATCTAACACGGCTTCCCGTAGCTCCTCTTTGTGTGACGTTGTAGATGTGAAACGCTGCAGTCGGAGCCGTAACGGCTCTGGTTGTAGTTATAACGTTACATGAAATCTCAAAGTTGCAGGTCCTCGTTGTAGACATTCCTGTAGTATTAGATGCATTCAACAGCAGCCCACTGTACCCTAGACGGCATGATTTATACCGATGGTGGTTAAATGGTTTCTCGTAGCTTTGGTTAGAAGAGTGCTGGTAAAGGGATGAACTAGACGTGAATGTGCTACATTGAAATTATGGCAGATTATGTGTAGGTTAAGTGAAATACACATGCTTATTCTCTCTCTGTTTACAGAGGGATGAAAAAGTTGCATCTTCCAGTAGCAAATGTTTTTTGATGTGCAATTGTGTACATGTTCACTTTGAGACTATAATCGATTTTATTAACATAATCCATTCAGGAAGAGATTTTATAGCCCACATACATACCAGCTTTCAATACCTGTTCTAAGTGTAGTTTATACAGAAAAGGGGTCTAATATCCAAATCATTGTTAAAATCAAAATATTGGCTCATAAATTGGCTCTTTTTCACTTTAATGTCGGCATCGGCCCCCAAAAACTCATATCGGTCGGGCTCTACTAATTACTGACTGTGGAGTGATGTTATTGGCATGTTACAGATACTAATTGTCGGCCAGTGGTATAGGATGAAACCTTCAACAGGAATGTGTGTGGCATCCACTCGTGCATGTGTGTGTGAAGTTACATTTAAAACACAGACCCACTCCTAAAAACATTGCGTAATAGTGCCTTTAGTGGTTGAAAAAAAACTCTACAGGGTACCTTTAAGTGTAGTTGACATTACAACTTTACCTGATGAGAAAACATCCAAATACATCCATTCATCTAAGAAACGAAGTGTTGAAAAAGACAAAACTCACAGTATATCTGCAAAAACTGGAGATACAAATACTGCACAGGATGAAGAGGTAATAATATAAAGTAATGACTGAAAAATAAATGAGTAGAATCATATAATTTCATTGTGATCAAAACAAAATAAAAATATTACATTTAAATTCCAAGTCTGGGTGTTCTGTTCTAACACAACACACATATCTGTCTCTCTCACACACTCACAGTAGTTGTTGCTTACATAGACGCTCTTTCTGTCCTGTAAACTGCAATAAACCCAAACACACACACAGACACACCGTAAATCTCACCATAATACGCCCTCTGAGTGTACGTGTGTGTGTTTGTGTGTGTTTGTGAGCCTGTGTGTGTGTGTGTGTTTTATAGGTGTTGTAAATTTGGCTGCAGACGTTGTTTTTATCAGCATATTCGCAAGCTGTTTAGCCAACGGTGCAGATGTCACTGTTACGACCACACACACACACACACACACACACATACACACATACATAAAGATGCAAAGAGAGAGAGAAACATGTACACACACAGCATTTGACACTGTTTATACAGTTTGGTATGTTTGTATAATCCAATCTAAATTCACCTGGTTGTGTGTGTGTGTGTGTGTGTGTGTGTGTGTCACACATGTGCAAGCCGACCCACCATTTGCATCTGCCTGCGTAAGCCCATATGAGAGTTTTTTCTCCCCTCAGTGTTTTTAAATGTATGCGTGTTCGGTGTGCATGCATGCAAGTGTGTGAAGGTCAGCGCAAGAGTGTGTGTGTGTGTGTGTGTGTGTGTGCGCGCACACGCATTTGAGTGTGAGTGTGAGTGTTATTTGATTAATGCTGAGAACCGTGGAGTGTTTAGAAAGAGGTCGTGACCTTTCAGCTTCCATTCAATCAGACAGAGAGAGAGGGAGAGAGAGAGAGAATATCTCTATCCTCTTTTTCTAACCTCTCTCTCTTCTGGCTTTTTTCTTGCCCCTTGAGAATCTGATAAGCCTTAGTCAGCACACACACACACACACACACACACACACACACACGCTAATAAAGCAAGCTCCTTATTTACCTGAGGTGTAGAGACCACACTTGCGCTATATGGCCAAAAGTATGTGGACACTCATGTAATTTTTTTAGTCTGGGTTCTCATGGTTTTAGGCCCCTTAGTGCCAAAGAAGAGAAATATAAATGCAACAGCATTAAAAACTTTAGATAATAGTGTAATTTCACCATGACAGACTGCATGAGAGACCGTCTTCGTGAGACGTCACCATCGGTCATTTGTCCTAATATGTAAATTAACATGTTTACATTGACCTGAGAAGGACCTGTATGGGCCGTGAGAGTGACGTCCATTAGAAGCAAAAGGCAGAATTTGCTTATTTTACCAGCGCTGCGACGAACATTCATTTTAGTATTTTCTACTATTAATTAGTCTTTATTAAAATCAATTATTTATTTTCTGTATAAAATGTCAAAGAAATGGTGTAAAATGACCGTCATCAATTTAAAAAAAACAGAATTGACATCCTAAATGTCTTATTTTGTCCGACAACAATTGAAAACCCAAATGTATTTAGTTTATGAAAACAAACAAACAGCTCACAATTAAGAGGCTAGAACCAGTGAATGTGTCGCGCTTTTGCCAAAAAAAGAAAGACCTAAACAATCAATCTAATATCATAATAGTTGTTGATTATGGATCCATTGACTAATTGATTCCCACGCTAAATTCAACCTTTTTACACCCTGATGGTTTAAGATGAATGATAGTTGTATGTATGTAATGTATGTTTTGGTTATTCACATTTCTCTTTCTGAATCCACTCAGCGTAAATATGATATCTTAAAAAAGTAACTTAACTTAGTATCATAGTAATGTGTTAAGTCACACTGATTGATCAATAGAGTATATGCAGAAACTAAATGACCATGACAATGAAGGTCCCCTAACCTTGAAGAAGTAAACAAGTCGTTTTTGTGTCCAAACCTAACCACTTGACTTTGCCACATTATAAAAACAGATTTTACTTGAGTTTTAATTTTCTTCGATTGTCTTTTACCTCCTTAAAAATGCTGGTAACACTTTCTGTGAAGGTCATCGCTATAATGACTTGTGCATATATTTATAACACAATATAATGCGTCCATAACACATTATAACAATGGTACAATAATAATGTACTATGGAACATGGTCAGAGATTCTTGCCACACATTGATATAAACTGGTATAACTATTAGTTATAAACATTAAATCAAAAGTTCATAATACATTATGAACTTTGCTATAGCGCCTAATGCATGTTTTTAAGTGATTATAACAACTGTTATAATGTCTTATGGACGCATTGTATCGTGTTATTAATATATACATAAGTCATTATAGCAATGACCTTCATAGAAAGTGTTACCAAAATGCCTTTGTGTGTTTTTTATCTGTTTTCTTTTAAAACCAGATGGTTTCATGACTTAAGTACTTTGGACGGATTTTAAAAAGTGCCCTATAAAAAAAAATTATTAAATTATTATTATTGCACTTACTTTTCCCAACAGCGATTTAAAACTGTTTTGGGAGACCGACAAATGATGCTGTCCTGCTGATTGGGGTCAGGTGTCACATCAGAAAACGCCTCTGTGCGTCGTTCTAGAGGGCATGAACAAACAGCCTATTTTGTCGTTTAATTTGGAGGACTTGTTGGTTTTAGCGTCTGCTAAGCCCAAAGCTCATGGATCTATTATTCAAACCAGCCTTCCTGGACCGTATTTTATTATCTTACTGGTACCTGAAACAACACAGCCCCTTGCCTTCTTTGTTAACGCAGGTCAATGCTCTTGTGGCTGAATGGGAGCTAATCCCTGCAGCCAGGCTCCAAACCCTTGCGGGAAATCCCTCCCAGAAGAGTGGAGGCTGTTGGTGCAGGAAAGCAACGTCCAACAATCACGTTTGTGTAAATGTTGAGGTGTCCACATACTTTTGGCCATGTAGCGTAGCTCGCTCTCTCTTTTATACACTGATCTTGTCTTACTCTGAGTCAACACTTTCTTTTCCCCCCTCTCTTTCTTTCTCCCATGTCATCTCTTTCCCTTCCTCCTCTTCGTCCTCTTCGTCTTCCCTCCACTATCTGTTAATTTGCTCTCTATCTCTCTCTCTCTCCTCTCTTTGAACCTCTCCTTTAGCCCCTGCGGCCCCAGCCAATTACACACTGTTTGTCCACCCGTTTTCAATAAAACACTGCTTCCCTCCCTCCCTCCTTCCATTCCTTCCCCTCCTTTTTTTTTATATTTTCCTCCCTCTCTCTTCCCCCTTGTCCACCCCCGACTGCTTCCGTCCACTCCCGTCTTCCCTCTCCTCCTCCTCCTCCTCCCTCCCTTCATTCCCTTTTTTCATTTTTAATTAACTTCTTTTGTAACTTGGAAGCGACCCCCCCTCCTTCAACATGCCTCTTGCACTCCTACACTCGCTCTGTCTTTCTCACAAACACACACTCATCTGTTTGAGACTTGGCCTTCGTCGGCGCACACAAACACACATGTAAATGGAGGTTAAACATGCTATTTACATATCAATTACAGGCAGACACCGAATCAATGATTAATGCGGGCTCAGATTAGCGCAGAGCCTGCTAGCTTAACCTAATCTGCTGGTGTGTAACTGCCGTGTCCAACGAGTTAAAGATTTTATACATTTGATTGAGATTTGAAGGGTTTTTACTTAAAGTAAATGGATTTTCATTACTTTCAGTCTTTGAATCAATGACTTCGTCAGTTTGTATACTACTCCTAGCTTAACTGCTATCTGCCGGGAAGCTGGAGTGTCAAATGTGTTCAAGATTTTATACATGTGATTGAGATTTAGATTAGGTCAGGTTAGAGGTCTTCGTTTTAATTGAATAAATTTGGATTAAGTCGTTGCATCTATAAATTGTGGTAGTTTGGGAGCAGTTTTGAGCCTGCGAGCTTAACTGCTCATAGCTTTTCAAGAACAGCCCATGTCAAACCTATAGTTTACACTTTTGTTTAGAAATGAGTTAATTTGATGATTTGAGAAGAGTTATTTAATGAGACGTATGGATGAATTAATGGTTGAATTAATTTGGTCATCGAATTAATAATTTTTAGCTTTGCATTAGCACAAGCTAAGCCTGCTTTTTTTTTGCTTGCTGGGAAACAGCACGTCATATTTTACTTGCTAAAGGCTTGATAAACCTTTATACATTTGAGCTTTACATTAATAACTGTAGACTAAATATTTTTTTAGTGAAAGTTTATGAATTAATGGCATTTTGCATTAAATTTTGCTTAATCACTATCTGCACTGAAACAGAATGACACAGGAAGAAAGAGTTTTTGAAGTAATTTGAAACTTAATCATTTAAGAATTTCAAACAAACTAATTTAAGTTAAAGGATCATTTCTGTATTTTTAAACCCAGGTTCTATTTTCACATATATTGGCGTCAAAATGAGTAGTAGGCACAAAATGTTTTGGAATTTGTGCAGTAGATGGCTGCATGCCGGTGGAAACGAGGGAGAGGATTTTGTTGTGTAGCGAAACTTAAGTTTCTGGTTAAAAACAAAGGGTGTCACCGGGAGTCACTCTCATATGGATCCTTTCCGTGATGTTGTCAGAAACTTCATATAACAGTCTGAGCCTGTCCCGAAGGAGCCAAAGGAATACGCTCCATAGCCTTTTCCATCTACTAGTCATTTCAGCCCCAAAGTATGTGAAAAAAAAAATCACCCAGGTTTAAAAATGCATAAAATATCTTTAAATAAATCCATTAGTTATTACAGTGTTTATTAACTCTGAGCTGCTAGCTTAACTGCTATCAGTGAGAAAACTTGAAAACCCCTTATCTGAAGGAATTCATGGTTTAAAAAATATTTTAACAGAATAGATGAAAAGCCAAACTCTGGTTAAGGCAGCAAATGGTCTAGTAAGGCTTATAAACACACGTTTACTAAACCAGATATTTATGGTATAAACTGGCCACCTTCATAATTAAAAACTTAGTTGCACAAATGAGCAGTATTTGTGTCTCTACATGCAACTGCTCTATATTTCACTGTGCTTTCATGTTACAGTATGTGTTTTTATGGGTTCGACTGTGCTTTTATCTCAGGTTGCAGTATATTTTACTGGCTTTAGCTGCGGTTAAATTTTACTTCAGTATAATCCTGCAGGCTATTCACATGTTTTTCACCTGCAAAACAAATTCATGTAGTGGACGTGGAACCTGAGACTGATATTATATTTTATATCTTACATTTTCTGGCAATGAATGGTGGAGAGGACGAGGGCAAAAGGTCTAAACTGTCTAATCTTAGAAAAACAAGGATTTAAACCTTAACTTGCACAACATGCCCATCATAATCTTATAATATTCACATATGTCTCATCGTTTTTTCTTGTATTTCTTGTACTTTACAGCCTCTACTTTTGCTTCAAGGTCTTGAATCTGCTACTTTTCTATTACACTTCTGATGTGTTGTAAAGAACGACCTGCTCATTGATGAAGAGTTTATCATTAGATTGAGATTACGGATCTTTCGAATGAACAAACGAACACAAAAAAGTTAGAAATGGATGCAATGTTTAAAAAAAGACTTCTAGCAGGGAATCTTAAAATGCGTCTTTCAGGAAAACCTTGTAACTTTGATGAGATGCTTAACAATATTCTGTGCATCCATCCCTCTGTCTTTTTTCCTATACCTGTCCCTCTCCTGTCTTTTAAAGGTGGAGTGCATGCAATGATTTATTGGTGACACCAATATGTCAAACACAGAGGGGAGAAAAAAATGAGGAGGTGAAGAGAGAGAGATAGAAAAATAGATACAGTACATGGGAGGAAAGTAAGAGAAATGGGAGAAAAGAAAGCAAAAGACAAAAAGATGTTGTGCAAACTAAGACTGATTCAACAGTTACAGTGACGGGAGCAAACCCCCCCCACACACACACACACACATCATGGAGGGGTTTTTTGACAGCGAAGCATGTATTGTTGCATTGTTTCCTTTGAGTAGAAAATTACAGTGGACCGGATCGCTTCAATGACAAGCTATCAAAACGACAGCATGTCTGCCTGCACGCACACACACACACACACACACACACACACACACACACACACACACACACACACACAAAGCATGCAGTAAGCTATCACAGATACGAGTTAACATGCAAACACATTTACACACAAATGTACCATGCTGTTACTGAATGACAAGCTCATAGCTGCAAAAACAGTGTTTTCAGATATTCACATTAGGAACTCTCTCCCTGCTGCTGAAGCTGAAGGAACAACAGACGTGTTTAGTGGTTTAAAAAACAAATCCTTTATATGCTAATTTGCAGGTGCTAGCTACATTTTAGTCAGTTGTTTTAAATCTGCGCTGTGTCTAATTATTTGGTCCCCAAGTTTGTTATGGCGTGCATGGAGATGACCTTTAGGAGTAAAACTTTACAGGTTTGGAGATGCTGTTGTGTGTTTTATGGAACTCAGGAAATTTATTGTGAACACAAGCAATGGCACTTTAGTTTTGAGTTGAAACTACTGTACTAATAGAGCAATAAGTTTTGTTGCATTGCTTTACAGTACCAAAAACAGGAGGAGGGAAGAAGGGAGGAAAAGCTTTCAGAGTTTCAGCAGTCAATGGAAGGAGTGAAAGGTTGATGGACAAAATCACCTCAAACATAAAGTAGTATCTTCTTTAGGGAGGAAGATAATGGGCAGGTTATGTCACCAACAGTGACCGTGAGATGGGCCCACTTCGTTCACATGATCATTTCTAGAAATGTACTGAACTACTGTGTCAGTATTTCTAATGAAATTCATGCATTCATGGTTAAATATATACACATGGTAAATACAAGTTAAGATATCTGAAATAGTCATAGTTGTTGTTTCAGTTGAAGCATTTAAGGATCGGGAAAAATCCTGTGAAAAGACCAAAAACCAACCATGTCTCTCTGACTTCTCGGCACACTCTGTGGCTCACAGCCCCAAGATCATTGGTTCCTACTGAAGATGTAAATCTTAAAAATAGGCCACAAATATATCGTTTATTTTTTAAAGGCTCCTAAAACAGCCGACCGCTGTAGTTTTTTCAGCAAATGTTACTAACAGGAGGAAATACTGACTATTTTTAGCAGCGATTAACACACAATTGATGCTCTGGTGAGTATTTCCAGCAGCAGGACGTTGTATAGGATTGAGTCTAAATAAATAAATTTAAAGTGTGTGTGTGTTCATTGGGATGAAGGAACATGTCTCCCAGTGCAACAGTGTGGCTCATTGGTGTGTTTTAAATAGTTTCTGGACAACAATGGCACAGAGGAAGAAGATGTGTCGGGCTTTGATACACTTGTTAGTAGTGTGGGTTTTGGTCTTTTCAGTGGATTTGTTGACGAAAGGAAAACTATAGAATATAAGACTTATCCTTCAAAAGCATGACACCACCCACAAGGAACTGATTTAGTGGTTTACAGGTCAAAAACATCCAGACATCTGGTTAGAATGGGGTAAATTTTAATTGAAAACGTATTTAGATGGCTATGTTACATGTTGGGTCAGTTGCACGGATCTCCTTTACAGAGAAATGCAGTTGCTGATGAATTCTGTTGTAACTGGAATTAGTATTCAGATCATTTACTTAAATAAAAGTACAAATACTGCACCACAAGAAAAGATCCTACATCCAAAACCTCACTTTACTCTGGGGTAGGCAATGTTGGAGAAACTAGCAAGAGACAGCTAGATTTTGAAAGTATTTAACTGAAAAAAATATATCCCACCTCCTCCCTTCAGGACTTCCTCTAAAGCCACTCCCCCAAAACACATTGTCATGCGCAGAGAGTGCACGCAGGTAGGCTGGTAGGCCTTATAGGCTTATTTCAGTCCTGTGACAGCCACAGATACTTTTTTATTTTTGTGTCAGTACATTTTCTTTATTGATTGCTTCTGTAATGTCAAGAGAACAAAATTCAACAAATTCAATAAAAATGCTTCTGTAATAAACTACCTACTGCTGCTTTATGTAAAAGTGTGTAAGTATCATCAGCAAAATTTCAAAAGGTATCAAAAGTAAAAGTACTCATAGTGCAGTAAAATATTCCCTGTCAGTGTTTCACTATTATATCTGATGTTTCTGGATTAAAATTCCTGCTGAATTAATGTGTACTACTTCTTCATATCCTGTTGGGTAGTTTAATCTACAGCAATGCATCATGGCTATAAGATCATAGCCTGAGAAGGAGGAGAATTGTCTCAACCCATAAAAGGAGGACTACATCAGTTTATCACAAACACATGTTTCTTACTGGACAGGAAGGGGATGAAAATGGGTGAAAATTGTAATTTGTAAAGCAACTAGTGACTAAAGCTGTCCGACAAAGTACAATATATGCCTAGACATAGTGGAGTAGAAGTATAAACCACTTAAGTTCAGGTGAGTAAATGTACTTCGTTACATTCCACCAGTGATGTAAACTAAACCTTTCACTTTCAGTATGGGATCGATCGATCTATCCATGTCTCTCACAGAGCAGAAGATAACTTGTCTGTTGACAAAAGGAGAAAACATTTAGAGTCTCTGTATTTTACATATATTAAACTAAACTTAAGGTAAAGGCTTCATTGATGATTAAGTCGTCATATTCCTAACTTTATTTTGTGAACATCGTTTGTTATAACTTCATTTTCTTGTCCAGAATCTTTTTGTGTGTAAACAATAGAGGAAACAAAACGAGTTTCGGGAGTTGGCACTCGAATGAAGCGCTAACATGTTCGTTTGCTCAAACACACACATACACACACACACACACACACACACACACACTCCCACGCTGGTAGAATGATGAGAACTTATTCCTCCATAAACGTCTCAGTCAGTTTAACCACTGTTATTATTCTAATCATGATGACATGTTTTTAAATGGATTATTATACGTTTTCATTAATAACACGCTGTCTGGGAAGGAGTTTTGACGCGCAGGGTGGTTGTGACGAGCACACACACACAGTACATGTCCACAGCAATAAAAACTTAAACACACACACACACACACACACACACACACACACACACGCAAAAGCCACACAACTCCATAACAACAAAAAAAGGGGAAATATTGGCAATAACGGAGGGGTGTGTGTGTGTGTGTGTGTGTGTGTGTGTGTGTGTGTGTGTGTGTGTGTGTGTGTGTTTGGGTGTGTTTTTTTTCCTTAAAACCTAACCCCCCCCCCACACACACACACACACACACACACACACACTTGCATGTTCCTGACACGTTTTCACTCTGCTAATTACAAATTACACTAAGTTAAAGTTTTTGTTAATAACACGCTGTCTGGTAAAGTTTCTGTATGACGAGGACACTGGTGGGCGACACACACACACAAACACATAGATATGCATGTATGCTCTTGTCATGTTTTTAATTGATT
Source organism: Micropterus salmoides (assembly GCF_014851395.1). Taxonomy (NCBI): domain Eukaryota; kingdom Metazoa; phylum Chordata; class Actinopteri; order Centrarchiformes; family Centrarchidae; genus Micropterus; species Micropterus salmoides. Next base: position 32,559,876 of record NW_024041150.1, read on the forward strand.
TCAGCTATAATTATTTTTGTAATACACACACACACACACACACACACACACACACACACACACACACACACACTCCCTCTCATCTGTAAGTCGCGGCAATTTAAAAATGGATGATAATTAAATTTTCCTCCTGTTTTTTATTAATAACATGTCTCCAGGAAAGCACACACACACAAACACACACATCACCTGTCATCCCCCTCGCTGCCCTCTCTTTACCCTCTCTCAGCTCCTCCTCTCTGTTCTCCTTTCATCTCCTCTTTCGCCTCTGACCTCCTCCTCCCCTTCTTCTTTCTCTCCCTCTCTTGCACTTTGATATTGCAGTTTGTGGATGCCGCTCACTCTAAACTGTAAATCTGTCGGTTGCTTCTCTTCCCCCCCCCCCAGTTTTCTTTTTTCATCTCCAACACACACACACACACACACACACACACACCTGACAAGCTGTCTCAATAAATAGAGAGATAAGACCAGGTGGAAGAAGAGAGAGAGAGGGAGGGAGGGGAAGAGAGCGGTAAATGACAAGAAGATTGAATAAAAGAGGGATGTGAGGGAGGGGAATGAAGGAAGAGGAGAAAAGGAAACAAGAGGGGAGAGGATGAACAGGTGGACTAAAAAGGTAGAAGAGGAGGAAAGAAAGGAGGAGAAAGAGCAGAAAAGAAAAAGGAAGGCTCGTGAAAGAAAGGAAAGAAGAGAGGAGCCGAGAACAAGAAAGAAAACAAGAGATGAAAGGATGAAGAGATGAACCAAAAGACAGAGGAGAAGGGAAGAAAGAACAAGGAAGAAGAGGACAGGAAACAAGAGAGCAAATGAAACAAGAATATGAGAGGGAAAATATGAACAGACGGAACAAATATGGAAGAGGAGGGAAGAAAAGAGGAGCAGGGGAAAAAGAAAAGAAAAATGAGACTGCAAAATAAGAAGGGCAAAGAAAGAGGAGAGATGAGAAAAAGAAGAAGAAAAGGGGGAAGAGGAGGAGTAGAGAAATTAAAGAATAGAAGAAAAGTGGATAACACAAAGGGAGGGGGTTAGGGTGAACAGATGGAGCAAACGATGGAAGAGAAGGGAGGAAAAAGGGGAGGAGGAGCAGAAAAAAGAAAAAGGAATCTGGTGAAAGTGGAGAGAAAAGAAAGAGGGAAAACAGGATAGAAGAGGGGAGAGAACCATAATGTGGAAGAGAGGGGAAGAGGAGACCAATGAAAGAAAAAGGAGGCTTGTGAATGAGGGGAAAATGAAAAGAGGAAAGGAAACAAGGAAGAACAGATGGACAGAAATATGGAAGATGAGGGAGGAGCAGGCAAAAAGAAAGGGAGCAATGAGGAAAAGGGAAAAAAGGGGATGAAAGGAGAAAAGGAAGGGAGATGGAACGGAGAGGTGGAGTAAGAAGGACATGAGAGGAGAAAGAGGAAGAAGTCATTTAGAGCGCTTAACAAATACATAAAGTAGAAAGTGTAAAGAAAAGAGTAGGAGGTGAAAGGAGGAGTAGAGGAAAGAGATATGAGAGAGGGGAAGAGGAGGGATGGAGAGATTACCTGGTGAACGAGAGGAAAAGCTGTTGTGACACTCCCTAATGCGATTTCTAAACCAATCTGCTAAGTGCACCTACGAGACCATGTTTGTGTGTTTAAGTGTGTGTGTTCACTGACATCAAATAATCTTGTTGCAGACAACACCCTCCCTCTCTCCCTCCCTCCCACCTCCTCATCCCTCCATCTCTCTCAGTGTGGACGTACCTCAAGTGACAAAGTCATGCTACATCTGAAAATGCATCTTTTCTTCTCTCAGCTTTGACCCTCTGTCCACACTGAGTCCACGTCATGAGCCAGTGTGAACGCAGGGTGGAAATTTAAAGAGACAGAGCTTTCCGCCAACTCTTTCACCGTAATCTCGAGTTTACCAGAGCAAATGTCCCCATGCACCCTCCCCACACAACGCACCTGTACATTTTATACACCTAGGCGTTTGTCTAAAGCCAGGAATTAAATTATATGCCCCCAGACTTCTGTCATTCCCACCTTTGGATGCTAAAAACATATCTTGCAACATGTCCTCAAACTTAAACGGCAAGTTAGGTCATTTGTCAATGCCTCCCTAAACGACACATATGACCATTTCCCTAAACGACATGCGAGCGCTGGAAAGTCCAGTGACAGGCATACTGAACCTTTTACACATGACGTTAAACCCATGGCGAACGTTATGAAACGGTCGCAGTTTGGTTAAGTTTAGGAAAACGTTGTGGTTTGGGTTAAAGTAAGTACGTTACACAAGTCACATGGTATAAATCACATGACTTAACTCACATGACACAAGTCAGTAATTCTAACTTAAAACTCAACCTAACCCCCAAGTCTTGCTCAAACCCCTTGGCGTCACTTTTTAACATGGCTATCTTTAGAGTCAATGCTACAAGCATTATATGTCCAGCGTCTTTCCCGCGCACTGTGCCGATTAGGATACAGCGCCACTGCATCAGCGTCATGCCTCAGTCGCAGTGGCAGAAATGTAACAAAGTGCAATCCTTTCTAGAATATAGTGTTAACCATGAAGACGCCGAGGCGGGACCAATTCTGACAGACGCGGCTGTGAAACTCTTTGCAGGAAATATGTCAAATGATGACAGGTCAGTGTCAGGTGTCGGACCGGACTTTGACCTATGATTTCCCAGAAACAGTCAACAAATAGTCAACATTGACATCTTTTTAATTTAAGCCCAGTGTGTTAAAAAGCGATGCCAAGGGGGTTGTGACTAAGTGTCCATGTGTGACAAGTTGGGAGTGAGAACGCATTGGAAAAATGTGGAAATGGAAACAACTTAATTCTTTCTTGATTCAGCTTTACTAAAACACAGCGTAGGTGATATAAGAGAGCAGGCCAGCTGAGACTCACAGCCGACCAGATGTTGCACAGTTTTTTGTTTGGCGACAAAAAAAAAAAAAAAAAAAAAAAAAAAAGAGGAGACATTTAACCAGTTTTCAAAAGCAAACAGAAAATATTAACATGGACTTATTTTGTTTTCACATGTAAACTGCATTTTTAGCTAAGAGTGGACGTAGAATCTCCCCTTCGCTTTTAAATCACACTTCCTTGCTTCACACTATGCCCACTCTATCACTGTCAATGTCCCTCACCCCACTCCGTTTGGAGACTCTCTCTCTCTGAAAAGTTAAGAGACTGAAACAGCCTTTGTGAAACACTATCTATTTCCCAACACACACACACACACTGACCTGCCTCTCCCCTCTTGCTGTTCAGTCCACACACACAGGGGGGGGGGGGGGGATCAGTTCTTTTCCGTGGTGACAGAGGGTCATATTTCTTGCTTTGATCTTCACCTCTCCCTCTCTTTGTTTCTATCCGGAAAACAGAGAAGCAGGAGCAGAGAGAGAGAGAGAGAGAGAGAGAGAGAGAGAGAGAGAGAGAGAGAGAGAGAGAGAGAGAGAGAGAGAGAGAGAGAGAGAGAGAGAGAGAGAGAGAGAGAGAGAGAGAGAGAGAGAGAGAGAGACTTTCCTCGCTGTCTCTCGTCCTGGATGGTTGGTAGGTTGGTAAGTGAAGCATGAAACCGCCTCCTCTCCCCCTGAGACACACACACAAGCTCACAGCCACCAAGGTACTGGATAGAAAACGTAATAAAAATTAAACCGTACACAGGATGTGAGAAACCTACAAACTTTCCATTAAACATGATAGCGCTAATGCATGATGGGAAGTGCTGTTATGGATGCAAAGGTCTGTTATTTTCCATAACTGCACATGCAGAGTACATTATCTTGCTTATAGAACAGCCAGCAATCAACATATAAGAATTTTCTATTTATATTTTGGGAAAGTGCAGTTTTTACATGGCAACTCGGCATTCTGTCAGCTTTCAGATCTACTACATTATACACCCAGTGATTGGAGGAGTTGTTGAGCTGGACTCTGGAGGCGGTGACGGAGAAGATGCTGTCGAAATTGGTTAGCTTTCGGAACAGCATCTCCCACCCCCTCCATCGCATGCTGGTTGAGAAGAGTAGCATCTTCAGCCAAAGACTTTTATACCCCCGAGGCATTCCACCGAGCGGCACAGGAGATCACTGCTGCCAGTGGCCATCAAACGGTTTAAGTCATTCCCACTTTGTGGCATCAGTGGACTGGGAGGCTGCTGAGGTCCTACTGGACTCTTAACTGGACTTACAATTACATTTCTGTAACTTGTGTCACAGTGCAATACATCTTATTAACTTATAATCACATACATTTTGCACAAGTTACTGCAATTTGCACACTTGGATGCACTTGCTTAAAAAGGACATACCTTTTTTCCTTTTATGTCAGTACTCACTCAACATTTAGTTTTTGCTGCTGCTGTGACTGTGGTGTGAATTTCTCCCTGGGGATTGAATAAGTATGTATCTATGAAAATTGTAAAACAAAAACAAAAATTAGGTTGTTATTTTAAGGTAATTAGATCTATAAATGAGTAACTGGTCATTAGAATATTGGTTAATTAAGAAATTGGCATTTCAGTTAGTTGTAATTAGCCAAATGAAAAACGTCTTCATGAAAGCCCCTGAAGACTGTAGCACAGTAATTTTGTCTTTTTGTAGATCAGGCCAGTTATTTAGCTCTTCTCTGGTTCAGGGTTAATCCAGTGCAACCCTTCCTATTATATATTAAACATTTCCAATAGAAATTTGGAAAATTTCCAGCTTCCAAATTCACAGTTCTCCATTAGCGGGTGTAATTTATGCCAGAAAGCAAAGTATGTGACATGTTTTTGGTCTCATGTGAAGCACAGACCTTATTTCTCTGCATAAAACACAATGGAGGGAATCAACAGCTTAGTGAGCTTAGAAATTAAGCCATTTCTGATTAAACGTATGGCAGCAACGGACTTCTATAATACTGTCAGGCTCACGATGGACAGCAAAAAAAAAAGATCAAATTTGATGCACAACCAGAGATATCATCCTTGTCAAATCCTGGCGCCTACATTACCCACAACTCATCGACAGTTTAACAGGAGATTCAGATGCTAGTAGTGTCTAATGTAGCCTTGAGCTTCTGGCCTGCAGCAGAGATGAGCAGCAGGAGGTTTGGTAACCTCACATCTTTCTAACTCCACACCAACAGATTTTTTTCCATTTCCAAGCTTGTAGTCTTCAGCAGCCCACATGCTGACTCAAGTGACATCACTTGAGGACGTCACACAGCTCTCTCTGGAGACTGTTTTAAACAACATGTTTCCCCTCCCACATATGCAGCACCTGTAAACACACGTGGACAATGCACAGCAAGCGTTGACAAAATGTGCAGTGTTTGTGCAATGTTTGTCCACAATTTGTCACTTTTCACATTCTGAATCTACCACCAAGGAAATTTTAAACTTAAATATCGACAGTTAATATCATGACATGAAAATGTGTTTTTGACACAGTCCTACCGAGGTATGTAAATGAGCCAATGGGCACATATTAGAAGGAAGCATCCCGAATTTCTGTTACTGACTGGAAAACTGATTGTCATTATCACCGATCAATGATGACTGACAAATTGTGTTTAGATGCGACCTGACTCATCGCTATGTGGCTCTCAACGCCGCACACGACCTCAGCTCCTTGTCAGCCAACGCTTTAACCTTTATCAATTAACCAACAGCACAAAGCGGAGCTGAAACCAGACACACACTCAAACATACGTGAAACCAGCGAAACAAACACACAAATATCCCCAAGACACACACACAAAAACAAGCACATGCAGGCGAATATGAACACTGCCGCAGACCTACACACACACAAACACACACAGATGTAACCTGACCCAGTGTGACAACTGATAGCTCTGTTTGTGCTTGCTAGACAATCTCACACACACACACACACACACACACACACACAGAAACAGACATACCTCAGCCAGAAGGCAAAACAACGGACCGTGTTCGAGTGTGTGTGTGTTTTAGAAACCACTGTGCTCCATTAAAAGAACTTAATGCCCCATGCAAAAGAATGAAAAACACCAAATTGATGAAAGGAGTTCATGCTGAGTGTGTGTGGACGTTATCCTGCGAGTGTGTGTGCACGCGTGAAGCTGCAATGCTTTACAAAAAACAAAACGAATTTGCTCCCCCTGTGTTACAAACAATACGACCTCCATCCTCAGTGTGTGTGTTTGTGTGTGTGTGTGGGCTCTAACAGCCTGTCGTGATAAGGAGAGCCCAGAATAACACTCCGACATCAGCAACCCTCCCTCCTGTCACTCACTATCGATTCCCCCTCTCTCTATCTCGCTCACAAACACACACACACATACCAAGGAGGTGACAAGGAAGCAGAAAAGACACTCCTCCTCTCTCCTCCCCAAAGGCTCTGTTGTTAGATTAAATCATCTGCAGCGTTTTTAAGTAAAATCTGTTCATCTGTGTGCAGATAAATTAATTTTTACACTCAAGGAAATCATGTTTATCCAAGTACATGACCACTAGATGAGAGCGTAGGCCAAAGTATGCTTAAAATGCAGTGTGTTTATAGAGTGTATTTTTTTTCCTTCTTGTCAACAAATCCCATGAAAAAACAAGTAAAAAACAATGATTTGATCTAACAGTGTCGTGAATCCTTGCTAATCTCTCTGTGTTCCTACTTCAGTCTTCTCTTTCATTTTCATGGTTACTAATTCTCCTGTCATTTCAGATCCTGCCACTCCCTCGTGTCAGGATGATTACCTCATTCCCTTCACCTGGCGTCCCCCACTCCTCTCCCCATCTGCAGCTCATTGTCTGATTAGTCCTTCAGCATATATACACACACCGGTCCATCTCCTTTAGTTCTTTGTCAGATTGTCTTTTGCATTAACGCCAAGCTTTCCAGTGTTTTCCCCTTGATCCCTTAGACTCACGTCTAAACCTCAGATTGATTTACTGGACTTTTGATTCTCTGACTGATCCTTGCATGTTTTTTTGGAATAAACCTTGGACTGTTAACTTGATTGTTGCTGTGTTGTGTCCAGCTTTAAATTAGAGGTTGTAACATCTTGTTGTCTAAGAAGGATTAAAACCACATCAGTGAGCCGCACTGTTGCACAGGTGTTCCTTCATTACTATGAACACAAAGTCAATTTAGACTCAATCCCACCAACACCATCCCTGCTGCTGTAAAAACTCACTGGAGCACCAAATGTGGGTTCATCCGCTGCTGAAAATAGTCCCCAACAAATCCACTATGTCCTCCTGTTTGAGTAAAGTTTGCTAAAAACTGACAGGGGCCACCTTCGACCAATTGGAGCGGAGAGCCACACACTGGGTAGGAGAGTCAGGTGTTTAGAAGAGCGTATATCTGTGTTCTGTCAATACGTCCTATGTGGGTGAAACGGGATTTGATTTCCGACCTCTCATTGAGGAATCTTGACAAAAAAGGTTATTTTATTCTATTTTTTTACTTTTAATTCTGCAGGTTTTTGTTACTCCAGAAAACGTTAAAAGATTTCTTCTAAATGATGATGATGTAGAAGTTAAAATCTCCCCACAGACCAGACCTCTAGAAGTTATTTCTACAGTTAAACTTTTCAGCAGTCTCATGAAAAACTAAAGAATAACTTCTAGAGATCTGGTGTGCGGTGACATTTGAACTTCTACGCCAACGGGTTATTTTAAAGTCTGCAAGTCTACAGCGTTGATGTCGTTTCCTTTGAACAAGTGATATTTAACTTCCAACTTCAGCAGGATGTGTTGTAACTATTTCACACATTATTTCTCTTTCTGTTGTTTTCATATTATGAAAAAAGAGCAGCTCCTTAATTAAAGTAGAAAACGACATCAAGGGCACTTTAAATTAGGTAGTGGATGCGAGTGGTCACTGCTTTCACACACATATGGTTACTGAGAAGACGAAGTATGCAGAAGCCCAGTGGGAGGTTTCTCCTTTTTTTGAGCATTTAATTTTTCCTTTCTTTTCCCAGAGTAACAGAGAGAGAGAGAGGGTGAGAGAGCGAGGCATTAGAGGAATGTCAATATGATTGGAGAGAGAGGAGTATGTGTTCGCTGTGCGTTCAACAACAATAGCTCTCCAGCCGTGTTGTTCCATGCGCATTCACATGATTCATTATTACCCCTGACATGTACCGCTGTGTGTGAGTGTGAGAGAAGACAGTGATTGAGATGAACAGACAGAGGAGAGAGGTGAAAGACGGGGGATAAAGAAGGAGAGACAATTAAGCAGAGACAGAAATACACTGCTAATGGGGGGGGGGGGGGTGTTTATAGAAAAGAAACAGATAGGGGTGAGAGAAAGTGAGACTAAGTGATAAAGAGTCAAAAAATAGCAAAAGACAAAAAGCGAGATGGAACATTTCAAGATTAATAAACTATAGACTTACACTGTGTGTGTGTGTGTGTGTGTGTGTGTGTGTGTGTGTGTGTGTGTGTGTGGTCAGATGAAAAACAGAGGTCACTCTCCAACAATCCAGTGACTTCTTAGCAACACAACACACTGTTAATAATTAGCTGATACTGAACAACTGCCACCTTTAAAACTATCCCATCTATCGCTTTCAACGACACAAAAATAACTGGGCTGAAAGCACACACACAGTCACACGAGTGCAGACGGCATCCGGCGTTCCCACTGCGACACTGATGTAAAATTCCAGGACTTTTCAAGGAGTTTCCAGAAATAATTGAGAGCACTTCCATGAAGCTAAACATGTTACTCCTCCTCCTCCTCCCTGTTTTTTGTTGCTGGCAAGGGTTTTCAAAGTCTAACACAGTGGGCCCCCTTAAACAAAATTGCCTGCCAGTCAACACCAACTTGATTTAATTATTAATACAGATATAATGTTGCCATGGATTTCTTCATTTTTAATTGTTGACATTTTGGTAACAGTAAAAGTATGCTGAATTAGCCATTAGCAGATCCTTTTCTTTTTGCAGTGTACCCATGGATGCACAGACAACTATCAAGAAAAAGTAAAAATGTGCCGATACTCAAGCAAGTTCGGGAGTTATAAGTAGTGTCTTTTTTTTCTAAGTGGATTTCTGAATGTTTATTCAAGATGGACATTGGAGATAGTGTCACACTGAATCTCAAAATATGTGTATGATGTCTGTGTTTTCAGATTTGACTAAGTTCTCCCTCAAACGTCAAAGAGTATAAATTTTGGTGCAAATTGTGGCAATCTGGAAGTTGAAGGTTTTAAAGTGCCTTAATAGCCTCCACGAGCAGCTCCAATTGCTAAGTGTGGTGATAAGCAGCCAGACTACCATAACTCTTCCCGTTGCTTTTGGAAAACCGGCACGCACCTGTCTTTCACCTCACGCAGTTTCTTTGCCTCCATCTCTCCCTCACAGTTTGAAAACCTCTGATTTAAAGTGACTAATTTGTATTAATTTGATTCAGGTTTTTAATCACATTTTTACAACTTCTAAGATTAGAAATGTTCCATACAAGGACAGAGGCATCAGTAAAACCAGAAGCTTTTATGAAAATAAAGTAAAAAAGAAAATGCAATATTGCTTCTGTCCTTTCTAGGAGCAACGCTGCTCGTATGTGTTTTAAATATCAGTGGATCTCTGACCTCTCCTCTCTGGAAAAAAGCCCTTGTAAAATCCTTGTTACTCCTGGAAATCAATGGCCGTGAAAAACAGTGATAAAAATCACAGGATTTAATGTGTTCCCATTACAGCAGAACAACGACGAAATAGAGCTGACATAAACAAATTTACTCTCATCTGGCGTCAGATCTGAACAAACAAACTACTGTTGGTACTAAATGATGCTAGTTGAGGTTAAAAATCAAGTATATTATCAGTTTCTGTAGGAGTTATGATGTGTAAAGACACCTCAATACTTTCAAAACACTATTTTGTGCAGGTTGTTTCCCAAAATAGTTAACAAAATTTTTCCGTTAACGACTACAAAGGCAACATTGTTCAGCAACTCACTTGGACCATCACACAGCTGTTCATCTTTCTCTGGTGAAAATAAACAACCTGCTCTTTGCATTTGAGCACTTTCACATCTAGAAAATGAAGAAGTACTTTGGAAATTAGAGGCATTTCAATTCAAACTGAGAGGGATATTTCTTTTTCAGAGAAGTTTCAGGAAAACTCACTCAATTTAGCATTTTGATGCTTAAATTTTCAGCAAAAGTGAATTTAACTTTGAATGTGTGCTGCACAGATAACAAAAAATAGTTTTTATTTAGAAGTGCAGCCTGCAGGGAAGCTCCATCAGTTTTCTGCTTCAGATGCCTCTCTGATCTGATACTTTCTCTTTACCAATTAGATTTTTTAAAATTATACATACATACATATGTGTGAGGTGCTTCATCCTTCATTTGCACTTTCAGAGCGAGCTGACTAGTTTTAAAATGGCAGGGATGCAGAACTGACGCACAGGACGTCACTTCAGAGTTTTAATTTGAAAGGTTGAGGCAGTCAGTTTAATGGGCGCCGAAAAGCAGGTGACCTATTGAAAACACTTTTAACACACAGATACACATTAAAGCTGAATTCTCCAACAAACACACTCTGCCAGAGGAAAGCTCTTTATCCCACACACACACACACACACACACACACACACACACTTCCACTCACTCACATATTTACACACAAACACTTATATAAACACACACACACACACACACACACACACACGTGAGATATAAAGTAATGGATTATGAGTTTGAGAAGCTTTTCCATAACTAAAGTCAACAGACGGTTGTTTGTTTGGCATTTGTTTGCTGTCAGTGTGTTTTATTTTACTAAAACACCAAACTGTTGAAACATGTGCCTGCTCATTTAGCACGCATACGCATGCACGCACGCACACACACACACACACACACACACCCCCATCAAGTACCAAAGTCGATACAGTAAAAGCATAATTTTCGACACCTAAGCAAAATAAGGGATTCTGACAACAGAACAGGAAGTCAATTTCAAGAATATAGAGAGCATTAAGCAAAGTGCTGCAGGAATATCACAGTGACACACGCAGAGATCAGACTGTAAGAGACAAATGAACGATATAATAACACGAAAACTAACACATTGCAAGTCCCAGGAGAAATGCTGTAGGAATATAACGGTGTTGTTAATGACCAGGTCGCTTGAAAGTAGTTACAGGACTATTCAAGTAAACTGGTGAATCACTATGGGACTCAATCATGAGGAAGATCTTAGAAATAGAGTAGTAGAATAAAAAGAGTAAATGGATAACCAATAAGAAATTAATATTTTAGGAATAGCCTACTGTTTTGGAACAACTTAATTATAAATTCGCTTCACCATCACAGCTTTACTTTAAAGTGAGTGTAGTGATATTAAAGAAATACAAATACTCACTAAAACAAATAGAAAGTCTCAAACACACAAGTCTGTAAAGATGCAGAGCTGATCCCAAGCGAAATCCCTTGTAGGAATAGGAGCAGGATTTGAAGAGCAGTAAATCTGGAGCCAGGGGATACAGCGGAAATCTCCAGCAAATATTTCTGATAGGCAGCCTCTACGTTGTAATAGCATGCGAAGTAAAGTTACTAAAGTCACTTTTATCGCAACAAACACACCGGAAAGTTCTAAATATTTACAGCAATGTCGACTCGATCGACGCCATCCGGCTTTCGGACTGTTGTAGAGACTTTAAGGTAAAATCTTAAAATTCATTAAAGCGCTAAAAGTATTCACCGACCTGGCGCTGGTGCAGTCCTGGTACAGCGTCTCGAAGTCCTTCCTGGAGATGAGCTTGCAGCGGTTCACGCCGGGCTGGATGGCGCCGAGCCCCCGCAGGACGCGCACCTGCTCCACGGTGCACACCACAGGCGAGATGTCCAGCCTCTTCAGCTTGGTGTAGACGGTGTGCAGCCCGCCCACCAGGTGCTTCAGGAAGAGGTCGAACACCTGCGGCAGGCAGATGAGCTCCTGGCCGTCCACACTGAAGCTGGCCACCTTCACGCCGTGCACCTCCACCAGTTTGCACTCGCTGCACAGACCCGGGCTGGATGAGGTCTGCGCCAAGCCGGGGGAACCGGGGGTCAGGCCGGCCGCGTTCAGCGAGCCGAGCCCACTGAGAGGACCTAGAGCGGCACCGCCTCCGGACACAAGCGGGGCGGCGCCGCCGTTGCCCAAGCCTGGCAGGAAAGCGCTGAGCATGCTGCTGGTGAGCCGCGGAGACGGGGACAGGGAGTGGGGGTGAGAGTGTGAGTTGGTGTGCGCCGGGCTGGAGGTACCGGTGGACGCCACTGAGGTGAGGTGCGCGTCTGGGGGCGAGCGGTAGAGCGCGGCCGGAGTTGGGGCGCTCGAGCCCGGCGAAAGGAGCGGAGGGGAGCCGGGGAGCGACATGGAGGTGGTGGTGTAAGAAGTGGAGAGTGCTGAAGGCGCGCACACACTCTCTTCCTTTCACACACACTCACACACTTTCGTCCTCTTCTCTCTCTTTCCAGATGGGAAAACACTTGTGCGTCCTTGCGTCTTTTCTGTTTGTTTTCCGCTCACTTTTTCCTCTTGCTAATTTTCGTCCTCCACTTGCTCCTCTCTCTATCCGGAACACGCTCTCACTCTTGTTATCCGTGCGCGGAAAGCGGACTGTCCAGTCTGTGCGTAAAAGCGACTGGATCAGACTTCAGGTCAGCCCTTGTCCAGGTCCCGCCTTCTTCAAGAATGACTGACAGCCGTCTGGGCCAATCAGAGAAGGCTCCTTGTCGGACTGAGGATGTGATAGGTGAGGACAGAGAGGGAGGACTTTATTACACCCCGTTGTGTGTGTGTGTGTGTGTGTGTGTGTGTGTGTGTGTGTGTGTGTGTGTGTGTGTGTGTGTGTGCGTGCGTGCGCGCGCGGTATCGGTCTGATCTCTCGCTTTCATAAACTTTCTCACGAGCTGCTTAATTCGCCAACGGGAAGTTTGTATTTGTCTTCTTCTGCTTCTTTTTCTTTTCTGTTTTTTCAGTCGAGATGCTCAACCCCAAATGCGTGTGCGCGTGTCCCTGCGTATGTGTGTCCAGTGGTGGCTCACATGCGAGCTCTGGTGGCGAGACGGACGCATGTTCTTCACACGCTGACCGCTGATCAGTGAGCAAATCATCAGACTGTAGGTAGAGACGTGGGGAAAGGCAGGAGAGAGGAGAGGAAGAAGTAGGTGGGAAGGAAGGAGGGATTGTTGATTTGATTCAAATAAGGAACAAATACAGAGATGAAAGAAAAGAGGGATGGAGATCAAAGAGTGAAAGAATTAAAAGAGAAGGAAACATGACCAAAAGAAGAAGAACAGAGGAGGGAAAAGGATGAGGGAAGGAAGGAAAGAATTAAAGAAAGAAATTAAAAGGCACTGGTGATAATTTCTATCACAAAGGGAGAAGAAAGGGATTAAAAGAGAAAAGACTAGAAAAGAATAAGAAAATAGATCATGAAGCACCAGGGAGAATTAATTACTGGTGTGTGTGTGTGTTTAAACAGTGAAATGGGATTGAGTGGTGTGGATTACAGACAGACAGGGTTTTATAATCCCATGTAATCTCATTACACTGAGGAACCCTGACTGAACGAAAGACAAAATGCGAGAAAGACACACGATGGGAAAAAGACTACGAGACGGGGAAAGAAAAAGTTCAACAGAAAGAAATCATTTAAATCTGTTTTAAAATTTAGGTGTGCCTGCACACACATCGGTTCTAAATATTTCTCGCAATGTAGAAACAGTTTTGCAGCCACCAGAAAGGTCAAAATCAAAGCAGCAGAGGTTAAGAAATCGTGATATTTTCCCCCTAGTATGCATCAAGCACCAAAAACACTGGATCCTATAATTCCCATAATGCAACTCGATAGTGTCTTTCATTACACGCCGCCTCCTAAAATCCCTGCTTCGTTCAAACCTCACACCTCTGGTTTGTGACGCAGGCCTTCTGTTAAAAATGTCTAAAAACCCAAACCTTACACCTCCGATGACATCACTTTGACATCAGGATTGTGTTTTTCAAACAAACTCCTCGTCCATCACCAAATCAGCTCCATGGTACAATCTCACGCACTTTCTTTGCCAGTTTGTCTATTCTGCAGCCTCAGCAGTCCAGCCTGTCCTCCTGCCTGATTTGTTATGACACTTCCCTGGTCCCCTTTTGGTCCTGACCTCTTGCTGAACCCTTTTTTCTGCCTGAAGACCAAGAGAACTACCTTTTTATCTTACACACCTGAGTAATCAGATCCACCTCACACCTGTAATTTAGAAGTGAGTATTTTTCAAATCAAATGAACACAAACCAACTGAAACAAGCAGTGAACCTGGGTCTTGTGGGGCCCCTGGGTAGATTTGCATCGCCTATAATCCAACCATGTGTATGTTCCTTAAAAACATCTATTTAGTAATTGTACAGGGAATAAAACATTTGAATGGATGAAATAAACTTTCTTTTTCTGATCGGTTTAGCTCCACTAATTGTGTTTATAACAGTAATTTCTCAGATCATAGTTGAAGCATTTACACATTTTAGTTGGGCAGCATAGTGGATAGCACTGTGACCTTTCTGTGTGGAGTTTGCATGTTTGTTTCCCCCATCATCGAAAAGCATGCTCAGTTCTCCTGTCAGTGCCAGTCAGTGCACAAAAGCACAGTCACATGCATTGAAATGAAAAAAATAGGCTGAACCGATGAACCAGACAGTGCTACTCACATCTCTCGATAAAACTAAAAATGCAAATTGTTCCACAAAATACCCCTTTTGTATGTAAATATATAATTTGCAAATTTCATTCGGTTATCACGTGTATCTATATTATATAGCAAGAACATACATACAGTGCTGCTGTGTCTACTGTATTTAAAGAAACGATCAGATGCTGATGCTCGAATCCTCACTAAGACAAAAAAGTGGATCACATCACTCCAGTCCTGGTATTTACACTGACTTCCTGTCTGTTAAATTATTGATTTTAAAATATTACTGTTGGTTTATAAACCACCGAATGATATACAGCCAATGTACATCTCAGAGCTTCTGCTACGTTATGAACCATCCAGACCTCTCAGGTCGTCTGGGACAGGTCTGCTTTCTGTCCCCAGAGTCAAAACTAAACATGGAGAAGCAGTGTTCAGCTTTGTATGCTCCACATATCTGGAACAAACTCCCAGAAAAGTGCAAGTCTGCTGAAACTCTCAGTTCAGTTCAGTAGACTTTTCTCTTTGCCATTGCCTTTTATTAAATCAAATGTAAAGGCTTTTGATTAATATCTTACACTGTGACTTTTATTTTCCTGTATTGAGTTGTTTTCTATTAAACTCTTTTTTTTAAAACTCTTAATTGTGTTTAAATGTCTTTCTATATTACCCTACATTGCTTTTATGTAAAGCACTTTGTATTTCCTTGTTGAAATGTGCTATTCAAATAAACATGCATTGCTTTGCCTTGCCTATATATGGGCCTGTCCTCACCAAAAAAACAGCCATCCAGGTTGGTAATGCAGCTTATTATATTTCCCATATTTCCCTGTTTTGTTAGGCTGTGACCATATCTCCTCTGGAGAGGAAGAAGGTAGAGCAGGAAGTGGGGACTATACAAATACGAATTTAAGAGAAAAAGTACAAATACATTGATAAAAAGGAACGAGGGGGTCAAGGAGAAAAGGTGGGGCACTGAAGAAGAAAGAAAAAAAGAACAGACATAAAGAGAGAGAGACACGAGGGCAATAATTTGTCTCTCAGGACTATTAATGATCAAACTGAAGCTGGACTCAGAGAAAGACAGAGAGGAAGACAGAGAGAGATGAGGTCTTAGTGGAGGTGAATATCTCTCAGCGGGGTTATAATGACCGACATGAACTTGGAGTTGGACTTTAGGATGAAGAGAAAGATAAAGAGGAGAGGAAGATGAGACTAAAAAGGATATGTGGGGAGAGGAGGAAGAGTAAGAGTAAAAGAAGGACAGAAAGAAAGAT
Source organism: Micropterus salmoides (assembly GCF_014851395.1). Lineage (NCBI taxonomy): Eukaryota > Metazoa > Chordata > Actinopteri > Centrarchiformes > Centrarchidae > Micropterus > Micropterus salmoides. The sequence continues at coordinate 32,575,781 of NW_024041150.1, forward strand.
GAAAACAGAGGGAGGAAGAGGTGACAAGAGAGGGAGAGGACAAAAGTGGAAAAACTTGTCTGCAAAATGCTCTACCTCCCCAGAGAGAGACAGAAGAGTCCGGTGTTCTACACAAAAGGCCATTTTGCCTTTTTTTTCAGCCCAATGAATAACTCGTCCTCCGACATGTCATATTTTTGTGTTGGTACAGTTTTTCTCTGTGGAGTAAACAGCTACTGCAGGAAAAGACAGGACAACCTACCGCCACCTCCATGGATGATGTCACATTGCTCTGGGTCTATCTGCAGCAAATCAAATGCATGTTAATTTTGTACGGACATTCATGGTCCTCAGAGGATAAATCCCCCTGACTTTTCATCTAGCGCCACCATGAGTTTCATGTTTATGGTTTTGAGTGAAAAGTGAATTACTTCTATAACTTTTGCATGGAATTGGTACACACATTCATGTCCACCTCAGGATGAACTGTAATACCTTTGGTGATTCTTAAACTTGTCTTCGTTAAGTCCATCTTTCAATTTGTCCAATATTTTGGTTTATGAACAATAGGCCTGCCCCTTAATGGTCAACTAAAATATATATATATAAAATATATCCATGGCACTATCTGCTAACTCTAGTCACTGCTATTAGCTAGTTAGCACAGTTAGCAGCCCTATTAGCTGACTCTACCCCGGACTGGGAGCTCAGAGTACCGGAGGAGTGTTGGTGTTTGTTTACACCACTAGCTCAGGAGTCAGAGGAAGTTTTATAAAGGTCTTTCTCAGCCCTGGAACTCAAACCATATTCTGATGCCTCAAACATATATATTTAAACAATTATTAAATAAAATCATGTGCCAACTAATTAACTGATAATTACTGGCTACCCTTGACTAGAAAAATCTTTAATCGGGGGGAAGCCCTAAAGAGCAAAAATCTGCAAAATTAATGACATTTCTATCAGCCTCAGTTGTACTTTAGGTTTAGTGCTGATGAGCAAATCTTTGCCAATAGGCCTACAATGTGATGGTCAACATGGTAAACATTAGCTTGTTAGCATTGTCATTGTAAGCATGCAGACATTAGCATGAAGCTCAAAGCACCGCTGTGCCTAAGTACAGTCTCACAGAGACGCTAGTTGGGCTGTAGGCTCATCTGGACAAGCGTTTTTTAACAACCTGATCGTTTTTGATAATGCTAGCATGCTAGTGCTACAGACAATAATGTAACTGCAGCATATCTATTTACTGTTCTACAATGACTCATTTAATTGACTGTAGCCACATTTTTACTTTAAAAGCACTACAATTTACTTTTAACAGTCAAGAGGTAAACTAGCATATTTACATTATTTAGCTAAAGTTGGATCCTACTGAGCTGCTGCAGTGCTCGGCTAGTCCAAGCTAAGTTTGATGATCTGTACGTTAACTAACTGCAGAATACCATCTAACAGTCAACAAGTAGCCTATATAGGACTAACCAGCATATTTTTAACATTTAGTAAAGCATCATGCGGATCTGGCCCCAAGAATATGAACTACTGACAAGTAGGGTAATAGATTGGCATTCTGGCAAATATGCCTAGTCCTTATTTTGAAAAAAAGGGGGGGATGCTTTTTCTTTTGAGTTCCAACATCCAGCTTGGTGTTACTCCCAACATAATCACTCTTTATCACTCTCTCACTTCTGAAAACCACATGAATGACAGCAGGGAGGGGAAATAATGTCATTTAAGTGAAGAGAAACTCCCGGGGCGGCTGCAGTACCTACAGTGTCACTTGACAATGATGTATGTTCGAGGAAAGTTACCTGGACTGTAACTGAACAAAAGAAGATAATAGTAAAGTTTGACGGTAGTGTTTACAAACTTAAGAAACTGTTTTGTTTTTAGCTTTATGACCACAGAGTTACTGTTTTACTTGAGATGTTTTGATAGACTTGTAAATAACAGAACTGTCCCAACCAAAGAACAGCCTGGAAACCTCCAACATGAAGCTCAAACGTCAAAATCACCACATTATTTTTCACTGAATTAATGTTTTTTGCTGCGGTTCAACAAGTGATTTACTTAATGTTAGCCAACCAGAGCACTTCAGTTTGTTGTTGATTACATATGATTTGTATCAAGTCAGCTGATAATCTTCTACACAGGGAAGGAAAGCCCCATTATAATGATTGCTGTCATAAATCATTGTGAATGTTTCAGCCTCTGTGCCTCCTGTGACCTGACCTTTCTTTATTTTTGTGAAAGAATTTAGAAAGTTGCATGGTGCAGAGCCCCCAGCTGCAGTATTGCATGGATCATGACTAATAACGATCACCGACCGTCTGCAGCAGGCCAGTCGCTCCGCGATCTCCTGTCCCTGGCCCTGTATGCTCCACCGCCCCACTCTCTCTCCCTCTCTGGTACGTTTGTGTACGTTCGTGATGTTCTCTCTGGCTGGATGAAGTCTGGCACTCCTGATTTTACGCATGGATCCATGATGATAGAGAAATATAGAAATTAATGTCAATAAAGCATTCGGTCAATATTTTAGAGACCCCCCAAAATATCACAAATCATGCTTTTAGGGGAGCTGATGTCTTATTAAGGGGAGCCGAGTTCCCCTGGCTCCCCCGTAGTTCACACCCTGCGGCCACCTGTATCTGTATCTGATAAAACAAATTAGATTATCTGTATCTGTATTGGAATGGGCGGGTTTATTCGTTGATATATTTATTAGAAAACTATTTACAGAACAGCCTCAGAATTGAGCTTTAGAGCAAAGTGTTTGATTCCAATAGTAACAGAAGTATTTTTTTTAAAGGTTCCTATATTTATAGTTTATCAGAAAACAGATATTGACACATTTTACTCAGATGATACTGCTTGTTTCAACAGGATTACTCACTCAACCCTAGTGCACTGTATGCTCTAACACCTTTCTAGTAGAAACAGTATCAAGTAGGGCTGGACGTTTTTCTCCGCTGTTTTGACTGCTTTTACCAAGATTGTAGCACAAACAAATAAATATCTTGCAAGGTTTGACTGGTGTGACAGATGGGAAATCAAAAAAGTAGTCAAGTGAATTGTGTTGAAACATATTTTATACCGTAATGTCTAAACAAGACTTTGACTTTCCAACCACATTTAGCTTGGTTTTAACCTGGATGCCTGGACATCTTTGACCCAGGGCAAAGACCAACACTTGCAGCTGCAAATCACCAAATCAGTGGGAAGTAAAGGGGAAAGAAAAGAGAAACAGAAAGATAAGATGAGCAAAGGAAAATAGTAAATAAAAATAAAATGGAGAAATCAATACAAAAAGAAACAAAAAGCAGATAGAGTCAAAGGATGAAAGAGATTAAAAGGGGTGGAATAAAAACAGGAAAGGGTTTGCAATAATAAATAAAAAAGGCCAAGAGAGAAAGAGGAGAGTAAAGACTGAATGTTTAGGCTCCAGTGTTGGGTGACATTGGTCTGCTGGCTTTTTATAATTTTCTTTTTTTATTTCACTTTGGGACAAAAACATGAAATGAGTAAAGAGCCGTGGGCTGTCTGAGTGAGTGTTTGTGTCTTTTCAAACTCTCGTCTCACATACACAAACACCTCAGTTCTTGTCCAAAGTGTTTCTATATACAAACACACACACACACACACACACACACACACACACACACACACGTTACTGCTGTATCTGAGCCATCACTAGAGGCCATCAGGATTTATTTAGCTTTTATTTATACAAGCTTAAAGTCAAACCATCCATCTCACACACAATAGCCCCCAAGCTTTCATTACAGTGTGTTTGTGTGTGTGTGTGTGTGTGTGTGAGCAGCAGATGACATTGCGTGCATGTAAGCAAGTTTGTGTTTATGATGATATACAGTAATTCTGAGATGACACGTGTGTGCGTGCGTGTGTGTGTCTTTTCACATCATCATTGGTACCTCCAGCGATGATGTTGACGACGGCGGCTCAATTTGTGTTCTTTAATAATCTAATTCAACAACACAATTACTAAGTGTCAAACTGCAGAGCGAGCATCCAAGGGCTGGAGTGACAGCGGCGACGCTTCATTTCCATACAAGGAAGTTTAAAAAACAAAAAAAACAATCATCATGTAAATGAACTCAAATGGACACTCCAAATATTCTGTAGAGAATAGTGGACAATAGTTTTGTTGATAGTGATGATCAGTTGTTAAGTGTTCAGCTGTCTCAGGTTACCATTGCTGCAGAGAATGCTAGATTATGATTGGTTAGGGAGCGTCCATTATTTCCAGATAACTGCACTGCTTTTTCAGCTGTTATCAGACTGTTTTTTGGCAAAGACAGTTATACAGCCATGCTAGCGGTTTGGTGAGGCTATAGCAACTTAAGCACAGCTCTGCTTTGAGCTAAATGCTAACATTTCAATTTCAATTTTCTATTTATTATGGATAGCCCCTTGAGATGCAGAATCTCGTTTTCAAGAGGGTCCAAATACACATATACATTATACAAGAAGAAATTCAAAAACAAACAAACAAAAAACAAGTGCTCAAAACAATTGAGTTACTAGGCAGCTTGCACCCTCGCCCCAGACTGAAGACACATCATAGCTCAGACATGTTATAGCTAGCTCAATAAGTACATCTCATCTACCTCATTACATAAGTGGAACCCAAAATACATAAGAGATTCAATACGAAAAGACATCACATAAGAAAGACAGAGGTCGAATCCATAGGAGGTAAATCAATTAGACAATTACATGAAGCAAAATTACAAGTAATACTGTTTAGTCCAGCATCAGTGACATGCACACACATTGTTATTCAAGATATTGAAATATAGATAACCTAAATCTGCGAAAAGATGAGATGGATCTCAAGGAAAGAGCGAGATTTTTCCAATCGCAAGTAGCTTTATAATGAAAAGCTTTACGTCCAGGAGCTGAAAAGATTCCTGGTACAGTACAGTGGATACATAGAACTACAAGAAACCAAGAGTTCTTTCAGATATGGAGGAAAATCAAAGTAGGCACATTTGAAAATAAATAGGAACCAATGGAAGTCTCTTCTTGAATTAAGCTGAAGCCAATTTGGTGATGAATACATTACACAATGATGAGTTTTAAAAGGACACCTCAGAACAAATCTACATAGAGAGTTAAAGACAACATTAAGTGGCTTAAGAACAGTGTCACTAGTGTTCATGTAGATGATATCAGCGTAGTCAATAATGGAAAATATCAACTGAGAAATTAACCTTTTCCTGACTTCAAGTGTGAAACAATTAGAGTGAACTGAGACAGCCATATATTCTGTTTGTGATGTAATCAATGTGAGGTTTAAAAGTAAGCTCAGAGTCAATCCACAGTCCAAGGTATTTAAATTTTTCCAATTTCACCATGGAGGACACATCTTCAAAATAAAGTTGCAAGTTAAGAGCACAAGGTCGCCTGTGCCTTGTCCCAAACAACATACAACAGGACTTTTCCATATTCAACAATAATTTGTTATTGTGAAGCCATTTTTGAGTCATAATAAAGTCAGCTTGTAACCTGTTCTGGATACAGTGAATATCAGAGTCAGCAGTTTAAATTATGTTATCATCAGCATAAAGATGAACCTTACAGATGGAGCAAATGTGCGATAAATCATTAATGAAAATCAAGAACAAAAGGGGTCCTAGAGTGGAACCTTGAGGAACCCCCTTATTAACCAATAAATAATCAGACAGTGAAACTTGAAAAGCAGCACACTGCTGTCTATTGTGAAGATAAGAATTAAACCATAACAGAGCACTTTGGTTCAAACCTATTGCATAAAGCTTGTCAAGGAGAAGGTAATGATCCACCATATCCAAAGCTTTGGAAAGGTCAATAAAAATTGCACCAGTTAGCTGTCCATTATCGAAAGCGGAGAAAACGTCATTGGTGAACTTCAAAAAAGCTGTAGTGGTTGAAAAAATTAGGCCTAAAGCCAGATTGATAGGGGGATAAGATTATTCTGAATAATGAATTTTGATAATTGATTAAAAATAATTTTCTCAAACATTTTGGCAGTGGTGCAGATAATAGCAATAGGGCAATAACTATACATCACCAGTTTTGAAGAGAGGGGTAACTTTCGCACATTTCCATGTGGCAGGAACAGGTAAAGTAGTCAAAGACAGATTAAATAGGTCCGCAAGTGGAAATATCAATACATGAGCAGCAAGTTTAATATACCTAGCCTAAAGCCCATCTGGACCAGCACTACTGTTATCCTTTAGATCACCTATAGCATTAAACACATCAATGGGCGTGATTTTATTAAATTTGAATGAGACAAAGGTAAAAGACAAGGTTGAGAAATGATCATTAGCATATGAATAAACATGTTTGGAGTCACCAATAGCAGTAAAATGCTGACTGAAAGCATGAGCATGAGCTTGAAAACTCATCTCTTCCGAGAACACTTCCTCTTATAACACCTCTAACTCCTAACCTCTAACATGCACTTCCTGTGCTCTTCTTCTTCTTCTTCTTCCAATACCCTACAATTATCTTGTATTGATTGCACTTTTTTGTTTTGATTGCACTTTTTGTTAACTCTTACTTCCTTCCCTAGGTATTTTCCCCATTGATGTGATATGTACTATGAGCTCTTACTAGTATTTATTGCTGCTCTTACTAGTAGGTATTGTCAGTTGTAGATCTGTATTTGATGCTCTGTTGATGCTTGTATGTTGTTCCTCAAATGTAAGTCGCTTTGGATAAAAGCCAAATGAGTAAATGTAAATGTAAATGTAAATAAGGGGAGGATCAGAAATTGTAACATTATTCATTTTTAGTTGATTCACGGGAGTTTTACTATTCCTATTGAGAACCTGATTCAAATGATTCCAAAACTGTCTAGGAGGTTAACAAGTAACCTAAGCTTTGTCTCAAGTCGTGCCCTTACCAATAAGTCGTCTAACCTAAACGACAAAATAGGTTTTTTATCCGTGCCTCCCAAAACAACACATATGAGCGAGGCGAGTGGAGCTTAACTATGTTACGCAAGTCATGTAGCGCAAGTTACATGATTTTAAACACGTGGTTGTGAAACGGTCACAGTCTGGGTAGGTTTAGGCATCCAAACTACTTGGTCAGGTTCAGAAAAACATTGTGTTTTGGGTTAAAATAAGTACATTACGTAAGTCATGTGACGTAACTAACATAACTCACATGACGGAAGTCAGCAGCGCTTTAGTGGCTAAGTCCACACTTAAAGCCACTTAGGGGTGCATATACAGGCATCTAATTGATGCACTCGCCCAGCCACCATAGCCTAGTAGTGCCTTACAAAATAAAGTTGCCACTTTCTTTCGCTTGAGTTTAAAATATTCAACTCACGCGAATTCCACCTGACTGGAAATCGCGGCTCTACGCGTCTTCGCATTGACTTTGTATGTAAACTCGCTTCGCTTTTTGTCTGAAAGCACCATTACAATGCTATTTAACTTAAAAATCAACAACTCACCATTTACTCGAACGCCGTTCAAGTCCCATGTCAATTTCTTATCTTATCTTATCTTATCTTATGTTCTCCTGGGTTGGTTTGACCCATCCTCCCCCTTACTTTCTCGTTATTTATACTCTACTCTCGCTACCGTTGTATGGCCACTAGAGGGCCATACAACGGGCCCTTTCATAAACTTGCTATTTTGAGTGCATAAGTGCGTTCACACTGACTAATAGGGCAAAATGCAGTGCCTCCATGTTTTCCAGCAGATGGCTGTTTTGTTTGCTTTTTACAAATCAGTTCCAAAGTTTCAAATCAGAAATAAACCTTGATCCAGAAATAGGACAGACATTTTATGCCATAAAAAATGTTCTTGGGCAAGATCCAGTCTGGGGTAATAAAGACCGAGCTCATTCCTGTTCCCTCTTCATTCTGTCCCCATCTCCCCCCCCCACCCACGTCCCCCTCTGTCCTCCACCTCTCCTTCCCTCTATGCCCTTCATCCCCCCTTCTCTTTATCACTTTGCTCATAAAACCTGCTCATCCAGAAAGAACAGACTTTAAAGGAGGATGGGAGAGAGAGAGACAGAGAGAGGAGGATGAACAGAGAAATGAATGAGGGATAAAGACTAGAAGAGGAAAGATGGAGGGATGGAGAGAAGAGAGAATTAAGGGCACAGCAGTATTTGTGATAGTGATAGTTATATTTCAGGCTTAAATCAATTAATTTCAGTAGAATTAGCATGATTATTGGATTCGTTAACACAGAAGCAAAGTAACTGAGTTTTGTGTAGAATCCAACTTTGCCAAACTTTGACTCACAAATGAGAGCCACTGGCCGATTTTAAACCGCCTTGCTTGGCTGATCTTTGAAGGAACTGAGAGTCCTAATTTGAGGAAGCTATCATTATCTGTGTTGCATCATTTAATTTCATATAACCTGCTTTGCTGGTGTATAAACTACTCGACAAGATGGACATGGTGTGCAGACAATTGTGATACAGGAGTCGATGATACAGCACATCTTCAAATATAAATGAATTCCCTTTCGTTCTGGTACTGAGTTGAGAAGATCGATAACAATATCATGTAAGTAAGCCTATTGACAATTTTTTTTCTTAGGGGACAGCAGCCGGGCTCTTCGCAGCTTTCCAAGGTGAGGTTGTAGGTTTGATTTGCAGAGACCAAAACCAAAGCTATGGAAGATTTTATTGGACTTAAATATTTGTAACCCACAGAAAACGATCCACAAATGTGTACTATGCGCAAATATTTCACTCTCTATAAATATGTATTTTTACATTTGTAATGTGTAAATTCATATCCACAAAAATACAGAGTGACTTCTACACACAAAACATTTTGCACATTGCTTTCTGTCAATTTGTGGGTCATGTTACATTTGTAATTTCATTTTTACACATTTGTGGAATTTTGTCCAATGTGTACTGTGGAGATTTGTAAACAGAGATCTGTAAATGCGAGAGCAGTTTATTAGCTACACCAGGAGGTGGCGGTAGCGAATTCCACAAATGCGTAAAAAGGAACTCACAAATGTAACGTGACCTGCAAATTGACAGGAAATGATGCGCAAATGTGCAAAAACTGTTTTGTGTGTAAAAATAGATACACAAATGCGTAAATAATACTTTGTATGTGAAATTAAAAAATGTGTGTACAGAGTAAATTGAACATATTTGCAAATTGCACTGTATTTTTGTGGATGAGATTTTACACAACACAAATGTAAAAATACATGTTTTGGGTAGTGAGATATTTGTGTATATATATTTTTTTACAGATCTATATCTGGCCACCTGTACTATAGCCGAAGACAGTTGATGTTTTACATTTGTGTTCATGTACGAGTTAAACGAAAAAGATTTATGGTGTAAATAAGGCAGATGTAGCCTGTCACTTCTGCATGTAAATATATCCAGTGTGCAACTTGCTGGGGAGGAAGGGATATCCCGCTTTTCTGGTCTATATATTTCTGCCTCTGCTGAATTATTTTTATTCCCCCCTCAAAGTGATCAATGCTGCTTCACTAGCAGTTAAGGAAGTAACGCATTACAAAAGTAACGCAATTACAAAAGTAACACAATTACAGTAATGTATTGCTTTTTGCTGTGGCGCGGTAATATAACGCATAACTTAAAAACAATCTGTATATTATACCCGTTACAATCGCGTGTTTTAACGCATTTTAACCCAAAATTAAGCGTTGTTTTTCGTTTTTTAATAATTCACCGACACTGGGAAACATTTCTGCACTAGAAAGACAATTCCATGAGTAAAAGAGTAACGTTATTTCCTGTTGCGGGAATCCAAAGGTGGAGATTGTAGGCAAGGTGCAAACTACGGGGAGCTCGACTCTTCTTCACAAGATGGTAGCTCTCCTAATGGATCATGCGTAAATAGATTTCTGTAGGTTGTTTTATTGTGTTTGTGCTTTAATGATTTACTTTCATGATCAGAGAGGCTGTTATCAGTTCATCCTGACCGATCCTGTCGGAGTGTTTCAAATAATTGGTGACGTTATGCGGCAGTACCTCGTGCGTAAATGTGCACAGTTTCTTTCTTAATGGGGAGACAAATCCTATCTCACCCCCACCACCCCCGCTATTAATCAGAAGGTTAATTTTTATGACAAAGACCCACCCGATCTGCGGATATAACTCTGCACATCACTAGAACCCACCTATGCAGCACATCTTACTATCAGAATAATGTGCCCATTAGACAGCAGTGAAAGTAACACAAAAATAGTGTAAAGCATTACAATTCAGAAACAGTAATATTCTAATATAACTTATTACTCTAAAATGACAGTAGTAATCTATAATGTATTACATTTTGGAAGTAACTTACCCAACTCGGTTCACTAGTGGTGAAAAGGATCACAAACTCAGTTCGGTTTGATCCATGGTTTCACCACTTAAAATGCCGAAGTCACGGCTATGGGTTTTCACTCAATGGAGGCGAAAGCAATGGCTTTTAAATAAGTGGCTCCTCTCCTCACTGCGCTTTGGACTTAAACACAGCATGCATCTGCAATTCTGCATCGTGATGTAACGTTATGTTAAACTTTGCAATCAATCAGCGGTTCACCTGTGTGCTGAACAAGGGGAACCATGTGTCAAACATGTCTGTATTTCACAAAATGCTGACGTACTCCTTTAACTATTTGTTGGGTTAGCTAAATTAGCAAACCAGCTAGCTTGGTGGGCTAGTGTGACAAGCTAGCGCTTTTATGTCATTGGCTAGCATGTTTTGAGTTAACTAGCCAGAAGAGTCCTTTAAAAAAAGTAATATTACTTTAATTACTAGGTGATAAAACTAACTATTTACATTTGTTAAGTTACTATTACTTTCACTACTTTGCATCAGAGATGCTCACAAGTCTTTGAGCTAGAGTCCAAGTCAAGTCTCGCGTGATTACAAATGTTATACCTGCTGCGTTCAATCCAGGTTGCGTATTAAATCGGCATAGTTATAAGAAATACTGTAACCTGTTTCTCATTTACAGATCACAACCATGTAATATGCAATGCAATCAATGACAGCTAAACTACTGTAAGTCAAAACATCCCCCAAAACTCTCAAACCAGTGTAATGTTTAATTAACGTGATGGCAGCCAGCGGGACGTAAATTATGTTAGACCACAAGTTTGGCAAGCAAACCAACCTTCATCTTTTCATAACGAATGTCAGTCAAGAGTTAACCTCTTGTAGGTTGTTGCTGAAGCAAGCCAATGTTAAATGGCCAATGCTGAGCTGGTGGCGTTTACCGTTTTGCCACCTACAGTGGATAGAAAGAGTCTTCACACCATTGTTAAAATGCCAGGTTCTTATGTAAAATAATGAGACAAAGAAATAAATTCTCCACCTTTAATGTGACCAATTCAGTTGAAAAGCAAATTGAAATCTGAGGGTGTCAGCACCGGGGCCAGAAACTCAGACCAGAGTAAAGTTCAATGGGTGAATTTAGTAACACAAGTGGGAACAGGGATGTGACTTGGGGGGTGGTCATTCCAGTTGTTCCGAGGGTAATGGAGGTCCAGGCTCCTATGCTCAGGGATTCTGTGTCTCAGGTGAAAATCCAAGTCCATGATCCAGGTAGGTATTCTGTGGTCGAGACAGGGAGAAAACTAGTTAGCATTCAGTACTAAAAGACACAGACTAGATGCTACTGGTTCAAGACAGAAACTGGCTGAGTGTTTGTACTATATGGTACAACGATACAGCGGGGACTGGAAGTTTGATCTGTTTTTTTTTAAAGGTGAGTAGATTGCAGGATGAGAAACCGGTGTGCTTAACAGGATGCGCTTCAGGTGAGTAGACTGGAGCACAGGTGACCACAGCCACCAGCAGCCCCAGAGCATGAGTGAGGAAGCAGAACACCGAGACAGACGCAAAACCAAAAACACACAGCAAACATACCAAAGAGGAAAAAGAACTCAAAAACTACATTCACTCACACCAGCAGGAAGGACAGGGTCACGACGGGCGTTTGTGACAGCGCCCCCTCCCAAACGACCGCCTCCTGGCGGTCCTCCAGGCTTCTCCAGGTGAGAGCGATGGAAAGCCCGTATGAGGGCGGCATCCAAAACCCGCTGTTGGGGAACCCAGCCTCTCTCCTCTGGTCCATATCCCTCCCAGTTGATACTGCACGCTGCGCCCCCGAGAGTCCAAAATCCAGTGAACCATGAACGCAGGATGGCTATCAATAAGCTGGGCGGGTGGAGGGGCTGGGAGAGAAGGGAGCAGGGGGACTGAGGACAGGCTTAAGCAGAGACATGTGGAAGGCTGGGTGGACCTTGAGTGTGGGGGGGGGGGGGGGGGGGGCAGTCGGAGCTGAACAGCCATGGGGGTGATGACTTTCTCAATCACAAAGGGCCCAATGTGTCTCGGAGACATCTTCTTTGAGTCCGTCTTTAGTGGAAGGTCCTGGGTGGAAAGCCACACCTTGTCCCCTATAGCATAGGAGGGTGCAGGAGTCTGAAGATGGTTGGTGTGTTACTCATACTGGGCTGCTGTCCTCAGAAGGGTGGCTTGAGCTCGGTGCAGTGGCATCTGTGGATGCAAGCTTGGACGGAGCCATCTCTCTCCTGAGAGGGAAACAATGGAGGTTGACATCCATAAACACATTGAAAGGGTGACAGACGTAGGGAGTGTGTTGTGGGCGTACTCCACCCATGGCAGCTGAGACGCCCAGGAAGTGGGGTTGGAGGAAGCCAAACAATGCAGAGTGGTTTCCAGTTTCTGGTTGGCCGTTAGCTTGAGGATGGAAACCAGAGGTCAGGCTAACTCTGGCCCTGATGGCATGGCAGAATGACTTCCAGACGGCTGAAGTGAATTGTGGACCTCGGTCCGAGACTGTGTCCAAGGGCAGACTGGACCATGAATGCCACAGAGACCAGGAGTTGGGCAGTGGCAGATAATGTGCAAACTTGCTAAAATGATCCACCACAGTCATACCTTTTGATGGGGGCAGCCCGGACACAAAATCCAGCACCAGGTGAGACCACGGGCTACGAGGTATGGGGAGTGGCTGCAGGAAGCCTGGGGGAGGTTGGTTGGAGCCCTTGTTCTGTGCACAGATGGGACAGGCAGAAACAAAGGTCTGACATCATCTCTGGCCACCAGAACTGTCTGCACAGGAAGGCCAGAGAGCGGGCCCCACTGTAGCACAGACGAACAAACAGGTGGCCTGGAGGGCCATTACCTGGGTCTGGCTGGTGCTGAAGAGCAGTCCTCACCTCCCTCTCGATCTCCCACCTGGCTGCGCCAATGATACAGGTTCTGGGTATTATGGTGTCGGTTCCGCAGTGGTCTTCTTCTCGAGGAGCCGAGACAGAGCATCTGGTTTAACATTCCTGGATCCGGGCCTGTAGGTTAGGGCAAAATTGAACCGACAGAAGAAAAGAGCCCACCTGGCTTGACGAGGATTCAGGTGCTTCACTGAGCAGATGTACTCCAGGTTTTTATGGTCGGTCCAAACCACGAATGGTTGCTCTGTGCCATCTAGCCAATGTCGCCATTCCTCGATTTCCATCTTTATGGCCAGCAGTTCCCGGTTCCTGACATCGTAATTCCTCTGTGGAAGATAAATGGAATAGAAAGGCACATGGGTGAAGCTTGTTGTCCTCGGGTGACTGTTGGGACAGAACGGTCCCCACTCTCACATCCGAGGCGTCCACCTCCACAACAAACTGCCAGGATGAGTCTGGGTTGATGAGGATGGGAGCAGACGTAAACCTCTTGAGCTCCAAAAAGGCTCCTTCTGCCTCAGAGGACCAATGAAATGGCCTAGCTGGGGAGGTAAGTGCAGTTAATGGTGCGGCTGTAATTTCTGATGAAACGTCGTAGAAGTTGGCAAACCCCAAGAATCTCTGTAGCCGTTTCCTAGAATCTGGTCGGGGCCAGTCTAAGACTGCTCTCACCTTCTCCAGGTCCATCCTCACCTGACCTTCAGCAATGATGTGGCTGAGGAAAGTGACTGGAGGCGTGGAACTCTCACTTCTCTGCTTTGATGAACAGGCGATTCTCCAAGAGCCGATTGAGGACCTGTCAGACATGCTGGACGTGTTCAGCTTGGTTCTGGGAGAAGATGAGGATATCGTCAAGGTAGACAAAAAACAAATCTGCCCAGCATATCTCTAAGTCAGTCATTGATAAGACACTGAAAAACTGCAGGTGCGTTAATCAGGCCAAAAGGCATCCCCAGGTACTCAAAGTATCCCAGGGGGGTGTTGAAAGCTGTCTTCCATTCGCCCCCACGAAATCAGACCAAGTGATAGGCATTGCGGATATCTAGCTTCGAAAAAACTGTAGCTCCCTGGAGAGATTCAAAGGCAGAGTTCATGAGTGGTAACGGATACTTGTTTTTTACAGTGATGTCATTCAAACCTCTGAAGTTGATGCATGGGTGGAGGGTCCCGTCCTTACCTATGAAGAAAAACCCGGCGCCAAGAGGTGATGAAGGGCAGATGATATCTGCTGCCAGTGAGTTGTTGATTTATCCCTTCATTGCCACCCGCCCTGGAGACGTTATACAGATGGCTCTGTGGAAATGTAGAGCCAGGCACCAAGTCTATGGCGCAGTCATATGGTCGGTGTGGTGGAAGAGAGAGCCTGTTTACAGAACACCTCCAATATCTTGTGGTACTCAGCGGGGATTGACGACAGGTCCAGGTTTCTGGCGGTTCACAGGTAAAGGCAGAGCAGACCGCAAACTACTAGCAAGACAGGCCACGCCCACCAGCAGCCCCAGAGCATGAGGGAGGAAGCAGAACACAGAGACAGACGCAAAATCAAAACACACCAAGCACACAGCAAACATACCAAAGAGGAAAAAGAACTCAAACTACATTCACACATATACCAGCAGGAAGGCCAGGGTCACAACCGGGGGTTCGTGACAGAGGGGGAAAAATGAAAAATAAAAACCCTCAAATAACCTGGTTGCATAAAGGCCCATTTATACTCCTGCGTAGGTTCTACGTAGCTATTCATTTATACTTGTGCGTAGGTGTGTCCATCATTCTGCAATTACACCCCCACCCGCCAGTCGGCAGTAGCGCTACATTGTCTACTGTGTTGACTTTTGCCAGCCGTGCAGGCTAACTTCCGGTTTAGCCCTCCGCTAACGTAAATGGGTGTAAAATTGTAAACGTGCGGCTGGTGTAGCCTTTTCAAATGTTACCAACCGAGTTGATCACATTCTGATAGCGAAACGAGTCATTTCGCTCGGGTTGCGACGGTCAAATATATTAATTCACTGTGTTACAGCCGGCATTTTGGCTGCTAGTAAATGTTACTAGTTACTAGTAAATAGTACTTCCAGTCGTCTCGGAGGCATTGCGAGGCTACCCAGCCAACCAATCACAGAGCTTACGGTCCGTGTCAACTCGACGTGTAGTTACATTTTTGAGGAGGTGCACGTCAGGCGACGCCGTAGCCCCGTAGCCGACAGCCTCACCTACACCGTCGATTTCACGCAGAAGTATAAATTGCACTTAAGTGTGCACACCCTTAAACTAATACTTCGTTGAAGCACCTTTTGATTTTATTACAGCAGTCAGTCTTTTTGAGTAGGAGTCTATTAGCATGGCACATTTTGACGTGGCAATATTTGCCCACTCATCTTTGCAAAAGCGCTCCAAATCTGTCAGATTGCGAGGACATCGCCTGTGTACAGCCCTCTTCAGATCACCCCACAGATCAATTGGATTCAGGTCTGGGCTCTGGCTGGGCCATTCCAAAACATTAATCTTCTTCCGGTGAAGCCATGCTTCTGTGGATTTGGATGTGTGTTTTGGGTCGTTGTCATGCTGAAAGGTGAACTTCCTCTTCATCTTCAGCTTTCTAACCGATGCCTGAAAGTTTTGTGCCAAAATTGCCTGGTATTTGGAACTGTTCATAATTCCTTCCACCCTGACTAAGGCCCCGGTTCCAGCTGAAGAAAAACAGCCCAGCCATGATGCTGCCACCACCATGCTTCACTGTGGGTATGGTGTTCCTTGGGTGATGTGCTGTGTTGTTTTTGCGCCAACCATACCTTTTGGAATTATGGCCTAAAAGTTCTACCTTGGTTTCATCAGACCATAACACATTTTCCCACATGCTTTTGGGGGACTTGATGTTTGTTTTTGCAAACTTCAGCCGTGCTTGGATGTTTTTCTTTGTAAGAAAAGGCTTCCGTCTTGCCACCCTACCCCATAGCACATTCATATGAAGAATACGGGAGATAGTTGTCACATGTACCACACAGCCAGTACTTGCCAGAAATTCCTGCAGTTCCTTTAATGTTGCTGTAGGCCTCTTGGAAGCCTCCCTGACCAGTTTTCTTTTCATCAATTTTGGGGGGACGTCCAGTCCTTGGTAAAGTCACAGTTGTGCCATATTTTCTCCACTTGATGATGACTGTCTTCACTGTGTTCCATGGTATATCTAATGGTTTGGAAATTCTTTTGAACCCGTCTCCTGACTTATGTCTTTCAACGATGAGATCTCTCTGATGCTTTGAAAGCTCTCTGCGGACCATGGCTTTTGCTCGGAGATGCAACTACAAAAATATCAGGAAAAACCTACTAGAACAGCTGAACTTTATTTGTGATTAATCAGTCACTTTAAATGATAGCAGGTGTGTAATGACTTCTAGTTAACCTGAGTTTGAATGTGATTGGTTAATTCTGAACACAGCCACATCCCCAAGAGGGTGTGCACACTTATGCAACCAGGTTATTGTAAGGTTTTTATTTTTAATTTTTCCCCCTCGAAGATTTCAGTTTGTTTTTCTATTGAATTGTTCACATTATAGGGTCACATTAGGTGGAAAAAGTTCTGACATGATTTATCTTTGTCTCATTATTTTAAATCATAAGAACCTGGCATTTTAACAGGGGTGTGTAGACTTTTTCAGTCCACTGTATTTGCGTTCAGCGCTTCTTTGTTTGGGTCTTGTATGACGTTTTAAAGCCAAAGTTTATGATGAATGACTCAGCAGCTGCGGTGTTTGTTGTCCTCTCTCACGTGCGGTTGTGCGCAGCAGATGCTACGTGTTACATAGGCAGGTTATAGGTAACGGAGGGAGGGAATAACGGCAAGCTCATCAGAAGTTTCCTAAAAAATAAACATTGTTCACAAGTCCCGCACCTTGAGTCCGAGTCGAGTCTGAAATCTTTTGAGGACAAGTCTCAAGTCGATTGTCAAGTCACTGTGTATGCGACTTAAGTCGCACTCGAGTCCGAGTCTCTAACTCAAGTCCCCATTTCTGCTTTGCATCTTAGACTGTCACACAATAATGGCAATAGCTACTTACAGCTGTCGAAAGAACGCCTCTCTCCCACGTTCTCCTTTCTTCCTTTAGCTTTTTGGCTAACAGCTGACTTAAATAAAATAAGGGATGGCCATGTTATTCTGCAGCGCAGTCGCGAATTCACATCAAGGATGGTGCGTTCAGTAACGCAGTAACGCAGCGTTACTAGTAACTGTAATTTACTGTTTTGGAAAAGTAATCCGTTACACTACTAGTTACTGGGAAAATTAAAATTTTTACTTTATTATTAGAATAACTCGTTATTGCCCAACACTGCTAACTTGTTACACTAGGTGGCCAGCTAGCATGGCAAGTAGTCCTTATGTAAAGCACAAATTTCACAAGTTTGCACAAATTAATTCTGCTGTGCCGCTGGCCTTTTGGGCACCAAGAGAGGAAAAAAGGAGGGAGAGAGGGAGAGACATAAAAAGAGAGATTAAGTGAGAGAGAGCAGGTCTCAAGGTGACTAGTCATTGTCCTAATTCCTCTTTTTAAACAGCTAAAGAGGCCAAAAACACAACTCTCTTTCCCAGTATCTCTCACTCTCTCATTATGTCTCTCGCTCATCATCTCTCTTCCCCTCCTCTCTCCCTCTATTCCTGCCATCTTCACAAAGATCCTTACAACCTCACCTCTCTCTCTCTCTGTTTTTTATATTTAACTCGTTCTCTTTTAGCATTTACATCCCTTCATCCCGATGCTACCCTCTCTCTCTCTGTTCCTGTCGTCTTTGCCAGCAGCGATGTCTTCAAACTCTGATTGATGATGGTTGCCGTCGGTTACCGTTGTGTCCTGTTTTCTGTTTTTACCAAAATACTCTTTTTCTTTCTCCCCCCCCCTCCTCTCGAAACTTTTCTACTTTTTACTGCTGATGTGAAAGTCAACCCCCCCCCCCGCTGGGTCGTGTGTGTGTGTATGTGTGTGTGTGTGTGTTTGTTTGTGTTTGTGTATATGTGTTCACAGTAATGCGAGGAGAGTAATAAGTCAAAACTGATCCTGTTAGCTCCTAAAAATTGTAAATATTTAAATACAATTATGAAACATCTAACTCACAGTGAGTAAGCAGAAATATACAAATGTTGTGTGTCCACTTGTGTGTCTAAGACGTGTATTTTCTCTCTAATATTACTGAAAATGTTTCTCTTGCACTCCTTGAGATATTAGCCACTGTTTTTTTTAAAAGACACATGAAACTTGGATAATACAGCACAAGCACTTAGTTTTCTACAGATGTTTTTCAGAAGTGTTGCTATTCCTTTGTTTTTGTTATCTAGCCTGGTTCCATACCTGTGAATCAACGGCCACAGACAACGCCCCCCACACATCCCGTGCTTTTTTTGTTATTCAAAATTTTCTGCCGTCTTCATTGACAGTTTCCAAGCCAATCAGAGCTTTGTGTGCAGGATTAAGGCTGTGTTTAGACCAACTCTAGCCCTGTGGGGGAAAAACGCAGGCCTCTCATTTACTTAGAAGAAGCCAGTCTGGTGACACAGCAGGACTGCCAACACAGAGGGCAAAACAACGCAGGGTCGTCTGGCAAATTAAGATGAACCTGGTTGAACACAAAACAACGTCATCCATGCACATTTCTGGTCATTTACTTTGTAAAGTGAATGTTGTAGTTCTACCGTTTACCGCATGATCGTCACAAACAAAAGCCACTGTCACTTTCCACGGTGGTGAAAACCTGTCTGTGGGTATTACAAACATCTGTGCAGAGTTTTGTGCATCTGAGAAGACTTTAAATGCATTAATCTGTTACTCCAACTAGACTTCCTGAATTGTATTTCATAGCTCACTGGTACCTTAAACAACACGCCCCCACCAACGCAGCCCATGTGCTGTTTAAATGCAGGGATGTCTTTTTCATGTGCCAGAGCTAGAAAAATCAGCAAAAAGCTACAAGTGTGAATGAGATAGATACAAATGCACTGGTTGTTGTACGCCAACTATCACATCATTTTCTTTGATCAACAGGACAAGTTAACTGCTCCTAGAAATTGCTATATCACAGCTGTCCCGATTGAAAATCAAGTGCGTGGGACGGACACATTACTTGTTTCTGGTTGGGTAGGGCAGTGGTCCTTTTTCACCCGCCCTTTTTTGAAGCCAAAATGTTTTCAAGGCCCCCGACTCCAGCAAAAGTGGATTTCGTTTTTATCAGTCATTAACGACACGGGCGATTAAAATAAAACAAAACATTCATGTTATTAAATTAGCTTTGCTTGCATCAGAAGCTGTTTGTATGTGTATGCCACCACATGAATCCCATGCCCCCGTCACAGGGACATGAACGCCATTAACCACTTTAGGGAGAACTATTTTTAATCATATTAATGTTTGGGTCAGTATGCCTATTGTAATTGATCTTTTTTTAAATTTCAATTTTAAATGAATGTCAGCAGTTTTCCTCTCTCTTTCCTTCTACCTCCTCGCTCTCTCTTTTAATGTTTGTCTTACTCACCTGACCCTCATTCTTCCCTCTCCCCTTTTCTCCCTCCATTATTCCTAAATAGATAGATAGATAGATAGATAGGGGGATGGTTCATTAATGGGGAGCTTTATTAAATGTGTTTTTTAATGTTTATTTCATTATTAACCTATAATCAGTACCATCAATCACTGTGACAGCCACCTATTGTCAGCCTGGCTGTCACACCACACTGCTGTGTGTGTGTGTGTGTGTGTGTGTGAGTCTCAGAGAGAGAAAGGGGTAAGTAAGGAGAGAGAGAGGGAGAGAGACTGTGTGTATTTGATGCAATTTCAACAAGGTGTGTAAAATCAATAGTCCTCGTCTTACGGCGAGGACTATTGGAAGCAGTGCAAGGAGACAAGGTAAGGGAATATGAAAGGAAGGATGGAAGCAACTAAGGATTAAAAGAGGTGGAAAAGAATGAACCAGAATTAAAATACATTAAAGAAGTACAAACAAAAGGACAGAAAGAAGACATGATGGAAGGTAAATATTGAGAAGAACAAATAAATTGCATTTAAATTTATCATCACTGTGGTACAAATGCAAACAGCCGTGTTTAGCTTCCAAGCAAACAGATAGTAAGAATTAACAATTGAACACAGAGGTGCAACATTGTAATGAAGTTTATTTCTTTCAACATATTAACATTATTATATATTTAATGTTAATTTTAAGCTAGTTTAATGGAGGTGTGTGAACAAAATGGAGACAAATTACAAAACTTACCATTCTGTTGGTCTGCAGCTTATAGGCAACAGAGGCACAAACACGCTAGTTGCATCTGTAAACATACATCTTCTGTTGTCGGTTTCAACATATGTGAGCAGACATGATTTATTTCTATCTGTTTAGAAAGTAATCATTTCAACACTGATCCCTGTGCTTCATTTTGTGTTTGGGTATTCTTCGCTAGTTAGCTAGCTAATTCATTGCTTACCTAATTAGGTCTGTCAGTATTACAGGACACACTTACTACATGATGTGCCCTCTAAATGGTCGCGATTTGGTGCCCAGAGCATAACTCTCAATAATTTTGGTGATGGCTTACCACAGCACCACCAGTTTGTTGAAATTTTCACTTGCACATCATTTGGACTGCGATGAAATTTGGTACAGACAATAACATTTCTCGCAGGATGAATTGCTACAACTTCTGCTAGCATGTTAGAATGCTGACGTTAGCATTCATCTCAAAGCACCACTGTGCCTAAGTGCAACCTTTTTTACACTAGCTTGGCTGAAGAATCTTGACTTGACCACCTTTGATTTGACAGATACAAACATATCGCAGAACAATGAACACCTTTGTTTTTCTTCAATCTACCGACTTTATTAACATAGTATTAATAGCATTTACATCACTTCAATCGCTGTAATAATGTGTAAAGTGTAGATCAGGGTCACTGAAAAATCTGAAGCAGCAAGTAGGTAAAAATCATTAATCTGCTGTGTGTGGTGACATGTAACGGGTCTCTGTTCATCTTTTCTCTCCTCGCCCTTATAAAAGCTTAATCTGTAAATTCTGTAGATTAAATGATATTGTGGTTGAGTTGTTTTTGAAAATGAAAGGCTATTAAATAAGATGTATGTCTCATTATCATTATGAAATTTCAATTAAAATGACAGGTAATAATAGATTACGACCAAATTTTTACAACCCCGTTGGACGACGAGAAAGTCTAACGCAACATCTGGTTTAGCCTACTGTATCTGTGATTCAGGTGAAAATAAACCTTGTCTGAGCTTGTGGTTGGAGATGAAAACACTTCACAACCGTATAAAAAATGTTAGAAGCTGAGTATTTGAGGGGAAAACTGTTTGAAGAAAACTACTTTTGAAATGCTCTTGAGCAAAAGCACCAGACCCCTTCACTGCAGTTAAAGAGTGTGTTGGGAAAGGAGTCAATCAGGAACTGGTTAAGAAGTGAACATTAAACAAAAAAAAAAAACAATCAGAGTGGAAAACACCTTCAATCAAACAAATCAAAAACCAAAGCTGGTTGTTTTTGGGAGGGGGGTGCTTGGGGTCCCCAGGTGGTGCTGCAGTTTTCATTTCCTCAAAATAAAAATAAAAAATCAACTGGGACAGGGAAATGGCAAAGGAAGAATGAAAGCATTTGGATGAGGGCTCAGTTTTAAATTTAAACTAGAAAAACTTTATTGATCCGAGTGCCAAACTGAATTACAGAAACAAACCCGGAGCTTTGAAGAGAAGTTTCACTGTCGTTATCGTAAGCCCCTATAATCCATCATATCTGGGAATCAAATTAACATATATTTACACGAACACACACACTTAAATGCAAGCACTCGCATAATTTCTCTGTCTCTTCCACACACACACTCACACAGAGGCCAAATCATTAGTTGCAGGTTAATTAGTGTTATAATTAATAACCCAGCAGACGTGTGTGTGTGCGCATGTGTGTGTGCGTGTGGGGTGGGTGGTTGGGTGTATATGTGTAACGAGGGGTCGGGAGTTAAATCATATTAATTTCAACATTGATTAAGCAATAAAAAAAGACTTTTAACCAGCGGGGGTGTATATCACTTCACCACACAGCCATCGCAATTTAAATCTATGTATTAATTAAAATGCATGTGTGTGTGTGTTGCCGGGCTTGACGCCGAGGTTTCTAGAGCGAGAAAGGGATCAACACTCTCTAGCAGAGATAAAGAGAGAGAGGGGGAGATTTCAAGGGGGAGTGATAGGAAAATATGGATCTAATTCAGAGAAAAGGAGCAGAAACAGAAGAAGAAGAAGAAGAGGGGA
This sequence comes from Micropterus salmoides, assembly GCF_014851395.1. Taxonomy (NCBI): domain Eukaryota; kingdom Metazoa; phylum Chordata; class Actinopteri; order Centrarchiformes; family Centrarchidae; genus Micropterus; species Micropterus salmoides. The sequence goes on from NW_024041150.1 coordinate 32,598,287, forward strand.
GTGCGATCGAGGGAACGTGTGAGAGGTATAGATAAAATGAAAGAGACAGAGAGAGAGGAAAGGGGGGGCGGGGGGGACTAACTGCTGTGTGATTGGATAAGCGCCAGTGAGTCTTTGAAATTGCGATCGCCTCAGATATGCATTTCAATGTATAGCTTAACTTTTCTCATATAGATAACAGCTTCGTTAGCCGAAAAACTTTGCCGTTCGTCAACTTGAAAGCTGTCGCGCGAGGCGCTTCCGCTTCAATTTCCCAGTCAGGCTTTGGTGATTGATCTGCTTTGAAGGAGTTTTAAGCCGTCAAATGTAAAAGAGGCGAGAAGAAGTGACGTTTTTATGGCAACGAAACTTGGACGGGTTCATGTGGCAACAACTCTGAGGCGCAGAGGTTTCCCAGAGTACGGGTTAGGGGCGCAACAAAGGTGGAAAATAATTGAGTCCTAACAGCATTGTTGAAGTGCTGGAGTGAGTTACTGGCTGTGTTAGGCTGCCAAGGCTTTCCCAAGACCCTGCAAGGCCTCACTGAAGGTAAGCTCAATAAAACACAGCTGGAAGGTTAAACCTGCCGCAGGTGAGATTTTAAGGTAAAAATATGCCCCATCTTATCAGCTGGAATCAGAAAGTAAATCTACAGCAGTAGAGAGCATCCTGTCTTACCTAAGAATATGACTTAGACAATTGTAAACTGATTTTAAATTGACTTTTGCTCATTTATTAAGCCAGTATGTCCCATTGAGATGCAACATTACCTTCAGTGCAGGTCAAGATGGCAGCAAAACAACAAAAACAAAGAAGATACATTATTTTAAAAATCACACGGACTGTTAAATCACCTGGAAGTATACACATGAAAAAAGGAAAAGGAAAAGAGAAGGAATAATTTATATGTGCATGAGTTTCTATCTTGGTCGGAGGCCTAAACGATGTCCACCACATCAAACCACTTTTTCGCCCGTTGTGTGCCCATGTGACTACACATCTGCAAGACCAAATCACATTCAACAGCACTACCAGCAAACCCCTGACAGTACCTGGAACTTGCAATTAGTATCGCCTCCTGAGCAGGGCCGAAGTGTAGTTCCAGGAACTCGTGACAAAGGCTACACGCTTGTAAAGTCCCTGCAGTGGAGAGCGACTCTCTAGTCTTCACTCAAGAAAATCTGCTCTTGAAGTAAACATGGGTTAAAAACACAGGCATATAGGAGCACTTTTATATTTTACATGGCTTGTTCATAAGACACTTTTTTAAATGAAATTATATTTGACAAATATTTTTATCAAAGACTCAATATTGTTTGCTAAAATTTGTTTGCAAGATAATGATTATGTAAAATATTTACATGCTTGCAAAAACTGTATATTTGTACTCAAAATATCCCGTCACGTACTAAGAATTCAGGCACAAATATAATGCCGTACTTGTTAAGGGTTATTACTATATTTTATATTATATATATTTATATATATATATATATATATACACACACATACATACACACACATATATATACACACACACACACACACACACACACAAGGGTTAAGAGTACTCTCATGTTGCCAACGCTAATGCTGTATCACTGCAGTACCTATAATAGCACACATCCTGGGAGCTTACACACACACACAACCTGCACAAGATTTTACGCAAAAACAGACATGAAGTCAGATTTAAATACACAAACACTAACATCTCTCTTTCTCTCTCTCTCAAACACACACACACACACACACACATAAGCAGTCACCGCAGGATGTTGGAGGGAAAAATGATGAGAAGATCAATCATCAGCTGTCAACAATGGCTAATAGAGTATGGGAACAACATATTAACTATACTGGCTAGATTAACACTCACTCACACGCACACGCGCGCACACACACACACACACACACCAATACAATGTTAACTATTGATCAGTTGATTCGTTTAACTGTCAAAATATATGCGATAAACACACTTTTTACTGCATGAACATAAAAAAGCATTTAAAATCACTATGATTGGACAACATGTAAACACATATTAACACACATGAAAATGCACTGATGCAAAAATCTACAAGTCAATTCTGTTTGAACTCCTTGGGTTAATCTTTCTCTCGCTCCCGTTGTCCTGGCTCTGTGTCTTTGGAGGTAAACACATTGATCTCCACGGAGAGAAACTGGCGCAGTGACTGTGTTTCCTCCTTAAACCTGCCAGAAAGAAGAAGAAGAATCATTTGATTCTCAAGGGGGATTCTCTCTCTCTCACACTCGTATGTCGTGAGTTTGACTGAAAGCTGGAACTTCACCTGGGCGTCAACGGAAGAATGTGAACTCTTTTAACAAAGCCCAAACGCTCTGACTGGTCTGAGCTGATCAAAGGCAGCAGAGAAGGAAGTTAAAGGAATAGTTCACTTATTCTGTACTGACATTAAAGAGGTGGAATTAAGCTCATTTTCAGGTTCAAAATCCTATTTAGGGGTTGTACCAGAACAGGTTTACATGGTTTCATTTTCAAAAAACACCATATTTTTTTTCATACTGCACATTGCTACAGCTCCTCTTTTCACCCTGTGTTGAAGGCTTCGTTTTAGCTATGGAGTGATACGTCTTGTCTCTACATGATCTTTGTTGGGATTTGCACATGCGCAGTTCCTGGTTTAGGACTACTAGCCAATCAGAAGCAGAGAAGGGCGGGCCAATGAGAAGCCAGTAAACACGGCTTGGGTTCAGCTGTATATCTCCTTACCAGCTTAGCAACATGGACTGGAGGAAGAGTTTCAGAGTGGTGAGTTTTTAATCTGTAACAAAAGTGTCTTTCATTCATAAAGTTTTAACTGAGCTCCGTCTCTACATCACAGTAACAACTTTCTGTCCATTGACTGCCTGGTAGCTAGTGTTTGGAAGAGAGAGGTGTGCTGCAGCTCAGTGTTTTTCCACTGGTGTTTTTGAGGTAGTGTCGGACTAGCCGCTTGGCGAGTGTTATATGAGGCGCATTTTGCTTTCAGCTCTGTGATGTCACAGGGATAAAAGGGAAACGGCTGGACTACAAACAAACTGTTTTCAGGCAGTTCAGAGCAGTGTTTTCTGTGGGGTGGACTTTGGGCTTTTTCACTTTGCAAACCTATTACATGCACAAAAAATATATAAACTCAATAAAGGAGAGGGGAAAAGCCAAAAAGCACAATGCCACCTTTTAAAGTCAGTCCAAATAACAGTCAGGATTGTAAGTTAACAACAGAGTAAGAAAAAAGTAGAACTCTGAGTTGATGCGATTCCACTGTCATATCCCTTCTTTAAATATGAAGCTACAACCTGTTAGCTTAGCTTAGCACAAATACTAGGGACAGGGGGAAACAGGGAGTCTGGCTTTGTCAAATGGTAACAAAAGCAGATTATCAGCACCTATAAAGCCCATAATTAAGATGTTATATCCTAATTGTTTAATCTGTACAGTAAACAAATTGTAAAAATGATGATTTGTTATGTGATTATTGTTGTTTTTTTTTTGGGTGGATGGTTTGTGAGTGAGCACACAAATCTTGTCATGCATGAAAACAGACAACAAAACAAGAACACCAAACAGGATCTTTCTGTTCCAAAAGGGTGACAAATAAACGAGCCCGTTCTCATCTCATGGTGTCCAATACCGACGCTTTCAGAAAAAGTGACATAGCTAGCTACGTTCATGTTAAATGTGTTGACTGCCCCCTGAAGCCCCCTACCCTTACCATAACCATCAGAAATGTTGGTGCCTAAACCTAAGTCACTGACTTTATGCATGTTGACCGACTAACCCTATCAGCTAGCACATCGGCCGTGAAGCTGGCAGGGTTAACCTTCTCTGTGTTGCTGGGACGTAGCAAACGGTGCCGTTTCGTACGGACGCTGAAGGGTACCTTTAGCGTAAAATAATTACACTTTGTCACTCTATCTGAAAGCATCGGTAATGACGCACTGAGATGAGAACGCATTGAATAAATATAAGACGTGCAGAAACATTTAATTATCAAATAATTTCACGGTGACTGTGAAATGTTTAACCAACTGCATTTCAAACTGTCATCAAACATAAAGTAATTATTATTAAATGTTTCCAAAACTGATGGGGAATGGACTGATTTACTGAATGTAATCATTCATGAATCAACATTCACCAACTACAGCTCCCATGAAGCTTTGACAGCCTTTCTGTGTCTCAAGACCCAATATTATGACCCAAATTTATGTTTTTTGTTCTAAGATGTCAGATGATGTTGTAGAAAGAGCGACAAAGTGCATGTAAGGAGGTGGTGGGGTGGATGGATGAGTGAGTGATTTAAACTCAGGACTCTTACTCACAAGATCATGGTTCGAGTTCCGTGTGAAATAAAGTCAAAGTTGACATATTTTAAGTTAAATGATATTTTGTATATGACTTATGTCACGTGACTTACATTACTTAAATCATGTGACTTATGTTATGTATTTATTTTAACCAAAACCACAATCTTTCCCTAAACCTAAATAAACTACCACCTCTTCACAACATTTACTATGCGCTAAATGTCACGTGACTTAAGTGACGTACTTAAGGTCCTGTATGCCTATCGTTGGACTTTCCAGTGCTGGTACGTCATATGTCGTTTTCCAGACTGGGCATATATGTCATTGTACTTTCCAACAGACATATATATGTTGTTTTGGGACACTTGACAATCAACCTATTTTGTTGTTGGTATAAGAACATGTTGGAATGTGGCTAATGACACAAAGGCAATCTTTGTTTTTATATTTTGTATTTTGGGAGGCACAATTTCTGCTGATTTCATAATCTTACCTAATTGAACACACATTGAAACACATTTTAGAGTGAGTGGTGATCGTAATGCAAAAAAAATTATCTATTGATTTTGTATTTGAAATGTAAAGTTGACACTTTTTAAAGGACAACTCAGGTGTTATTCTATGTTTTTGTTATCGTCAACCAATCTCATGAAAAGACCAAAACCAATAATGTGTTATTCTGTCTCTCAATACTTTGTCTGTGCCTGTCAGCCTCCTACTTCCTAATGAAGATGTAAATCTTTAAAAACAGCTCTGGGCATTGTAGTTTTTAACAGGAGTAAACGGGGCATTTGTTGGGTACTATTTCAGTGGCGGATTAATACACATTTGGTGCTCTAGTGAGTATTTACAGCAGCAGGACGATGTTTGTGGGATTGAATCAAAATTAACTTCAGTGTATGTGTTCATGGTGATAAAGGGACATGTCACCCAGTGCAAAAGTGCGGCCCACGTGTGTTGTTTCTGGACAACATTGGAGCACTATGGCCCAGAGAAAGAAGATATATCAGGCTTTGATAGAAACAAAATAGTTGTTAGTGTATATACATTCGTTTGATTCTGTCTTTTTATTCAGATTTGCTGACAATAAGGAAGATAAAGAAGATCACCAGACTGTTACAATGGATGTCTATGCAAACAACTGTTTTTGGGAGCAGCATCTAGTGGTCATTAGTGGTTTTGCATCCTCAGGCACTTCCACGTTGGCTTCATATCTTTACTAAAACCAAGACATAGCTGAAGTAACATTCTTAACACACACACACACACACACACACACACACACACACACACACACACTTCTCAGTTTAAGGTGGATGTAGCAGCATTAATGGAAAATTCACATTTAAAACAGAAAAAATCACTATCGACTCTCAAACAGGAAACTACAGCAGCACTCTTTTCTTTGACCTCCTTAATGATCCATTACAGCAACGTGCGCGCTTGTTTGTGTGTATGTGTGTGTGCTGACCTTTCCCAAGTGTTAGCTGGTCTGAGCCATCACAGGAGGTATTAATGGACTAATCACATTAAACAGAGAATCATTAATCATCTCCCCTCAGCGCTGTCACTGCCACGCAACGCCTAATCAACTCTATTGTTTACACACACACACATACACACACACACACACTTGGCTGGCATGTGTCTGGCACAAACACTGATGCACGCACACACACACACACACACACGGGCATGAAATGTGCAATTCTGCAGCAAAACACCTCAGAATGACTCAAAAACAAGCAAATTCTTCAACCTTAATCTCTCTATTCTTCATTCCTCTCTTTTTTCTCTAATGCGCACTATATTTCTATCAATTTTTTTAATCACATCCTTTGTCTCTTTTCTCTCCCTCTCATCTTTTCTCTCATTTTATTCTCTCCATATTTTCCTTATTTATCTCGTCCCTATTCTCATCTTTTTCCTCCTTCATTATGACTGTTCATCTTTTCTTTCTAACTCCTCTCCTCTCTCTCTCCTCCATCAGCCTCCTGTCTCTCAGACTCTCCATCTTTCATCCTCTTCACTTTGTACACTGTTTTGCTGATTCAGCAGTGGCATCATTAAGATGCTTGGTAAAAGCAAAAAGCAAGACACACACACACACACATACACACACACACACACACACTTTGCATCTTTAATAACCACACACACAGCTGAAAGTGACACAATGCTGAACGAAGCTAAATACCTTAAAAGTTCATCATAATTCTTATTTCAATTAAATTTCCAACATTGTTGCTGGTTGGCTGTCATATTACTGTAACTGTCCCTATGTTTTTGTCAACAAATTACCAAAGATATTATAATATTATATGGAAATGTGATTATGTTTGAGGGGTTTAACCTACTTTTTTCTCCTTAATATTTATTGTAGTGCAGTAAATGCACCATTTCTTTGCGTTGAACTGGTTTAAAAAAAAATAAGATAAAGAATTTCCAACTTGACTGCGAACACTGATTGACTATGTAGAACTTCCCCGCCGGCAATGAATAACTGAGTCAGCCAAAACACTGTAGAATGTATCATCGTCCACAGTATCGTCTACACTATTTTGCCATTTTGGCTGTTTGAAAAGTAGCTAGTTTGCAAAACAAGCAAAGACAGCGGCATTTAGACCACACCACCCTGGCTACCAAGAGGCGAAAGCTAGAAATCCAAGCTGAAGTAGCTTGTAGTTCTTCTGTACAACCAACTACGTCACTGTCACATCTAATGACGCCGCTTGGAAGAACTACCTGGCGAACTCTGCCAATACAACATGCACTGATGAATGTATTGCTTAAATGGACTGCATTTACCATCAACAGTAATTGGTCATCAACATAAAAACTTAACCATTAATTGACACTAAAGCAGCAGTAAAGCAGGTTTAAAACATGAAGCTGGGTGCAGAGGTTGGAGGTTAAACCCAGATTTGACGGATGATGAACGTGAAACAGACAAACAGACAATTTAAAGCTGCTTTTTTCTGAAAGAAAGAAGAATGTTTTTCTTTAAAGAGCTGCCAGTTACACAGCTCACATATTCCACCTCCTCGCACTCACACTGTTTTTCCTTCGCTGATCCAATCTGACCATCAGAGTCCTGGAAAGACTGTGTGTGTGTGTGTGTGTGTGTGAGTGAGTGTGTAAATGATTAGACATGGACAGAGGGAGCAACGGAAGGAAAGATTGGGGGAATTCCTTCACTGGAAATGCCAGTTGGTTGCACCTACTGACACAAATAAAAGAAAGTAGAAAAGTAAAATAAGATGGAAGTGAAGAAAGGTGGAGAGAAATGATGATAGGAAGGAAATAAGGAAATAAATAAGAAGTGAGTTAGAAAGCTTCATTGGACAGAAAATTAAAAAATAAACTTGATCAGTCAAGGATGGAAGGAGAGAAAGAAAAGAATAATGAAAGAAGCAAAAGTAAAAAGGGGAAAAATGTAGACACACATTGTGACAAGAAAACAAAAGGAAAACATACAAAATATAAGCAGACACACACACACATCTGACAACAGAGCGAGTGACAGAGCGAGACGGACAGAGAGGCTGATGAGAGAGAGGAAGGAGGGATCAGGAGAGGGAAGAATCAGAAACAGTGAAAAGGAGGAAGAGGAAAAACAGGAAGAGTTGGATTTTGTCCAACTTCCCTTTCCTCCTTTTTCTTTTCTTTACTTGAACAGCACTTTTTATAGACACACAGGATACCACCGGTGTAACAACATATTTGATGAAAAACGTGTTCAAGATCTTTTGTGAGAAATTAAATGCGACATAAAAAACGTAAGTAAATTGTAAAAAGTGAACCACTCATGAGCAGTTTCTAATAATAGCCCTTTCAGAGGTCCATGTCTATATAATTCATTTTCACAGAGGAGGTAAAAAGGAAAAAGAACTATGGAAAGAATTGCAATCAAAATTAAATGTGGATGTTAAGACAATATATACTGTAAAATGATAATATATTTATATACAAATGTATATACATATAAATATATTTAATTATATATAATTCAGTCAAATCAGAGTCAATCAGTTGACAAAGAAAGTGAAATGAAGACGGAAGAAACGAAGACACAATAAAAAAGGAATGGGGAGAAAAAGAAGAATTGTAAAACATGATAAACACATCAGTGTGAAGACGAGTGCATTACGAGCGTCTGTGTCTTTTAGCTAACGTCTAATTTGTAAGTTGAAAGAGACAGCGCTAACCAAGTGGAAAACACCATCTAGAAACTATGATTAAACCCTTCCACTGTAATAATGAGATCTACTCCAATCCTTTTAACACGAACCTTCACACATACACTAATTTTAATCCAGGATTTTTAAATATAATTTTAAGGTCAAACATGTCATTTATGTCAGTGCTGTGTTTTAATCCTTTTATGGATCCATCCTTACGTCTTTGTCTTTCTTACATTCCTCTGTTTCTTTCTTTACCATTCTGTTCATTTATAATTTGTTCCCTGTCTTTTTGTCATCATTTTTTGCTTTGTTTTGAGAGCAAAAGGTTGAAAATAACAATATACAGTCCTCCTCTCTACCAACTAGCTATCAAAGGGAGCAAGCAAGCGCAGACCACAGCGACTTACAGGGACTTGAACATGACAACTAGACACCTGTCTTACACTACGCACATGGTCGTCTAATACGGTTACATTCATGACAAAGTTACTGTGCACCTACTCGCAATTATTGCAAAACAACTACATACAATTAGCTGGAAATGTGTCTTAGAGCTGCCACCACTGGATGTGGAAAAGATTTGTTATTTTGGAACAAATCAAGCAATGAAATCCATGGCTCTGAACATGTACAAGATTTTGCCTCTACAATCTGAACTAACAAAAATATGATGCATCTCCTTCAAGCCAGAATTGAACCAGCAACCTTAGGATCTCTGATATTATAGGCCTACAGTCCTCCACTCTACCAACTGAGCTATTGAAGGGAGCAAGAAAGTATAGACCACATTGACTTACATGGACTTGAGTCCAAGCTATTTAAACTACTGAGCTATTTAAAGTCACACAGACCACAGCGAGAGACTTGGATGTGATGAGTACCCCATTTCTTTCCTTACATACATCTGCATTTACATGTTTCTTTAGAGTTTAAAGACTCTAAAGAAACATGAGACCTTTCTGTGATGTGATGGAAACAGAAATGATGGAAACTTGCTGTGTCTTGGACACGTTATTCATGGTTACTTCCTCTGACAACAACTTACAACAAGTTTTGTTTTAATTTTGAGGATAGCAGTGCAACATGCATTTGTAAGTTGAGCAGGCGCAATAGATCATCTTGACAGTGCTCAGCAGTGAGTGAACGAAAAGTCCAAAATGGGAGGAAGCTATCATAGCTTACTAGCAGTGTTGCAACATCTACTTTAAAGAGATCATATTATGCTCATTTTCAGGTTCACCTGTTGTACCAGAACAGGTTTAATAAAAAAAAAAAACACCTTTTTTTTTAAACTGCACATTGCTGCAGCTCCTCTTTTCACACTGTGTTGAAGGCTTCATTTTAGCTATGGAGTGATACATCTTTGTTGGGAGTTGGACTACTAGCCAATCAGAAGCAGAGAAAGGCGGGGTCAGCGAAAAGACAGTAAACAGCTTCGATTCAGCTGTAGGCTACATGTTGCCGACCAGGTTGGCAATTTGGACTGGAGCAAGAGTTTCAGAGTGGTGAGTTATTAATCTGTAACAAAAGTATCTTTCATCCATAAAGTTTTAACTGAGCTCTGTCTCTACATCACAGTAACAACTTCATGTCCATTGACTGCTTGGAGGGTTGCTAGTGTTTGGAAGAGAGAGGGGAGGTGTGTGCTGCAGCTCAGTGTTTTTCCACCTGTGTTTTTGAGGGTGTGTCGGACTAGCCGTTCAACGTGCATTATGACACGTATTTTCTTTGTGACGTCACAAGAAAGGGAAGTAAAGGCTGGAATACAAACGAGCTGTTTTCAGGCAGTTCAGAGCAGAGTTTTCTGTGGGAGATGGGAACTCCCTTTGGGCCGGACTTTGGGCTTTTTCACTTTGCAGACCTGTTACATGCACAAAAAAGATATATAACTCAATAAAGGAGAGGGAAAAAGCCAAACACCATAATACCACCTGTGTCACAGTATAAATGACAGGTATGTCTCACTGTCAGTAGTACATAATATATTATAACATATTGTTCAGTTACCGACTGAGCTAACAAGCTTGCTAACTGTCAAGCAAGCTAATGGGTTGTGAGTGCTTTTATCCCTGTTCAATAACTCTTTTTTAAAGGTGATGTATACTTTACATGGGGTGCACAAAAAGAGTAACTAATGATTAAGTAATGTATAGCGATTCACAGACATGGATGAACTAATCATTTACCAATGTTCATTAATATATCTCCCAGTCAGTTCTTTAACTCATCATTATCTACCATGTTAGTTGTAGTTATTGAGGAACTGCTCATTCATTTTCATTAATTATCAGGTTATTACTCATTCCTTAGTAACTACTTCTTGTATAATTTGGGCAAACAAAATCAAAAATGAGGTTCTGTCAACACATGCATTCCCATGTTAGTGTCTAACAGGCAAACTGGACGAAAAAAATGTGCAAAAAGTAAATTACACAGATCATTATAAAAATACTGTCACCTCCAACCATCTCTGTGATGACTTCTTTTGTCAGATATAGCCTAGTTGCTGTTGTGGAATGTAGTAAATCTACTCAAATTCTGTACTTAAGTACAGATTCAAAGTACTTGTGTTTACTTGAGTATTTCCATTTTATTAAACTTTATACTGCACTAGGTAAAGACAAATTTACAAATTTTAATACCGTTCCTTTCCAGTGAAAATGACGCATCTCCAAATGTGTTGTGAATGTTTGTGATAAACTGAAGGATGAAGAGATCCTGAGAAAATCCTCCTTCTTCAGTTAAACAAACTTTTCAAAGCCACTTTGGATGTCCTGGACAATGCATCGTCACAAAGCTGATAACAGGGTTGTTTCTCTGAGCTCATGAAAAGTTGACTTTTTAGAGATACATGGTTCTCACAGGACAACGATGCTACAAACAAATGCATTGCTGCAGACTATACCAAACAGGATATAAAGGAGTTACATACTCAACATACACATTAACGCAGCAGTAATATCAATCCAAAAACATTCAATTGAATTAAATTGAATTGATAACACATACATATTTTTAAGTATATATATGTGTTATGTAAGTAAGTTCAGTAAAGGATCTGAAGACTTCTTCCACCACAGGATAACTGCAAGAGTAGAAAAGCTTTATACATTATACAACACTGTTTTCAAAAAGTTCTGTTGCCCTGTGTGCACTACAATACTACACGACACTATATGGTTTTCATCCACTCTTGTTTTTTTGGAAAGCTCTGCTAACAGTGTTGGAGACAGACCAATGTTAAAATCTCTACCTTTTAATCTCTGTAATTGTCAAAGCGAAATCGTTCAACAAACGTTTCACACCGACTTCCATTTACTCAGTGTGAAATGGGCTCTTCAGTTGTCTTAACTGGCTTACAGCCGTCCTCTTCTGTTTCAAAGACAAATCCTATTTTCAGCTCTCATCAGTCAAGAACAGAAGCAAGGATGTCTCTGTTTCAATATCTCATTTAGACACACACACACACGGAGCCTGTTGCCACAGCTGCATTTGGAGACAAATCCCTTTTTCTGCTTTGCCCTCTCAGACAAAAACCACTCGTCTCATTTCCTAACCCTGCCTGTTGCACAAGATAAAAGAGGACTTTGTGTGTGTATGTGTGTGTGATCAAGTGCCTTCATTTATGGTCTCTGTTTTCGTTTTCTTTTCACCTACTTCCATCCTCTTTTTCTCCTTCTTACTTCTTTCTCAAGACCATATCTTGCTGTTCGCGCTGTGCTCTCTGTGCATGGACATAAAAATAAATACTCTGTGTAGTATTTGGGGGTATCAATGAAATATTTGCTAGGTTCAGATACATACCTCATGACAAATATGTAATTACAGGGGAAGAACAGTAACAATTTTGTTCTGTAGAGGGACTCAAATTAAATAAATGACACTGTATCTACTTAAAGGAGCCATGTGTAGTTTTCAGTGGCCTCTAGTGGTTAGGTTTCAGATTGCAACCACTACCTTTCCAAGTGTGTGCACGTGCTCCAACTAGAGCGAGCCAAAACAGAGGCCGACATACCGAAGACCGCTTCACACAAATTGCTGGAAGCTCAGGTAAACTCCCACTGCAACATTACAGTTATATTTTTATCAGCTTGACGATGAACTGATACATGCTCGTTGCATGACAACGTTACATTGACTGCATTAAGCTGACATGATACATTGTCGTTAGCTCGAGATGTTGAGATTTTTTAGTATGAACTAGTGGTCAGACGGTAAGTGGTGGACAGACCAACTGACAGACTGACATTGCCATCCCAAGAGTCGTTAGCATGGCAAATCCAGGCAACATTACATTTCTTACAGAATTTACTTGCCATTTTAAATTAGTGACATATAAAAGTAATTTATAGGAGACAGGCTTGTCTTTATAGGTTGTTGAAATTAAATAATCACACTGATATGATCGTACAGTATGATCAATCATACATCTATTAATGATCTTCATGATCGGATGAAGCACAGGTTTGTACATACTCCACGAAATGTCTCGAAGGATGTCCTGAGCTGTGATTGGAGCATTGTGAGAGTGGGGGCACATTTAGATCCTCGTTTGTTGCAGAGTCGACTGTATATTAAAGTGTATCTATGTCTGGAAGAGAATGTGACAAACAAAATAAAGTGTTACTCTGTGTGTGTGTGTGTGTTTCTGAGCCTCTCGAGGCTGACAGCAGGGTATGAAATAGAGTCGCACTGTAAGTGGATGTAATTGAAGCAGGTGATTAGCCATCGAGGCTCCTCTGCATGGATGAAGTGGGTGAGGGGGGAGGAGAAAGAAGCAAAGGGAGAACAAAAGGAAGGCGAAAAAGACTTAAAAAAGAGGTTGAGGACACAGAGGGAGAACAAGGGGGAAGACAGAAAGAGGAAGATATTAAGGAGAGAGAAAAGAAGAGAAGAGAAATAGAGAGAAATTAATACTGGAGAAACCAACAAACAAGAGGAGAACGCAAAGACAAGGAGGGAAGGATGCAAATATGAGGAGCAGAGAGGAAGAAGAAGAAGGAAGAGAGGAAGAAAGGAGAAAAATGTCCAGGAAGAGGAGCTGGAGGGAATAAGGAAGAAAGGAGACAAAGATGAAGGATGAAGTGAGGATGACAGAGAAAGAGGATGAAAGATAACTAGAAGAAAAAGAGAGAAGGGAGGAAAGAATGAAGAGAAGGAAAAGGAGATTAAATCTTAGTTAAATAAAGCTAAGGCAGAGCAGAAATAATGGTTGAATGAAAGAAATGAGAAGAGAGCAAAAGAGGAAAGGAAGGAAGGAAAGATGAGGAGTAGGAGGAAGCAGGAAGAGAAACAGAAAGAAAGGAAAAGAGACACTATATTGTGCATCTAAAAGTGAGCAATAGTGAAAGAGAAAGTAGAAGAAGAAGAAGAAAAGGGAAAGGGGTAAAAAAGAAAGACAGTTGAATAAGATGTGGAAACAAGAAAGAAAAACAGAAACTGAGAAGGAGGGGATGATGGAAAGATGAGGAAAAGGATGGAGAGAAAGGAGGTGAAGAAGACAAGGATGAGGGGTTAAGTGAGAACAATTAAGAATGTGAAAGAAAGGAAAAGAAGAAATATAAAGGTCAAATATAAAGAAAAAAGAACAAAGGATTGGGAGAGAGAGAGAGAGAGAGACGGGGCAGACAAATAGAAACTGAAAAAGGAAACAAAAGTAGAAAGAAAGACACAGCAGACTGGTTTTCCCAGCAGATAGGATCTCTGTCATCAACTTTCTTTCACTTTTCCTACATCAGATCTTTGCTGCCACACATTACAATCAGACCTCCATTATCTCCCATTAACCAGCCAGGAAACACTGCGCTGCTTCCTGATTTATTTATTTACCTTTTCCATGCCTTAAACGTTCAGTCTGACTGCCGCTACATACATGTGACACAATCAGAGATATGTTTTAAAATCAGCCGGGCCCAATGACTCATTCATTCCCATTCAGTTCCCAACGGCGCCGGGAACAACTCAGACGATCAAGGTCATCCATCATCGTGACGGAAAAGATGCAATCACAGTTGAAACTTTTTTCTAAACATGTTGACATAAGTTTTGGGACAGCAGTCACATACTGTATACTTCTCATGTTATCTTTCTTCTTTGTGTTTTTCTTGTTAATCAATTAACCTTCTCATCTAAATAGTCAACAATGTCCATCCCATTTTCCTGGAGCCCCCGATGACGTCTTGTGGTGTCTTGTTTTGTCTGAGTGACAGCCCCAAACCCCAAACATATACAGTCACATAAAAAGGAGAACAGCAGTAAATCCTCACATTAGAGAAGCTGGAACCAGGGAATGTTTTGCTAAATTGTCAGTTAATCTTTCAATCAGCAAACTGATTCATCCACTATGATTAGGTCATAATGACAAGCAGTTTGTTTAGTATTTTTGGAGGCACTTTTGTTTTTATTAGACAGACGGAAAATGAGCTGACTTAAAATGAAGGAGATCGAGGATGACATGTCTCAAGCCATATTAAACCACTAGGACACCAGGATGTCCCGTGACAACGACCATTTGATACCCAGATGTGCTGTTTTGACAGAAGAAGTCAAGGTACATTAGTTGAGATCTGAAGAGAGAATGTGTTAAAATAGCTGCTTTCCTGGAGCGATGATGTGGTTTGATCTATTGACTGTACATAAAGATGGACGATGCCTCTCTGCTTCCCGAATATGGGGGGTGATGTCATTTGGAGCCAGAGTCTGCGTAGTAGTGATCAGGGTTGGAACTGCAGTATTGAGGTCCCGCCCATACACCCGGCCGACTCAAGTCGCCAGCAAGCCTCAGCTGTCAATCATGATGTGAAACCCTCATTAGAAAAATGAACACCTGATAATACACCAGCATTATAAAAAGTAAGCTAAATTTATTTGACTACTTAAAGTAAGTACTTAAATTATTTCTTGTTTTGTCGGGCCCATGTCCCATAGGCTAACTTCACTTCTGGGGAGCTGTTACGTCATCCATCGTTATATACAGTCTATCCTGGATATAAAGGTAGAAATATTGATGCACGACACCGGCAAATACGGGCTGGCATAGAAAACAAAAGGTATGTGTGATCTGATATGTGTTGCTCCTAAAGGCCCAGTACACCCACACAGGTGCTGTCAGTTCTTCTGATGAGATCTCTACTCAGGTTGAAGTTCAGAGGAGCAGTACCCGAAATTACAAAAGGTGCACCCAACTCTGTGTACCATTAAAGGCATGGTCTGCTGCTGTACTGTTTAGAAATGTAAAGGTTATTAGTCTAGCTTTTTCATCACTATATTTAGTTCATAACAACATACATGCATACAACAAGTGGCAAGTAATGAGATTATGGTTGAAAACATAAGGTTTGTTCTAGACTGGTAAGAAAACAGCTGTTAATGCTAATGATGGCTATTTAGCGATACCTAAACTGTATAACGTTACTGACAATGTGATAGTTGCTAAGTTAGGTGTTTGTTGAAAGAAAGAAAGACCAATGTTTCTTACAGTAGGGGTGGACATCCCAACTTTCATAATGTAATGTGACCTTACCTTAAGAATGATAGAGTTGTCGGTTGTCCCTCCCTATCGGATGCAACAAAGCCATCAGGAGAGTCAGGGAGATGTCAATCAAGCACACACCCAAACACTCCTGAGAAGAGGTGTAATCAGGTAGAAAAGTGAAGACACCTGTGTGAATGGAGCGCTGCACCATTGAGGACATGAAAGAGTGTAATTCCACACCTGTGGGTAAGTACGTCATTGTCACTGTCCTTTCTGACTGCAAGATGAAAGAAACAGAAGCTGTTTATCACAGTGGGGGGAAGGGAGACAACAAAGCAGAAGTAAGAGATCATTAAAATGCTACAGAAAACAAAATCAGGTATTCCAAGTCTGTTTTTGATTGAACTTATACTGCAGAATGGAGTTATATATGTTAGTGTTTTGTTCTGCGTATTTCACCACCACCCAACAGAGTGAAGTCCCAAGAATTACAACAGCCTGACATCCATCAAAACATATCTCTTTCTGACAGATCTGTGTGACAACATCCCTTAACTCATCCAACATACATTCTCTGCAGTTACATTAATCAAGCTAAAATTAGCACACCACAAAATAACAAAAAACCTCTTAATGTGATAAAAGCTGGAAAACCATCTGCAGTGATGGAAAACATTGAGAGGATTTGCGAGAATTTAAATTGGTCACGGGTGTTTGTTTTGAGCTGTAGGGTGGAGCAGGTGGGTGGAGTTTATTTAATCAGGGCACAGAAAGTATCAGGTAATAGGTTGGTAGTGACTTTAAATGGTTTCCTGTGATTGTCGTTCTCTCTCTCTCTCTCTCTCACACAAACACACACACACACACACACACACACACACACACACATCCCTGCTATTTGACTTTCCATACAGCAGTTAATGGTTTGCACCTGTCCTGCTCTGTTCAGCTTTTTCCAGCGTATCCCTCATCAGTACACACTCGCTGCTGTGTGTATGTGTGTGTATGATCAGATCTCTTTTTTTCCCCACACCATGACCACTTTCTCGTCACGCTGCATCTCTTCTTTGCTTAATTTTGGATAAATGCCAAGATTACACAGTCTTACATGTTGCATTTTTTCCGTAGGAGGATGTTTCAGGGTTTCATCCAAATTCACAGGTAAAAATGTTCTCCACATGTGACCGATGATGCGACACCACTTCACATCCAGGGGTGATGTTTAGTATCTGATATTTTCATGTCTATCAGTGGGAGTGGATGAGAGCCAGATGTTCGCAAACATGCACCAAGTCACATTCTGACCTTTAAACTTTGATGTGATTGAAGTTTGCATTGAAAATACTTTTTTGTGTAAATGTTTTGTTTAAAGCATGCAGAACAAGCAAAGTCTGCAGATCTGTTATTTGAAGTATGCTGTGATGTGGAAAATTGCTGCAAAAAACACCAATTCAGCAGACAAAGCAGGGTAGTCCAGACGTCACTCTCTCCAGCAACGTCTTCCAGCTCCTCCTGGGAGGATCCAGAGGCTTTCCCAAGACAGATGGGGCACATAGTCCCTCCAGTGAGTTCTGGATCTACCCCGGGGTCTCCTACCAGTTGTTTATGCACATAAAAAAATCTCCAAAGGAAGTTGCCCAGGAGGCATCCAGGAGGCAGGACCACCACAGCTGGCTCCTTTTGACCCTCAGAGCTCCCTCTGGATGTCTAAGCTCCTTCACCCTATCTCTAAGACTGAGCCCAGATGCCCTTTAGAGGAAACTCGTATCTGAGATCTCGCTCTTTAGGTCACTACCCAAAGCTCATTACCAAAGGTGAGGGTTGGAACTCATATCATGAACAAGAACCCAAATTACTATCCTCACTTGGGGCAGTGAGTCAGTCTTGACCCTGATACATTTGGCACTGTCAGAGCTGCAATACCTCACCTGGAATAGGGATGAGGAGACTGGGGTCCCCCTTCTGGAGCCAAACCAGGAAGGGGAGCATCTGGTGACAGGGCCTTAACCAATGGGGTCTGGTCTGGCACAGCCCCAAAGCGTTACATGGAGCTACCACCATGTAGGCCCACTACCCACAGGGATGGGCATTGGGGTCAGGGACCAAGACCCCAGGCACCATTAACTGGTTCTAGGGGAAAAAATAACATGCAGACAAAAAATGAAAAAACCCACTGTGACCTTGCCTTAAGAATGAAAGAGTTGGCAGTTGTCCCTCCGTATTAGATGCAACAAAGCCTACAGGAGAGTCAGGGAGTTGTCAATCAAGCACACACCCAAACACTCCTGAGAAAAGTGTAATCAGGTAGAAAAGTGGAAAAAAAAAAAAAAGCACGACTGTGGAGCAGCATTAAGGACTGAAAGAACGTAACCGTGGTGGGTAAGTACGTCGTTGTTGTTCTTTCTGACTGCAAGACGGTAAAAAACCTAAGGAAGGACCGGAAGAAATAGAAGATGCATGTACATAAGCATTATGTAAACATATTTATACATACGTTTACATACAGTACATAACTGTATTCTCAAATATGTAATGTCCTGCAGGCCAACATTATTTATAATATTAAATAGCCTATAATCCATCCATCCATCGTCAACCGCTTATCCTGCGTACAAGGTCGCGGAGGGGCTGGAGCCAATCCCAGTTTACATTGCATACAGTCCATCGCAGGGACACACATAGACAGACAACCACTCACACTCACATGCACCTAAGGACAATTTTAGATACACCAATTAACCTAGTCCGCATGTCTTTGGACGGTGGGAGGAAGCCGGAGCACCTGGAGAGAACCCACGCGGGCACGGGGAGAACATGCAAACGTCACACAGAAAGGCCGATATTAAATATAATATTAAAGATAATTTTTATATATTTAAACTACACAGATCAGTGATTCATAATTTTATTTCATTTAATCAAATACTAGCTAATGGTGACGTTATTGGGCCTAAAGCTTTAACTTACCTATCAGTCAGCATTTTCCTCTTTATGGCAAATAAAATGTTCCTCTTATAGGACTTCATAATAAGCTTTCTATACGATCCGATCCAAAAAAGATAAATGGGGTTTTATGTACCGTTAACTGTAGAGTTGTACAGTTTCCTGTTTTGGCTAATTTAGATCAATCCATAAACCCTTACCAGCATTTTATTCAGGTGTGGATAACTGACACATGATGAATCTGATGGATAGAATATGTGAATTGTTTTAAGCACAGCCGTTTGTTTACATGAGCTGGATATTTTATATTGTTTATTATTGGCCCGGCATGATGCAGGTGTATCACTCTCATTGAACCGCAGGACCGCACATTGGTGCAGTAGAAAAATTATTTGAGAGAGAGAAAGCTGTCAAAGTGTGTGTGTGTGTGTGTGTGTGTGTGTGTGTGTGTGCGCGCTGTGTCTCAGGAGGGAGGCCGCAGCGTAAAGACGCCAGATGCTACTGTGTCAAGCAGGTTAGGTGTGTATGTGTGTGTGAGAGAGAAAGTGAGACGGGTGAGGAGAGACAGAAGGAGGCGACTGGAGACAAGGGATGGAAAAATAAAAAGTGTGTGTGTGTGTGTGTGTGTGTGTGTGTGGCAGATGGTGAGTAGAGACGGAGAGATGCAGGTTCATATTACAGTATCAAAATATCTACTCATGTATAGTGGACAAGTGTGTGTGTGTGTGTGTGTGTGTGTGTGTGTGTGACTGAACCTCTTCTATCAGTTGCTTTGGATTATCCTCGGGTCTTTATCTCCATCTAGTGGTCTGACTGTGTAATAAAAATCATATCTGATCTACAGTCTGTCCATCTGATCAGAGCCTCCAGTTTACAAAGACTACAGAGAGCTGAAGTAAAACAGGTTCTGCTCCAGAAGAAAGAAAGCCTCTTTCAAAATCCCACAGAAATTTGTAAAAATGCAAATATAAACATCCAGCCAGTACATTTACTCAAGTACTGTAATTAAGTACAGTTTTGAGGTATTTGTACTTTACTCAAGTATGTCCATTTTATGGTACTTTATACTTACACTTCCCTACATTTCAGAGGGAAATATATAGACTATTTTTTACTCCATTACATTCATTATACTCTCATAGAAAAAACAAAAAATCATAAAACAATCTAGGGTCCACTTGGAAAATGCAACGTGACGAGCCATCTTTGGGATCATAAACATAACTTTGCCTTCACTTTACAAGTTGTAATATAACAAATAATCATTAAGCTCACAAATAGGCCTACAAATAAAATACACTGGTAGCTGCCACTAGGTAAAAAGCTAAAAAAAAGTTGGGAATCAGGGGATTTTTTCTGGAAAGTAACTGGTAACCTACCTACAGCTTCTTGAAGACTGTGTTCAGTTCCAATCCATCTGTGTTCACTGGGCGACTGCTGAGCCATGTAATGTTTTTTTCCCACCAGTTTTTCAACAGTTCTGCATCTGATTGGTAATAGTACTCATTGCCTCTATTGGTTAGGTTGGCTGTAGGGTTAGCAGTAGCCAATCAGAGGCAGAGTAGGAGGCAGGACTTGACGCAAAGCTGGTGTCCGTCAAATGAGAGTTGTCCAAAATGCATCTGCAGTTACTTTAGCAACTAGTAAAGCTATCTGACCATGTGGAAACTCCGTAAATCACAGAGAGTTGAGGCAGAGCTGCTGAAGGACATCAAAGAGAAAACCAGAAAATTGACCTCCATTGACCAGAACACAGTCAAAGTCCTGGGGGGTCACCATTCAGGGTAACTGGCAATGGGACAGCCAGGCAGACCACATGCTGACAACAAGGAAGGTATTTGCTCTGCATTGCCTGAAGAAATTTGGTGTTTGAGACCCTGAACTGGTTTTCATCTACACAAGCTACTTGCGTCTGGTGCTGGAGTATCCAGTACCTATCTGGCACAGTTCCTTGACTGTAGACCAGGTAAAAAAGACTGAAAGTAATGGGCAAGTGAAATCTCCACATTCTCGGATTGTGTGCTCTAGCAGAGACCCACTCAACTGTGGCTTGGCTTCACCAGAAAGCTCAGTCCAGCTTCAGTGACTGGAGTTCGTGTGGGTGTGTTTGCGTTGGAAGTGACCAATCATAAGAGGGTCAGTGCCTCCCTTGGTTTCCGCCTCCAGATTGTGTGCGTGGTGGCTTCTTTGTGAGCTTGTGCTTAGTTGTAATGTCTCTCCCTATGTTTCCCACCTGTACAACTCTCAGTTGTTGACTTTATGCCCAAAGACCTGTATTGTGAAAGTTGCAGTTAATATCTTTGTGTGTGTAATAATAAAAATAATGTGTGCATGTTCTGTCACGCTCGCACCATTATACATTATTCTAACGCTAGACATAACTAAGTGCATTTTACAGCTAATACTTCTGTACTTAAAGATACTTTTTCCACCACTGGGCTGTGGATAGCTAAGACATGTGGGTAATTACAGCATGACAGAGAGGACTGGACACTGTGGAGGTTTTTAGACAGCAGAGATAATAGTTTAATAACAATAGAAAAGAGTGTTGAAGCCAAATTATGATTACACTGCATTAGTGCTAACAAAGTAATGGTTAAAATCATCAAGGTTTCAATTTCTAATAGTGAGTACTGTAGTGGGAGCAAAATTGTCTTAGAAGATGGAAAGTTAACCCAAAGAATGGGTGTAATGTTTTCAGAAAGGTCGATGAAAGAAATGTTGAATGAGAGATTGCACTGAGCTACACAAGCTAGGGGAACAGAGGTCAGCCCCGACGTGATGTCATGACTTCGGCTGTCTGTTCTGATTGGCTTTTTAGACTGTCAATCACCAGATGAACCCTCGTTAGTATTCATTAGTCTGCAAGGAAAAAATATCTTTAATCATTCCCAACGATTGAAGAACTAGATGCTTATTGCACCACCAACTGTACTGCGGATGAAGCCATGTCTTTGGTCTTCTCTGTATTATGTGTGTGTGTGTGTGTGTGTGTGTGTGTGTGACAGTATGTGGATGTGTGTCACTCACAGAAGGAGATACAGGATACAGGAGGAGAAACAGAAAATGCGAGACAATGTCTTGACCAACATTTTACATGTGTGTCATCCCAGTATGTCTCTCTCACACACACACACACACACACACACACACAAAGTGCTCACTTCATGCTGGAGGCGAGTGGAGGCATTGCACTACTAGCCTACTTTAGGACAGGTCACTTCTCTGAAAGGGTCCAGCCACCGTGAAATTCATATTATTCCCGTGGAGGACACACACACACACACACACACACACACACACACACACACACACACACACACACAAACACATATATTGACTGTTTAGAATCCTCTCTGTGCAGCTAACATGCCTGTTCACAGAAAATACATGTGAAGAAAGAAAACTACAAATCACATCTGGCCAGATTTCTGCAGTAAGAAATGTGTATGTGTATATACGTGCAGACATTTTCACTAGAATGGTGTTTTCACATTTATCTGCTAAAGCAAGAAGGTTTTTCTGTGCTCACGAGCATGATTTGTTACATTTGTGATTAGTTTTGGAAGGACCTCTTGTGTCCAGCAGTTCAACCTTTGAAATCAAACTAATTTTTGTGTTTTTAAAGATTCTGGATTTTCAACTGTTTCTAATATTGTTATTGAACTTTTTGTGAGGAAAAACATCAGTTATTATTCAGAGCAAAAAGAAAAGACGTCTGGATTGGCTCTTTAAAGGTAAAATGTGCTACACAAACCCACTGTATACCTGGATATCAAAGCAATATTTTACAAATTAAAAGCACTTATTATATAAAGTCACAGTCATGATGTATAAGCTCTTACAGGACTATTATTATAAAGCAATAAAGATTCTTTAATATTCTGATATAATTAAAATACTGATGCTTCTTTTAATCACACTGTTTTAGACGGTCTACCTATTTATCTATGTTTAATTCTATTTCATTTTATTTATTGTTTAACTTGACTTGGTTGCTTTGTGTGAAATTGTGTTGATAATGACATTTCATTCAACTGTAATGTATACATTTAGTGTCATATCAACACAGTATACTGTTAAGTTAACTACATTTACTCAAGCACTGTGCATAAGTAATATTTTAGGGCACTTGTACTTGGAGTGTGGGGTTATAATACTGGCCTATGGACTTAAACTACCCAATCTTTTATAAAGTGGCAGACTAAGTATTAAGATGATCTACTTTAATAAAAATAGTAACACCACATTGTGAAAGTGCTGCATTTAACATTTACTTAAGTTCTCAGAAAAAATGTAGTTGAAGAAGCCTTCTCATTGTGCAGAGTTGACCCAGTCAGTGTTATGTTATTGATTTGTATCTGCTGATGTAGTAATGCATAAGTGGCCTAGCCTACTTATTATACTGTTTGGTAGTTTAACTGGTAAAAATAGTTAGGCTATGTGTCCTAATTAGTGCTGTGTTTGAATTCCATGCACAGCTCTGACTAATGTACACCTGACCAGAAGTCTTCTCATAAAGTAAGTAATTCAATTGGAGTAAAAAGTACAATATTTCCTTCTGAAATAGTGGAGTAGAAGTAAAAGTAGCATAAAGTGGAAATACGGCAAATAGACTGAAGTAAGGTCTGCTTACTGATATCAATGCATCGGTAATGACAATTGTGATGATGATGATAATGATGATGATGATGATGATGATAATAATTACTTTTACTTGTAGCCTACTACTGTACAGAAGTATTATTTTGAACGCAGGAAAAAGTACTTCCTCCATCCCTGCAGTATAGTATTGTAGTATAGAGAGGCTGGACCAGTGACTGGAAACAACGTCAGCGTGCCATCACGCGTCTGGAGAGCGCGCGCTCCGTTGGCAGCCACGGGTCCCCGGAGGAGAGGAGAGGACGACGATGATGAAGATGGTGGTAACGAGGAGGAGCGCGTGAAGCCGTCGTGCTGCTGCGACTTGGGGATTTACACTCAGGACGGTGGATTTGATGGATGGCTGCGGTCCTCGTTGTTGTCATTCCTCCTGAGAGAGACACAGAGACATGGGGGACCGTCAGCGGCGGACCCGGAGACTCGGGAGCCTGACGACCAAGTCCCTGGTCTCCAAAGAGACGAAACTCCGGTTGCGCGTGATCTTCCTGGATGACAGCGAGCGCACGTTCGAGGTGGAGGTAAGTTTGTCAATATTTGAAATATTTGTTGTTGTTTTTTTACACCGGATTTTTTTTTTTTTTTTTTTTTTTTGCTGCAATTGCATTTTTAATGATTTATAAAATATATCCCAAATTGTTCTCTGACGCAGGAGTTCTGCTTTCACAAAGCACGCCGTGTTTTTGTTGTAGGGTTTTTTTCATTCTGTTCTTACTTTAGATAGATTTAGATTTTCTCTCAATCCTGTAGAAAAAGAGACAGCAAAGTGTTTGCACATCATGTTCAGGCTGGATTCTGATTTGGATCCGATATTAAGACTATAACTCGCCAGCGGTCATACATAAGTGGAATTTAATTTAATATTACAGCATAATTTCATAAGACAATCAGCACCTGCGTTGGAATGTAGCTAACTAAGTACATTTCCTCAAGTACTGCAGGCCTACCCAAGTACAATTTTGAGGTCCTACTTGTACTCCACTACATATTCCGGAAGACAATGTTGTAATTTTTACACTCAACATTATTTTCTAGTTACTTGGTGGATTCTGATTTTTAACATCAAATATAAATCAACTAAATTATGATGTTTGATTATGGATTAAACTACCCGTCAGTAGTTGAAATTAACATTATTGATTCTTACACATTAATGCATCACTAATGCATCTATATATCTATAATATCATATCTATAATATGTATAATTCTGAAATGGGCCATTCTGCATAAGCAGTAAATTTGTTCCTTACGTTTGACGCTAATACATGTTAGTATGATTTTGAATGTTGGACTTGTTATGTTACTATGTTAAGTAACATAGGATTAAAACAATGAAACTGCAGTACTTATAACATTTATTCATGTAGCTAACACTTTTATCCAAAGCAAACCTCTGGAGCAACTGGGAGTTAAGTGTCTTGCTTAGGGACACAATGGTGTATGTCACTGTGGCGAACAGAACCTGGGTCTCTCACACCAAAGGCATGTGTCTTATCCACTGCACCATCACCACCCCGATATGAGTATTTCTTCCCCTGAACATTGGATTTCTTCCACATGGACACAGATGGTCTTAAACTATCTACATGACTTCAAACCAGCAACATCACAGTCACCAACATCTCATATCTCTAGGCTGCACCTCCATCAGGAGACATAGTTCAGGTCTGGGCCTTCCTGCTACCTGCAAACATTTGGGCTGCTGCTACCCTAAAATATGTCCCCACAGTGTTGTTGTCTTTATTGCACAATAGAGACAGATTAGACTGAGAAACTGAGGCTAAAGTGTTGTGAATCTGGAAGTGCAATGATTAGTCGAATAATCAGTTTTTATAATAAATTAATCAGTAGTCATTTCAAGCAAAAGTGGAAAAATTTTCCAGCTTTTCAAATGTTTATTTTTGCTGCTTTTCTTTGTCTTATATTACGTAACACTAAATATATATATTTGGTTTTAGCTGTGCCGGTCAGACAAAACAAGCAATTATATCAAACTGTGATAGGTATGTTTCACAATTTTGTAGAAAAACAATCTGCAGATTAATTGATAATGAAAATAATCGTTACAGCCGCAGCATGTATGGATGCAAGACAGGACATCCTGCTCTAATGTGTAATATGTGACGGGGACAAACAAAACAAAACAACAAAAAACAGAATGTAAACCTTTATGAACGATGAACAATATTTAAACTTGCAAAGCTCTTTACTAACTTAAAAAGCTTGTGAAACAAGTTTTCTTTAGCAGTAATCATGAATGTCAGACTTTCTCGCTGGCCCCTGAAATATTATGCCAAAATTTTAAACGGTGTTCTGGTGGAGATTGATCAGTATTCATTCATTCATAAAAACACTTATTGGGATTAAATGCATTCCAATATGACAACACTACAAGCGTTGAATCAATGCTTCATTTACACAATGGTTAAACACCATTATAATTTATAACTCTACTTAATTTTTATATCTACTTTTTTTATACTGGATAGATCGTACAGGACAGGTGTTCATGTTATTGTGTCCAACAGAGGCGTGAACAGATTCGGGGTGGAAGTAAATTTTGGAAATTAAATATCTTAAAATAGATTGACTGAATCAGACAAATACTAAGAAAATATGTGTTACAAATCCAAACAGTTACAGGTGTTTGGCTGTCAAACAGC
Organism: Micropterus salmoides; assembly: GCF_014851395.1. Classification (NCBI taxonomy): domain Eukaryota; kingdom Metazoa; phylum Chordata; class Actinopteri; order Centrarchiformes; family Centrarchidae; genus Micropterus; species Micropterus salmoides. The sequence continues at coordinate 32,624,523 of NW_024041150.1, forward strand.
TGTGTGAGGTGTAAACAGCTGGATGTGAAACGTAAACACTCTGCTGTCTATGAACGGTCATGTGGTCCACAGTCCAGCTCCAGAAAAGCAAACGGGCTGCGTTTTCAACATGGTGACGTCGCCTGCAAGGCAGCAATGCAATCTAAAAAGAGACTTTCACTGCGTGTGTTTGGCTTGGGGTATTGTGTTAGCAAAGTAGCTCCATTTTCCACGCCCATGCTTTCTCTGACGGTTTCCAAGCGGCCCTCAGGGGCATTAGTAGCATCTTTAGAGGAGGAGGGGGAGGAGGAGGAGAAGAGAGGTGAAGAAAGAAACAATAAAAGAAAGAAAGGGGATGAATGGATGGATGAACGAGGGGAAAAATAGACTACCCACTCTGTGATAAATATAGTGTATCTGATAAAAAGAGGAGATAAGTGTGTGACAGACACAAAATCATAAAAATAGATTTCAAGTTGGTACTCAGTGTGTGTGTGTGTGTGTGTGTGTGTGTGTGTGTGTGTGTGAGAGAGAGACTCCAATCGTCTAACCTGGGGGGCAAAACCCCAATTAATGATCAGACAGTGGGAATGGTAGACAGACACAGAGTAGATACAGGAATGAATAAAGGGACTCAAGTAAAATGTAGTGTCAGATTTATTTTATGGAACCATGCCTAGTGCTTGTTATTGTTTTAGGAAAAGTAAACTAAAGTTGTGTTAATACAAAACCGTGTGGAATTCGACATTTCTGCCTGTGGCATCACCCAGTTATTAAAAAGACGCTGCTGCGGCGGCATACAGCAATGCAGGCGCCTACATTACCCACAATGCAACTCAACAGCAGACAGTTCAGTCTCACTCCCAACTCTCACATATGGACGCAGGGCTGGACTGGGACAAAAAATCAGCCGTGGTATTTTTGGCCCAGGCAGCCAACCAAAATTGGTCAGACACCCATCACATATACACCCTCCTGAGATTAGGGGTGTTGATGAAACACTTAGCCCATGAGATGTGATATTGCACTATGACAACAAGACAAGAATATTTTTTAATAGGCCTTCTATTTAGAAAAAACATTTATTGATGAAATATTTGGTGGGGGGGTCTGGGGGTCCTCCCTGCATTCTGGAGACATTTTCTGCACCAATTTATGGTGGAGATGTCTTTATTTATATGGGAAGCACAAAATTCAGGTGGTAGGTGACAATTCAGAATATAAAAATGTAATAGAATATAATGCAGTAATCAGTAGCTTATTATTTCTTTTTAGCTTAAGTTACTTTTTTTGAACGCAGAGGTTTCCATTGCATTGCAGGCTTATTGTGCAAATAAACCTTTCTCATAGCATTTTTATTTGTTAATTAATATTTCTTGGAGCAAGATATTTTTCTGAACATTTTTAACAAATGCTTTCAAAAAGTGGGGGGTACCTGTCCCCAGCGTCCCCAGTGTAAATGACCCTCCCTTCCTACAGGTTGAGCTGCTCCATGCTTACCCCTTCACCTCCACTCTCCACTCCTGCTCTCTCTCTCTCTCCCACGGCCCTGTCACTTTGTCACTCGCTAACACAAGCCTCCTCCTCTGCCTGCCAGAGGCCATGGCTCTCCTTTACTCCTTCAAGTGTCTGTGCCTGCTGATGTTGATGTTGAAGCTACTGCAGCAACGGTAACAAACATATCGGTTGTTTTCACGCATTTGGCGGCAGCCATCTGAAGATTTTTTGGTGGGGGCTGTAACACAAGAAACAGAGAGCAGAGGGGGTGGGGGCTAGTAAGAGATGTAATTGGGCCGGCCCAGTGTCAGTATAGAAAATTACCCAATGGGCCGCTGTCCGTGCGTTGTGGGCCGATCATTGGCCCATTTATAAAAAACAGTTACATAAATAAATAATTTACATTACACCAGCCCCAAAGGTGCGTTGGCCCACCGGGCATTTATGCCATATTACCAGTCCAGCCCTGTATGGTCAGTTGGTCAAGACCCTTGTCGTCGCTTGGTAACACCCAGGGTACCCCTTTAGTGTCGTTTTTTGACGTGTAGGGCTCCGCAGTCAAGTTAGCAACAATAAAAATGCAACTTTCAGTTAGATTTCAATGGACACATTCATACTTAACCAGCGCCTCACACGTAACGGGAGTCGGCACTTATTTCATTTTTTTTCATCTCTTGTCGGTTACACTGGTAAATCTATAAGAATTAGACTTTGGGGCTCGTGGTTTCCCTTAAATGAACTGAACGATTGAATTACAGAGAATCTAACTGATATAATGGTATGTGGCATATCCATATTGATATTGATCTTACATTTAAACATTAATATTTGTATTAACGATCAAAGCAGCTTGGAAGCAGCTAAAGCGGGCGACCCGGCGGGTTTGAAGAGGTTTTACACATCCAAAGGTCTTCTTTAAAAACCAGACCAGGCGTTTAATCAAAATGGGTTCCCTCACCAGGCCAGTAAACGGGGTAGGCAGCTATTTGGGAATCGGCTATTAGCTGAAGTTTTACGGTAAATAAAAACAATCAATGTTGAGGTTTTGTTTCAGAAGGAAGACAAACACCAGTCTCCTTGGTGAAAGTCTGGTTTGTGACCCACCTGTCTACCCCAACCACTTCCTTAGTTGGACTTTTCTGTTATTTATACGCTATACATGCTTTTAGGGTTCATAAAAGCCCTGGCTTCCCAGTGCGTTACAAACTGACGCCAAGGGGTCTTGACCATACAGGTTGTTCAGTCAGAGATTAAGCTGTGTTATGCTAGCAGCAGCTAATGAAGCCTTGAGCCTCTGGCTACAGAGGTTTGGTAAGCTCACTTCTTTCTAACTCCACACCGACAGATTTCTTTTCATTTTTAAAGTTGTAGTCTTCAGCAACTCACATGACTCAAGTGTTTTTACTTGAGGCAGTTTATCAGACTTCACACAGCTCCCTCTGGAGACAATAAAGGCTTTAAACAACTTATTTCACATATGCAGTAGTATTCACCAACACCTGCAAACAGACTCTGATGTGTAAAATTGATGGATTTCCCCTTTAATTAAAAGAATAAAATGAAACGGTATTAATTAACAGGATGTTTTGACAAATAAAATTGAAATAATTATATATATATTTCAGGCATGTCATGACATTTGTTTGAAAGGACATCATATTTTCCTACATTTTACATTATATGTCTCACGGATGAATTTCCAGCCAGCAGATTGGACAATAAAGTTTAATTCCACTCAGTTTTACTCTATTCTGCTCTATTGAAACTCTTCTGTTGTTCTGGGGGCGGCCATTTGTTTCCAGTAATCATCGGTTAGGCCTGTGTTCTCTTCATAATCGCTTACAGCTGCTCTGTCCCTCCTCTTCCTCCCTCTCGCTCTTTCTCATGACAAGTTAATGAGGGACGTCCAGTGACCCTTGTCGGGGTGCTAAACACTGGCTAGCAGACAGCAAACACTAAAAAAAAAAAACAATTGTGTTGCTGCAGTTAAGGGAACAATGCACATCTCGGTAATTAGAGAGATGAGAAAGAAAATGAGGGAAGAAGAGGGAAAGAAAAAAAGAACAGGAGAGGAGGCAATAAGAGGAGAAGTTTGAGGAGGACACAATGAAAGGTTCTTGAGTGCACATCCGTCCTACATTTTATTGGACTGAAATCAATGTAAATGTTACTTAGATCTACCTTAGTGGGTCTTGCACAAGGTACACCTTGCTAGTACCGGGTTGGACCCCTTTTTGCCTTCAGAACTGCCTTAATTCTTTGTGGCATACTTTCAACAAGGTGTTAGAGACGTTCCTTAGAGACTTTGGTCCATATTGATTTGCATCATACACTGATGCAAATATCCCGTCCCACCACATCCTAAAGGTGCTCTATTGGATTGAGACCTGGTGACTGTGGAGGCCACTGGAGTACAGTGAAAGTGACATGGTGCATTATCCTGCTGGAAGTAGCCATCAGAAGATGGGTCCACTGTGGTCATAAAGGGATGGACATGGTCAGCAGCAATACTCAAGTAGGCTGGAGCGTTTAAACGATGCTCAGTTGGTAATAAGGCGCCAAGAAAATATCCCCCACACCGTTGAGATATTCGCTGAATTTGATAAAACACAGTCTTGGATTAGAATTGCATACCTAACCTAACTTAAGTAAAATTATCTAAGTATTATCAGCAACATGTACTTAAAAGTACTAAAGTGAAAAAAACCCCGTAAAATAGTAGCTATATATATAAATGTCAGATTTTAAAACTCAAATCATAACCTAATAAATCCAGTAGCAGTTAGGCTTCAGAAAACAGATAACAGATCAACATGGAATTTAAGCTTTAAATATTTTTGTTTATTATCCTTTTGTATTATCCTGCATTCACAGCCAGTGGGAAAGTGTGCAACAAGTTCTTGTTTTTTCACAATTAAATCTTTATTGGAAATAAGTGTGACCCCACATGTGTGTAACAAAGCACCTATTTGACTTGTTAAAACCAAAACATCATTAGCTTTTCTCACCTGCCTTGTGGGCAGGAGTCAAATGTTACCTCAACTCTGGAGGACTTTCAGTTCACTTTGAAAACAACAGACCTCCAGTCTATATGACCCATAACAGTGAATGCAGCATTATACAACTTTACAATATGCAAAGTTCTCATGAACTAAGTAACAGGGAAATTGAGCTGGGGTCCCCTGAGAGTCCATGGACTCGAGTTTTAAGAGCGTCTCAATTAAAAAATCCAATTAAAAATCCCTCTCACTCTCTTATTACCACTTTAATTCTCTCTCTTTCTCAGCAAAAGGTTTTAGGCGGCGACTTCTTCAACAAAGTGTGTGGCCATCTGAAACTGCTGGAGAAAGAGTACTTTGGACTGGAATTCAGACACCACAGCGGCAACTACGTAAGAAAGATTTAACACACATGTACACGCATAAAGAATATTTTAATTTCTTTGCCATGTAACACATTTCTGTTGCAGGTGTGGTTAGAGCTGCTGAAGCCGCTGGCTAAACAGATTAAATGTAAGTCACAGGCACTTCACTTTTACATGCACTCCAGTTATGATCAAGTAAACATGTAAACATCATATTTTAGTTTCAGAAACCAGGATAAACTCTTACCAGGTACTTAAGACAGAAAGTGGGATATAGTGATATGTCACTACCAGGGTTATGGTCAAGGGTCTCAACAGAAATGTGAGACAATGTGTAATGATTCTCTACAAGCTAAAATGCAAGTAGAGGGTGTGACGTTGGTAATGTGAAAAATAACTGTATTGTTGCTGTCGTTGTCTTTCATTAGTGGTGCAGGAGCAAAATCCAGCAGAATAGAAACCACAGCAGAGTCTAGGGGAAACAAACCAATTCCATTTTCTCTGCATCTTCTACTTTAAGCATCATTCTTCTCTCTGGAAGAAGTACTCACATCCATTACTTAAAGTTTCAGTGTCAAGTCAAGCCAAGTTTATTTCTAAAGCACATTTAAAAGTGCTGGACAAGTTATACAGAAGAAGACATAAAAAATATAACCAGATAAATTAAAACAGGCCAAACGATTAATAACATACAGCAATAAGATAGAAAAACAACAAATTTAGATACAAAATAGATAAATAAAGACACAAGCGCAGATGCCCCTAAACAGACTCAAACGCCAAAGAATAAAAATGTGTTTTAAGTCGAGACTTAAAAGTGTGGATAGTGGGGGGTGATCTAATAATCAGGGGTAAATTATTCCACAGTCTTGGGGCCACCACTGAAAAGGCACGGGCACCCTTTGTTTTCATACGAGACTGTGGGATGGCTAAGAGTGATTGGTTTGATGATCTGAGGAGTCTGGAGGAGTGATGAAATATTAGGAGTTCTGAAATATAAGATTGGGCCAGTCCATGTAACGCCTTAAAAACAATTAACAGCACCTTAAAATCGATTCTATATTTGACTGTAACCAGTGAAGAGCAGCCAATATTGGGGATATATGGTCCCTCTTCCTTGTACCAGTTAACAATCTAGCAGCTGCATTTTGAACAAGCTTGATAAAGATGAGTGACAGATGCCACTGAGATGTCACATTGAGTACAAGTAACTGAAGTAATCAATTCGAGATGATATAAGAGCATGCAAGACAGTTTCAAGGTCCTTTACAGAGAGGATGGATTTAAGTTTTGCTATGGTCCTTAAATGAACCTTTAACAACAGAGTTTATATGTTTGTCAAATTTTAATGCTAAATCAAGGATAACCCCTAAGTTCCTAGCAAAGGGTTGTACATTAATGGACAGGGGGCCCAGAATTTTTGATAATTCCTCAATTGAGTTTGGGGAACCAAATAATATTACTTCTGTCTTGTTTTCATTTAGTTGGAGAAAGTTGTGTAAGTTTTAGTGGCATCTAGTGGTGAGGGTTGCGAATCACAACCAGCTGCTCACAGTGCATTCTCATGCTCCTCAGATGGTCGTCCTTCGTCCTTCCGACTTCGGTGTGTGTTCATGTGCTCTTAAGTCAGACTGTGGAATCAACATGGACGCTACTACAAAGATGTGTCGGATTAGCATTATCAGAGCGTATAAACAACACGCAGACATCTAGTTCATGGACAGCAAACCATTATAACCATATTACAAATTACATGTTTGCAAATATGTATTAAAAATATGTGATTTTGCACAAATCATAGTTTCTGTATTCTTCTTTATGTCCCATGTACACTTTATTTCTCTTTTTGCAAAAAAGATTCAAGGAGGAAAAAAAGGATTCTGATTATTTTGACACCACATGAATGCAGCCACCGCTCAGCTCTCCCTTTCCAAGCCAGTTTGTGTATTGTAGAAACATGGTGTTCCAACATGGTGAGGGGTCCCGCAGTGTATGTAGATAGAAATGGCTCATTCTAAGGTAATACAAACATAACGGTTCATTATGTGAGGTTTTTATCCACCACTGAAAACATAGTTATGGATCCTAAAAACGTTTTGGAATCAGTGTAGTAGATGGCTTCAGCCACAGCTGCAAACCGGCTGCAGTAGCTGCAAAGTATTCCTTCGAGGGAATTGCGCTCGTCAAAATTATGTCGACAAAAAGTGCTTCTTTAAGCCACTGACAGGCTCAGACGGTTATACCAGGTGTATGACAACATCATGGACAGGATCCATACGAGTGACTCTCGGTGACCTTTGTAACCAGAAGTATGGCTCAAGGACAATCCTCGTTCTGAAATCTCTGCACACATGGTAATAAGACAATAAAATATATTTTAGGGACTTCAGAGGCTCTCCTGTTAGTTTTGTTGCAGGGCAAACTACAACATAAACATTCTTCTAAGAACATGATGACCTCACGTAAATCCCAGCAGAGCTTCCTATACCTCCTGTTAAGGCTTGTGTGGGTGACCCAAGCGCAGACACAAAGCACAAGAGACAGACCAACTTTTACAGGCTTCATTACTTAACAAAAGGTGCAAAGATGATGAAGGCTGGGTAAGGCTTGGCTAGAGTAAGGGGCAGGCAGGTTGGAGCTGAAGAGATCCGGTTTCCAAAGTAGCATATGGCGATACAAGCAAAGTGAAAACTCCAGCAGACAACACAAGAATCTTAAAGAGAAAAACACAATGAAGGTTTCTAGCAAACAACAAAACTAGAAACACTAGAACCTATACTTGGCCTGATGTACTCTACTGTGGTTAGGTACTGAATAATCTAGCGCCGATCACAGGAGGCCTTGAGTCTTATATACCAGGTGTTGATGAGAAGATAGGTGTCACTACCTCGCCCCAAAACACACCCACATCGACAGACACGGGGGGGGGGGGGGGCTGAGCCAGTATAATCAGCAACATAATCTTTAATCTATAATAATGCATCATATTTAATAAGTTGATAATGTTGTTTTGTGTAAAAAAAAAAAGAGTAGTAAAATAGTAAAGTTTCCCTTTGAAATTTAGTGGAGAAGTATAAAGTGGCATACAAGTACAAGTACCTCAAAGTTGTAATAGAATAAGTACAGTACTTAAATAAATATACTTTTCACCACTGATCAAACTTTCTGCTAATTTCGCACTTGCAGTAGAAAAACAAGTCAATGCTTCTGTATCTTTAATGTTCCTTTTCTTTTTTTCCAGACACCAACGATCTGTTCTTCAGGTTTATAGTAAAGTTCTTCCCACCAGATCCCGGACAACTAAAGAGAGGCCTCACCAGGTAACTATGTTTGTTAGACATCTTTGGATCTTTGTCATATATCCAAACTGTATCCACTGTTGTCTCAAGATGATGAGATATTTATTTACCTCTTATCTCTCTTATCACATCTCACCTCCTAACACATGAAATCAATGAATTATAGATGTTCTTATTATGTGTGTGTGTGTGTGTGTGTGTAGGTATCTTTTTGCCTTACAGATAAAACAGGACTTGTCTAACGGCAGTTTGACCTGTCATGACAACAGCGCCGCCCTGCTAGTCTCTCATATACTGCAGTGTAAGCATTAAAATACAGACATACTCAAAGTTGTCATAAAGAAGTAAATCCAAGCCAGCAGACATAATTGAATTTATATACTGTTTATTATATGTATTACTGACAGTGGTGGAATGTAACTAAGTACAGTTAATTAAGTGGTGTACTTAAGTACAGATTCAAGGTACCTGTACTTTACCTGAATATTTCTATTTTATGCAACTTTATACTTCTACTCCACCAAATCTCAGAGGTACTTTTTACTTCACTACATTTGTCTGACAGCTTTAGTTACATTTCAGATTACAATCAATTTTCAAATGCAATGCTGTGACACAAGAATGAAAAAAATGAATGAAAAAAATCCAGTAGCCTGTTTGTGGCTGTCATTGGACTGTAATATAAGCACTTAATTAGCCTGAGTATTTCATTTGAATTAAATGATTGGCTGTTGAGGAAGGCCTCAAGGGACGGGCTGGAATTTCTTTGGTTGGCTACTCTCAAAATGTAGCTGTCTCTAGTTCTCCAACGTTGCCTACTTTAAGTTAGATAAATCAGCTGGAAAGAGCATCTTAGCAAAGCTGAAAACAGGCTGTTTCTCTGAGCTCATGAAAGGTTGACTTGTTAAAGCTACGTGGTTCTCACAGGATAGACACGGTTTTGAATGCCGGACTTATAATACTTATTTTCAGTGTGGCAATATATTAATACTTCATTCACCACTGTTATTGAGCATTAAAAACGTGTGTTTTATCCAAATAAAGATATTTGGAAACACAAAGTTAGAGAAAAGAAAGACTTATTACAAACATACCCTGTGACTGTACTGATTTATTTATATGTAAACACTATTTTTCCAAGCATGTTTTAACGTGTGTGTTTGTGTTACAGCAGAGCTAGGGGACTATGACGAAGAGCTCGACTGTCACCATTTAGAGATGAAGCAGTATGTCCCCAACCAGGAATACCTAGACCACAAGATCATCAAGTTTCACAAGAAACACAGGTACACAACAAAAACTTATTGCTGACTGTGGTGTATGGACAGCTGTGTGGATGTTTTTCCACACCAAAAGGGATTCAACAAAGACATCACAACTTAATCACACCTAAGGTCATTCATGGTTAAAATGTGTTGGTAAATATAGCCTGCACTTTTCATTCAGTCTCTTCTCTCTCGCTTTCTGTAGAGGTGCGTCTCCAGCAGACTCTGATATCCAACTGCTGGAGGTGGCAAGGAAGCTGGACATGTACGGTATCAGGCCTCACCCCGCCCATGACGGGGAGGGAATGAGGATCAACCTGGCTGTCACGCACTCTGGAGTACTTGTCTTTCAGGTATGTGGCTGTTAGTCTAAACAACACACCTTCACACACGGATTAACCTTCCATAAAGCTGGTAGCTGAAAGTGCTTGCTGTCATGCCACTACTCTGCCTGCAGGGGGGCTGTTTTTAGCCACATTAGCAGCTCAGCTCTAGGGATGGCAGGGTTAGTTTGTTGGTCCAGAGTGAAATTTCTCAACAAATTTTGGATGGGTTGCCATGAAAATTTGGCACAGACATTCAGGGTCTCCAGAGGATGAATCCTTTGGTAATCCCCTTGACTCTTTTTTAGCCACCAACAGGACAAAACTTTCCACATACATAGGTACATCTAAAGCAAGAGACTAACATTGTAAAACACTACATGTTACACCTTAACATCAACATGTTATATCTTTATAGACTGTCGTCTTGCACTGAACAACACGCATTAATCTTCTGTGCTTTCTAGGGAAACACCAAAATCAACACGTTTAGCTGGGCGAAGATCCGAAAGCTGAGCTTCAAGCGAAAACATTTCCTCATTAAACTACACGACAAAGTTGGGGTGAGGACCTGACCTGGCTTAATCCTCTGTTTGTTTTAAAACTCCGTGTTTGGGTGGCTGCATTTATTTACACATATTTACATAATGTACGTGTTGTGTGATGTCCATCCAGCCGTCGTGTAAGGACACACTAGAGTTCTCCATGACCAGTCGGGATGTATGCAAGTCCTTCTGGAAGACGTGCGTGGAGTACCATGCCTTCTTCAGACTGGCAGAGGAACCGAAGACAATACACAAAACACTGCTGTCCAGTAAGGGCTCCAGCTTTAGATACAGGTAAATATTATATCTCTTACCAAAGCTCCAATTATTTTTACAGTTTTCTCCTTTTTCTGTCACATTTGTTTCTATGTTTGTTTTCAAGTGTGGTTACACATCTAGTTTTGTTGTCGTTTTATAAATGTTGAACTCAAACAAAGAAATGCTCAGGTTGTGGCACCAGTCTCTTTGGGTCTGTTCATGTCTTTTCAGAGACCTACAATTAACTTGGTGTTCATTTTCAATTGAGACCTCAAGAATTTTCTAACGCCCAAACACTGAGGTGGATTACCTATCCTCAGGGAAAGATTTAAACTGATGACTAAACATGAACCTTCCTCTAACCATCTAAAGTCAATCCAAACATGCCTGCTTGGTCAACCCTTTAAGGGTCTGACCCTGATTTAGAGATGGGTCATCTATGCAGGTTGCAAGACAAAGAACAACCTTTTACACTGCTTTTTGTTGTTTAGGAGGTGTTACCAGAATGCATTTGGAAAAACTGAAGTTTTGCATTTCACTGTTTCAGAATTTCATTTAATTTTGGGAAGAGCTTTGTATATCGCTCTTAGACACTGCTGTATCCTTGAAGATAATGGTTATAATGACTATTTCATGTGTAATGTTTGTTTTTAATGTTTTATTTTGTGTGGTAGCGGGCGGACCCAGAAACAGCTGCTGGAGTGTATGGGATCAGGGGAGAAGAAGCCTTCGCACTTTGAGAGGTGAGAGTAAATGAAGCAAACAAAAAAAGGCTTCGATTTACCTCAAAAACAAAGAAACCACCAATAAAGGCATTTATTTTCAATGTTTTTGAACTGTGGTGGGATGCCAAACCCCAACAGGATAGTTAATTTTGTTATTCTTATTTCTTTTCTCTTGTTGTGTGAATTTACTGTATATTTTACACATTTAGCTAACAGTCAACTTAACCAAGGTCTTGTGTAGGTTAAGGGTCAAAGGAAAAGCACCCTGGTAACAGATGAACCATTTGGAAAAAATATCAAATACAAGCTAACGAAAGAGAGAAGTGATTTCTTATCGTCTCTATTTATCATCTTTTCTTTATGTCTCATCACTCGTCATCCAGGACTTATTGTCAGTCAGACTTCGATCCCAGACACTGTCGTTCTTCACCTGATCTCCTCACGGATGTCTCCAAACAAGTAAAGAAAACTAAAATAAACTAACATTCACAGAGTAGGAAAAACATTGATGCAGATAGCTTGCTTTCACATAACAAGTAGAGCTGCATTAATTAGTTGATTAGTCTATAAGGTGATGAACAGAAAGTGAACTATTTTGATAATCGTAAGTAATTTTTCAAGCAAGAATGCCAAATATATGCAGCTTAATTGATATGAAAATAATCGTTAGGAAGGTCTAATGTTTTATGTCCTATCTCCTCAGTTGTACGAGCACTCCCACCCTTTGACTCGGTCAAGTCATGCTTTGGCAGCCCGCAGTCAGGATGAGTTGGACCCACATCACCAAGACGTAGACGACATCGAAATCTGTGGAGGAGGGGCTAAACGCAGCCAGTCATCTGTCGAGGTCACCCAGAGGAGCCTCCCTCTCTCCCAAGTCACTCCCCTCTCTCCATCTCTACACCAATCGTCCCTCTCGCCCAAGATAAGATCTGCCTCCACATCTGTAATGGAGGATGTGAGGGGGGGGCGGATCGGGACGCAGCGCCAAGCCCAAAGGCTAGCCGGTGTCTATGGTAACAGGTCACGGCGTCGGCCCAATCCCCAGCCACACCCGGATGCCCCTCAGCAGTTGGTTCTTCTCTACCCAAATAGTCCTGCGTACCAGTATCACCCTATCCTCCCAACATTCCCATTAGCTGGTTCCTCACCTTTTAACCGTCACCCCTACTTGTCGGACTATGTTGCTGTTTCCTCACTGGAGCGTTTCCCGCAGGCAAGAAGGCAGGATTACGTAACAATGGATGGCCTATCGCGATCATCTTTCTATCCGCTAAGCCATGGTTCACCGTCCAACTCGCCAATCAGGAGGAACTTCCGCCCCTCCGGCTCAGGCGGACTGGGATTGGCTAGGGTTTACCAGCCAGGAAGCAATGGAGCGAGGCTCTTGGGCGTTGGACATACGGAGGCGGGGCATTACAGTGACGACTCCAACTTCCTGCCGGGACTGCCTCGCCGCGTGGCTAGCCAACCAGATGTTAAGTTTCACCTCTCAAGAAGTTCTAACCCCACCTTTAACCCTGCATCTGAGTTTCGTCCCCTTGGTTACTACCCCCACCTGACACGCCCCTCCAGACCCACCTACCTCCCACTAAACTCCTCCCCTCTGCCTGAACGACCCGCCTCGCTATGCATGATTGGAGGCACCACGGGAAGCTACAGCGATTCAGACCCAGAGGTTTTCTATCCGTATTACTGCCCACCACCCCCGCTGGGGAAAATGGTACGATCCGCCGGACTAGCCAGAATGAGGTTTTCTTCTGGAAGCCTCCAACTGGATGAGGAGGAAGAGGCGGAGGAGAAAGAGGAGGCGGAAAGTGTTGCGATGGAGAGAGCAAACAAGGAGCAGAAGGGCGAAGACGAGATGAAAGAAAACTTAGGAGGAGACAAGACTAAAGGTGCTGCGAAGATTACTGAAGTAACTCTGTAGACACACATGCAAACTGTGCAAAGGTTCATGATATGATCACACTGAAAACTGGCGGGATGGTTTAAAAAAAAAAAAAACACAATCGCACAAAAACACAGACTGTAGATAAAACAGGACTATTGTAATAAATGTGATGGCTTCATACTGTGTGTATGAGAAGTGTCTTGTCTTTAAAGTGTTCTGGCAGATTAAATGTACTCTTTTTGCCTTTTAGCGAAAACCTCAACTTCTGAAAACACCAGCTGCTCTTTAGTAGCCACATTATGGGTACAATTTTGAGGATTGTTAATACATCTAAAATCATACCTATGTACCCCTCCTAGCGGACCACCCAAGGTCAAACAAGCTGTACAAGCCTCAGATGTATCAACTAACCCGGCTTTTGCAAAGCCAAGGAGAAACAGCATTTTTAGGTCAATAGCAGCGTGGCTGTGTGTAGGAGTCCGGTGTTAATGTGTCTTTATTTTCTTCTTCTGGCCAATTGCTCCTGCTTTGTGAAGCAACAGCCTGAAGAAACTTATGGTGTTATGCAGCATTCTCTAAGCCAAAATGCACAGGGCAAGAAAGAAATGGTTTTGGACTTTAATATGAAGTCTTGTGTGTTCTGTTGCTGTGTTTAGATGGATTTGGTAAAGATTACTGGATTTTTGGGTGACGTAGCTGGATTTGTTATTTTATATGAATGATTTTTGTGAATCAGTAGAGAAGTGTGAACAAAGAATTTTTCGCTTCATATAACACAACTGCATTTGCCAATAAATGATTATAAAAGGATGAAAACAATAAATGTGACTTAATAATAAATTAATACCTTTTTCTGGTATTATTACAATTGTTTAACATTATTGGGTAATTTCAACAAAGCAATCCGATTATAAACAATTATTTAAGACACAATGTGGTAACAGAAATCTAAATTAAAGCAAAGATTGTCAGAAACCATTCATACCCCAAAATTTGTCACAATTTTAATACATGCGCACTGATAACCATTGAACGAAAACTACTTTGCTCAGTACAACATGTGCCTCATTGCCATGATTTGTCCTTGAGAAAAAAAATAAGAGTAGTGAAAAGAAACAGTTGAAACATGTTTCTCAATCAAACTTAAATATTTATTCATAAAACTCTAAGTCCCGCTACAAAAAAAAGAGAGTACATTTCTGTATAATCTTACATCTTTCATTGTACACCCCCCCTCCCCCCCCAACAAGCACTGTTGTATCCCTTATGATATATAAAAAGACAAAAATATACAATGACCAACTTTTATAGTGTCTTTGGTACAAACTATTCGTAATACCTGAGATTACAGCTCCCTTCATGCTTTTAAAAATGACCTGTCTACTATCAAATGCTTACACATCAAGTTAACATCTGTCAAAAAGTTGATTCGTAACAGTCCTTTACAATTTTTTCCCAAACTCAACATATTAAGAAAAAGGACAGTCTTTTCAGTGGCGAGTGAAGACCTTGGTGCGGTTGTGCCTTGTCTGCAGACACTGGACATTTTTCATTTCCATATTCCAACCAGAAGTATTTTGAACTACACACATCCGAAAAAATTAATCCCAGAATTCCAATCTTAACCAACAGTCAAGTTACTTCCAGACCAAAGGCAAAGTTAGGATTTACCACCCTTTCTTTGGACCACACATTTTGACGCCAACCAAACACAAGCAACACTGATCTTATTCAAAACGGAGCCGTTTTGAGTAATTAGGTTAAAACTTAACTAGCAGTGGTTAGCAAGTACTTTTGGAAACGGGTACAACAACAGTTAGCCTGCTAGCTTACTAGTTAGCAAGCCACTAGCTGCCTAGCTGGGCTAGAGTTTGGCAGGTCCCAAAAATGGGTTAAAAAATTAGTCTGGATACCTAAAAAGGATCAGTTTTTACATGTTTCTCGCCGGGGAAACATAAAATAAAAATGTTTTTAAGATTCCTCAAGTGTGTTCAACTTTAAGGAAGGTCTTCCACACCGTGTGTTCAAAATATTTACCATATAAATCTGTCAGTAAAGCTGGGGATTCTGATTTCAGAATTCTTTTCTCCTGTCCTCAGCATTGTTCCAGCGGTGGAGTACATCTTTGATAGCATTTCTATTTCAGAGCTAAAATGACAATCCTAAAAACATATGTTACGCTTATGTGTTAGTCTTTGAAGAGTAGACAAGATCTTCTCTGGGTCAGGGAACTGTAATTTAAAGCATCACTGAAGACAACAAAAAATATGTAATAATGGCATATAATCTGTCTCAAGTGCTAGCGAACAAACATATAGACATCTACAAAGTCAAGACAAGTCATGACACAAAACATACCACTGCTGATGGTCAGGAACCCTCTTCTCTATATTTGTCTGTTTGCGGTTTCAACAAAAACATGACACCTCCATTAAAACTTTTAGAAAATGAAAGCATAAATAATTAAAGGCAAATCATGGTAATTTAGGAAGTTTAAATATAACTTAAGTAGACTGACTTAGGGACTTATGTTTGAATTAAGTTTGACCAAAATGTCTGCTCATCACTCAAAAATGCTCAAGCTCAAGAAATGATTACATTTTCAAAAAATTAATGGAGAGGTTCATGACCCTAAAAGGGGGAAATGAAAACCACAAATCTAACTGACAACTCAGATTCTACTTTCAAAACTTCAGACACGCAGCTGTCTTTCGAATCCAACTTGTGGAGAAAAAAGGCCTTCAACCAGCTGCAGTGAATATATGCTGAATATATTACATTAGTGTGTGTGTGTGTGTGTGTTTGTGATGTGTGTGTGTGCGCAGTAAGGAGACATCGCACAGCAAATCTCCTCTGTTTCCATCATCCAGCAGCATCGCTGTATGGAGACACAGTCTCTCTTCACATAACGTACTTCCTTTTTTAAGATCCATCTGTCCTTCAGTTGGTCGTGAATCTGAGGGCGAGTGACAGAAATCACAACATTTGGTAAACAAATGAACTGATGGAGGAAGACAGAGATATTTTGTTTGGAGATATATAAAATGACGTACTTCTGGTACCTGGCAATGATGTGTGTGACCATCCTGTCTGTGATGCCTGGACAGACGTCTTCAGCCAACCGGATGTTGCGTTCGAGCTCCTCGATGGCCAATCGCTGCTCAGAGTGCTCCTTGTGCTGCTGTTTCAACTACAAAAGAAAACAAAAAACATTTTTGCCATCTGCACCTCATTTCTTTGCAGAAAACAAGCAACACTATGTGTTTTTGAGGATTCCGAGGTCATGTCCTCAGTACGGTTTTCATGAATTTGGGAGTTTGAATTGCCTGAGGTGTTTACATTCTGCAAATATACACAAATTATACATTCTGAGCTTTTTAAACCTGGTTTTGATATCATTTTAGGGCTTTTTAAAAATACTGTATGACTGCTTCAGGCCAAAGAAATAATAGAAAAGTTTTGACTCTAAACATCTTAAAAGACAATCATGTAGAATGCAGAAAATATATTTTTACACTTAAATTATTATAAATAGTAAGTAATATTACATTTTTACTACAAAAAAAAATAAGATATAACATGTTAGTGAGTTTTAGAGTTGCTGGTAGGCAGATTTTGTTATCTTCGGACGAAGCCAAACTAGCTGTTCCTAGTGTTTGTGCTAAACTAAGCTAAGCAGCTTCTGGCAGTCGCTTTATATTAAATGAACAGATATGAGGGTGGTAACTATCTTCTCATCTAACCCTCAGAAAGAAAGTGCATAAGAAAATGTCCCCAAACTACACCATTAAAAAGAAGAATTTGGAGCTACTATGCAAAATGTAAATATCTCCTGATTAAATCTCTGACAGATGTGCCTGGATAGCCTGTGTCCTCTATCCACCAAACCTGCTCGCCTGAACCAGTCCCACCCGTGGCTAACAGATACCATCCGTGGGCTCCGTACTGATCTCAGAGCCGCTGAAAGAAAATGGCGAAAAACCAAAGACCTCGCTGACCTTACGGGCTACCAAATGCTCCTATCCTCCTTCTCAACAAGCATCAGTGCTGCCAAAACTGTGTTCTATAATAACAGAATTAGCACTGCCACTGACTCAAGGAAGTTATTTTCCACTTTTAAAGCACTACTAAATCCTCCTCCACCACATACAAACTTGTCTGCTGATACCTTTGCCATCTTCTTCGCAGGAAAAGTGGCAGCTATAACTAGCCAATTCTCTGAAACATTCAAACTCAACCATTGTAGCAGTCCTAATACATCTTTTCCTCTGCCCTCCCAGGTCAGTGGTTCTTCACTCTCCTCGTTTACTCCTCTCACAGAGAGTGAAGTATCAGAACTCTTGATCCGTAGCCGTCCAACTACATGCCCACTGGACCCGATTCCTACGAATCTCCTCCAAGCCATATCTCCTACTGTGGTCCCGACAGTCACTCATGTGATAAATACTTCTCTGGCTTCAGGAACCTTCCCGACCATTTTCAAAAGGACCCGGGTTACACCCTTGCTCAAAAAGCACTCACTTGACCAAATTCAAGTTGAGAACTATTGGCCAGTTTCTCTTCTATCATTTTTATCCAAAACTATTGAACGGGCAGTATTCAAACAGGTCTCAGAATTCCTCTCACGGAATGACCTCCTAGATCCATACCAGTCTGGTTTTAAGAGGGGCCACTTTACTGAAACGGCTCTTCTGTCTGTAACAGAAGCCCTAAGGGCAGCTAAAGCTGCAGCCCAATCCTCAGTTCTTATCCTGCTTGACCCATCAGCTGCCTTTGACACAGTCAACCACAGGATCCTGCTATCCGCACTCTCAGCAATGGGCATCTCGAGTAAAGCACTCCTGTGGTTCGAATCCTAACTCTCGGGGCGTTCCTACAATGTTTTGTGGCAAGGACAATTATCCTCCTTCCACTGCCTCTCCACAGGGGTGCCCCAAGGCTCAGTGCTAGGGCCCCTTCTCTTCTCAATTTACACCACCTTACTGGGCCGATCATTCGCTCTCACAGCTTCTCTTACCACTGCTATGCAGGCGATACGCTACTCTACCTATCCTTCCCGCCAGACGACCCAATCGTCTCGGCACGGATCAGGGACTGTCTCTCGGACATATCTGCATGGATGAAGGCTTGCCACCTTACACTAAACCCTCTCTAAGACTGAACTCTTGGTCATTCCTGTCAAGCAATCTATCCACCATAACATCAAACTACATATTGACTCCTCAACCATCACTCCAACCAGGGTGGTGAGAAACTTGGGTGTCATGACTGATGACCAGCTGTCCTTTTCAGGGCATGTTGCTGCTGTCTCTCGGTCATGTCGCTTCGCTCTATACAACATCAGAAAAATCAGGCCGTACCTCACTCAGTACGCCACCCAGCTTCTGGTACAGGCCATGGTTATCTATCGCCTCGACTATTGCAATGGCCTCCAAACAGGTCTTCCAGCTTGTGTGGTGAAACCCTTACAAATGGTTCAGAACGCAGCAGCGCATCTGGTTTTTTGATCAGCCCAAAAGAACTTATGTCACTCCATTATTCAGTGACCTCCACTGGCTCTCCGTGGCCTCCAGAATCAAATTCAAGTCACTAATGCTTGCATACAGAGAGACTACTGGGTCTGCGCCCATCTACCTAAACTCTATAATAGAAGTTTACGTTCCTTCTCAGCCGCTACGCTCCTCCAACGAACGCCGTGTGGCTCTGCCATCCCTTCACACAAAGCAATCCCAGTCCCGGCTGTTCGCATCTGTGACACCACGATGGTCGAATGAGCTGCCACACGCCATCAGAGCAGGGGCGCCCCTCTCTAACTTCAAGAAGCTCTTGAAAACTCATCTCTTCTGAGAACACTTCTTCTTATAACACCTCTAACTCCTAACATGCACATCCTGTACTCTTCTTCTTCTATCCCCTACAATTATCTTGTAATGATTGCGTTTTTTTTGTTAACTCTTACTTCCTTCCCTAGGTATTTACCCCATTGATGTGATATGTACTATGAGCTCTTACTAGTATTTATTGCTGCTCTTACTAGTATGTATTGTCAGTTGTAGATCTGTATTTGATGCTCTGTTGATGCTTGTATGTTGTTCCTCAAATGTAAGTCGCTTTGGATAAAAGCATCTGCCAAATGAGTAAATATAAATGTTTATATACGCGTCTGTGTAATTTTCTATTCACTCTTATTTTCACTTATTTCTTTTTTGTGTTTTTTTATTTTAAGGCTGTCAGCTTCTTTATTTCTTTTGTGAAGCACTTTGTGACTGCTCTTGAATGCAGTACGCTATATTTCGTATATACACTCATATTGTACATAGTGTACACAAACTGTGCTGTCAATGCCTCAAAACTGTATACTGTACAAAATGTGGTTGTTTTTGGCTGATCTTATTATTTTTTGAGTCAAGTCTACATATGCTCACCTCAGTGAAGACAGGAGAGATGACTGTGGCCAGACTGGCAGATTTACTCAGCTGATCCTGACTCTGCACAGATTAAGAGAAGGAGAAAGAGACGGAAGGTGAAGTTGAAAAGGAGAAAAAAACAAGGTGAGAACTTATTTATATTACTTATGCTTAGTATACTTATTTATTTATATTTGGTGCAGTTGTAAAGACACATAAAGGCTTGTTCGACAAGACAAAAAAAAGTCAACTTAAGATCTTGTTCATAAAAACGCTTTTTTTTACAGAACGTCCACTTTGAAATACTGACCAGTGTTTTTCTGTGAAGTTACGTTTTCCAGGATTTTGGAATAAAATCAGTCATTGGTCCTTTTTACTATTTCATCTCTCAAAATGTGTGCTAAATGTAAAAAGGAACATTTTCAAATGCTACAATACTTTTTCTTGAGTTTACAAAAGGGAAAAAAATTATGCTAAATCTCACCCCTCATGCAGACTGGAAGAAATGCAATTGCAAAGGTACTTTTTAGCCTGTCAAACAATCAAATGAGATTTGACCATTTTGACAAAAGATATTAGCATTTCTCCACCCATGAAAAGTTACTGAAGTGCATGCTTTATGAAGTATTACTTGCACACACACAGTATATACATATATATATATACACACACACACACACACACACACACACACACACACACACTGACCGTCCCATTGATGAACTTCCTGCCCTCCGTCTTCTTCTTGCGGACAGTGGTGAAGGACCACTCGGGAGATTCACCGTTCTCCTTATTACTGGACTCACTTTATACACGCATAAACACACACACACACACACACACACACACACACACACACGTTACTCACTAAGCACTTCACAATGTGCACATAGACTTAAACAGAACTGCGCTTCTTTGCAGCGTTTTCCTGTTTAAATCACAGTGTTTAACTCAAAGTTAAAACAAACAAAAAAGAAATCACATCTGGAAATGAAGTTTTTGCCACAACAAAAGTAACCAGATTACCTGTCTGAGTCATCAGAGCTGCTGTCGGTGTGCCCCTCCTCTTTCCACCTCCTGTATCTGTCAATCAGCTCACTGAGGTAGGATGTCTTCTTACAGTGTTTAACAATGAACTTGTGTTTGAGGAGCTCCTTGGCTGTGGGACGCTGTGAAGAGAGAGCAGAGGGACAAGATTTACAGACTTTCTTCATTTCTTCATTCAGGGTTTTTATAAGGGGCTTCAGAGAGAGAGATGATGAATAAAATAAATAATGGGAGTGGTGGATAGTGAATCTCTCAGGTTCGGAAATTGTACTTATCTTTCTTAAATGGTTTACTGTATATGTGGATGAGAAAGAGAAAAAAAAAAGAGGGCGAGAGGAGCTGTTAGTCCACCAGGGGGCAGCAAGATGCAAATACAATCACACATATAAAAGGGAAACTGACCTAAAATCAATGACATGAAAATATATTTATTTGCCTCAAACCTCCTAACCTTAAAAACTATAAATGTTGAGTTTAGATGAATTTAACAGGATGACAAACAGCAGAAAAAAACTTTATTTAAAAAGTCAAGACACAAAAACATTTAGCATTTTATGTATGTATAAAATCTGCATTTTCTATATGATGGGAAGATTTTGGTAGTTGGTTTTCTTTAATATATTTATTTATTTAGTTTTTATTTCAGTGGCACTCATTAAAACTGTAGCCCCTAGGAAAACCCTAAAATGTTATCGTTGTCTGATTAGTAAAAGAAAATTTCAGTCAAAGTATAAAACCAGTGGTGGAAGGATTAATCAGATCCTTTTCCTACGTAACCATACCAAAACCCTCTATTTTAAAGTCCTGCATTCAAAAACCTAATTAAGTAAAAGTACTTAAGTATTATGAACAAATTGTATCTAAAGTTTTAAAATATCAAAAGAAAATATACTCATTCTGCAGCAAATGACTAGCATATTATTGATGCATCAATGTTAGAGCAGCATTGTTCTGTTGTAGCTGCTCCAGGTGGAGAAAGTTTGAACTACTTTACATAAAGTCAGCTAGTTTAGGCCAGAAGTTCCCAACATAGGGGTTGAGCCCCTCCAAAGGGTCACCAGATAAATATGAGGGGTCATGAGATGAATAATCGGAGAGGAAAGAAGAAAAAACTAAGATTCTGATAATAGATCATTTTACCTCTTTTTGCCTCAAACAGTTAGTGATAACAATAAAGGCTGTGTCCATTTCTTCATGGGTTGAGTGTTTTGGATACTTTAACACTATTTAGAGCAGCTAGACCTGCTTTTGTTTTTTTAAATCAAAAAAGACATGGAAATATCAGTTGTTACAATGTGTGACCATTAAATGAAATCATGTGGGTAGTTTAGAGGAGAAATGTTTCTTTGTAGGACCTGATAACAACTCAAAGACATCTGAAAAGTGACAAGGAGCCCCAAAAGTCAAAAAGGTTGGGAAACCTGGTTTATTTTGGTTTAAAATACAACAATGTGTTTATAATCCCGGTGGTTGATTTTTACTTATAGTAACTAAAGCTGTCAGATAAAAGAGAATATTTGCCTCAGAGTAGTGGAGTAGAAGTGTGAAGTAGTAAACCGTTGGAAATACTCAAGTAGTACCTGATGCTGAATTTAAGCGCAATTGTAATTGTAATTAAGTACAGCATTTCAATACATGTACTTAGTCACTTCCCACCACTGTGTAAGACACATAAAAACACATAAACACCATAAAAAAGGCTCCTGTCCAGCTGCAAATACTGGAGAGGGGAATATCTAAATATAAAATGAGTAAAAAAAAAAATTACAGTTCATTAGTGTGTGTGTGTGTGTGTGTGTGTGTGTGTGTGTGTGTGTGTGTGTGTGTGTGTGTGTGTGTGTGTGTGTGTGTGTGTGTCTTACAAAGGCAGGGTCCTTGTTGAGGCAAGACTCGGTGAACTCTTTGAAGCTCTTGGAAAAATCTCCACTCAGCGTCGGAGGAGGAGACTTGGGGATGTGGAACAGCACTCGCATCGGATGCATGTCTGAGTTCGGAGGTTCTCCCTTGGCAAGCTCGATGGCAGTGATGCCCAGCGACCAAATATCAGCCTGCAGAGACACAGTCAGAACACCTGTCACTACAGACTGTTAACAATCTAACTCATAAGTGTTCCCCTGAAAAAGTGCACTGGTTACAGCCTTCATTTATACCTGGCTAGCTTTTGACATGTTGAATGTATCTTTGTAGGTTTACAATGATTAATAACAATGATAAAAAGAGACTTAAGGATGCCAAGTGTCCCAGAATATTCTGTATAAATTCCTTACAAAAAGACGTTTTACAGCCACCTTTAAAACAAACGGGCGCTGTTGTGACAGGAAAGTTTGAACAGGCTTTTGGCAGCATCTCTTGTCAAAATACCAAACGTCTAATGCAATTTTTAACCAGAAGCAGTATTTTAGAGGCCTGCTACAACTGCAACACATCCCTCAGAGTGACTGGTTTTTACCCAAAGTTAGAGAGTGATTGTTTTCATTATCACATCATCTGTCTGTCTGTTATTGTTATGATTAAGCATTGTTTTAAGAATTGTTTACACTATAAAATGTTTAAAAATAGGGGAAAATATTCAAATAGCTTATTTTGTTTGACCAACAGTCCAAAACCCAAAGATAATTCAGATTACAATAATATAAAACAGAAAGAAAAAGACAAATCCTCAGCAAAATCTCAAGTTTTTGCTTGCACTTGTTTCACTGCATGTTAGGAATAGAGATCACACAGCTATTTCTACATGAACACACACACACACGGTTTGGGTGAGAGTTGTCAGGCTGACTTTTTGTTTGCACAATGGCTATGACACCCACTAACCATATGTCAACCTGGGTGCACGCGCGCGCACACACACACACACACACACACACACACACACACAGAGGTTGAATGTCACTTAGTTTTGACTTGCTCCAATGACCATGTGGCAGACCAGGTAAGGAGCAGCCATCATCTCACACACACACACAGACTCTACAGTTGTAGCTGAGCTGCTCGGGGTCACATTACAACAGGATGCTCGGTCACTATTTGACTCTTAACCAGCTCCGTTACTGTTACACACTGAACATATGGCAGCCAGTGGCAGGAGACAACACGCACGCATGCGCACGAGTCGTGCTTCTTGCCACCTAACAGATGCAAGTCCAATATTTGCTTTCCATTTAGCTCGGTTTTTGGTCTCTGGTAACCATGGTAATAAGGTTTAGGAACTGATTTAGGAAAAAGGAACTGTTAATCTGTAATGGTCTAAGTCAATGTTCCTTTCCTAACTTTAGATAAGAAAAGTGTATTACAGAAGCATCCTAACTTTGTAAAATCTTAAATAAACTGTTAAACTGTCCTAACTTTTAATTTCCCACCAGGTAGTGTTTAATAACTCATTTAAACCACATGGCTGCTCTTTTATTGCTTTTACAAAATCAACAAAATGTCAACAGGTGGCTTATTGATTATATTATGTGTTTGCAGACAAAACTGTAGGTGATTTAACGCTAGATAATGTCTCATTATATATGACATAACATAATGTAAAGGCTTGATGTCAAAAAGGATCCTAATGCCAATGTTTAAATACAATGTAAAATGCATGAAAACATGATGATGTTAGCCCGCAGCCTTTATTATTATTCTTTTTTTTTTTTTACCTTCATTATTAACTTTCCCGAGCAGAGTAGGGGTTTTTGCCAGGGTCAGTGAGGGAGCACAGGAGGAGACACCACCGGTTTACCTCTGCTCTCTGGACACAACTTTCTCTTTGTATCACTTGTCAGTGTCAGCTGTTTGTTGCTGAGCAGATAGCAAAAGCAGCAATAACACCAAAACAATGAGATGAATGACACTAATAAGCTCAGCAGAGCTGCAGGGTCATAATACATCTCTTCAAGTTCATCACAAGGAGCGGGCCTCTTGATCCACTGTTAGTATGAAAATATGGATTTATGGCAGCTTTAAAGTCAAAATCCACATTATCCCCATATGAATGGCACAAATTGTGCTAATACTGTACATGGTGATGTGTGACTGGATCTACAAATCTACTGGGATTATCTGGCAACAAATACAGACATATACGCATACACAGACACGCACACACACCGTCCTTTAAGCACAATGGCAGCCTTTTCTTGTAAGCTTCTTCCGACTGCTCAGGTTACGTCTCCTATTTATGTAACTGTTAGTGGTGTCTGCTAACTGTCTCTGGTACTTTGTCTTCCTTCCTTTTATAGAAGACTCAAAACAATCTTCCACAAATAAAAAAATTATATAATCCACCTCCCACCAGTCATATTGTGTCATTGTTGTGATATAAATGTTAACTACTACAAAATAAAATCATTTCCTTAAGGCATATCATCACAAGTTTCCTTTAGCTGTTTATCACAGTAAAACATATCTGTAATATCTGGTAACTTTTTGTTTTTCTCATTTAATGAATTATATGATCATCAAAAACAGTATTATCAAGAAATAGTTAATGATAACGAGTCTGGTGAAAAGAAGACTTCTTCCAGACATTTTCTTTTGTCATTCTGTTTCCAGGTAATTTCTTTTCTACATCTTTCTTTACTCTCTTTGAGCCTCAATCTTTCGTCATTCTGACACAAAAAAAACCCCGTGACTAAGAAAATAACTAAGATTAAGAGTGACACACACAACTTCTGGAAGTATTGTGGCCGTTTGACGTTGAAAGTAACATTTTTGACATAATAACAACAACTCATACACGTTACATACACAATATGCATATGTACACACACGCTCTTTAAAATACACACAGATCTGTGTGCAAACACACAACCAGACGCACACACAGGCTTGTATCAAACCACATCAAGAGACAAAGTATACACACCCTAATGGATTTGCCTTATTTCCAAAACACGCCTAACCACACACGCACGCAGGCTTTCCTCAGACGTGCATTGAAACACAGACAGACAGACAAGCAGGTCAGGAGACGTCACTTTATTATGTAGGTTCATAAAAGACATTATTTACTTTGTTATTGGGTATCTCATCCAACCATTTATATCAGGCTTTTACCTTTGTGTGTGTCTGAGAGCAGCAGGTGCAGCTCTGAAAACATGAATGTTCGTCACTTTTTGGGGCATACTGCCGTTTACTCTGAGTATAGAGACAAAGAGAAAGACAAGGGAATCCCTTTTCCAGATCTCTACATTACACATATGCATGTGTTGTACCAAGCATAGCTAAAAATCAACAGGTGATTCAGACCTTCTCATTCAAGTCCAGACAAAAGGACAGTGTGGGAGTTTCTCTTACATGCAAATAAAACCAAAGAGACTGTGGAAGTAATGCAAAGTGCCTCAAAGCCAGACACAGCAAGACAACCACGTGGCTGAAGTTGCTACGCCAATACACAAAGGCACAGAGTAATCCCACAGCCATAAACTGTATATTTAAACCAGATGAGCTTTTAACAACCAGAACTAAAAATACAACAGAGCAGCATCGCCACATTCATCCCAACAAATAGGTAGTTGGCAGCACGGCGGTCCAGTGGACAGTACTGAGGCCTCACAGCAAGAAGGTCGCGGGTTCAAACCCTGGCCTTTCTGTGTGGAGTTTGCATGTTCTCTGCGTGGGTTTGCGCCGGTTTGCCCCATCATTAAAAACATGTTAGGTTCTCCAGTCAGTGACATTGACTACACACTGATAAAGATCTGGAGTTCTGGAAATCTGCACAGCGGCTGCTCCTTTGAGGGATGGGTTAAACGCAGAGAATGAATTTCGCAATGTGTATGTGACAATAAAGTATCTTCTTCTTCTTTGTTTGCGCTGATCCCCGACGAGTATAACTAAATCTGAGAAATGAGACCTAATCATTTTAACAACCTCACGAATGACAAAACAAGTTATTTAACGTTTCACATCCACCCAGAGGCTCTAACTAGGAATGGGTGCCAAGTGCAGGATCCATTTTGGATTCAGCTCTTATTTTTTAATCTTTCAGGTTACGTTAGTCGGCACTACTGGCTTGTTTGTGAGGGACAATAAACATCACTCCAACACAACTCTACACCCATGAGTAAACAGTGTGTTTTATAGCTCAGCAGGGTGGTGACTCTTAACCTAGAAAAATTGTGTCACGTCACTTGCAGCAGAATCTCCCAGTTAAAAGTAGCTTGTGTAATGTATAGTAATATTTCAAACAATGGGACACAAGTGGACAAAAGTAGGCTTCACTTTTTCAGACGATGACATGACCAACAATAAACAGGGATGCTAGTTAGACATAATAAGTTAATATATTTACCTTTGTCAGAGAAAGGGATTTCAGGATGAGGACAAACTGACAAAGTTTGATAAAGTTATGTCAGGTAAGCTTCCTGTAATCCCTAACAGACCAGGACAGAGCCGGTAACGTTACATTAAATTCTGATTTAGCAATTAGTAGCATCTAGGATTGCTGTTACACGGCTCACACGCAGAGAGGTGCCACTTCTGAATGGTGTTTTCTTTAGAACCTAACTTTTTCTAATGGGGTGGCGATGGGGCAGTGGATAAGACACATGCCTCTAATGTGGGAGACCCGGGTGTCCACTGTCACACATTCACCAATGTCTCCCTGAACAAGATACTTAACTCCTTGTTGCTCCAGAGGCGTGTGACCTCTGACATATATAGCAATTGTAAGTCACCTTGGATAAAAGCGTCAGCTAAATGAGTAAATGTAATGTAATTTAATGTGATGTAACCTCACAATGTAATGCGGTTAGCTAACTTAATGCTAAATCTTGACTGGAAGTAGCGCTAGGTTACTACAAAGTGTAACTAGTTAGCCAGGCATGTTAACCTTAGATACAAACATCAGAGCAAACACAGCCCTAAAAGCTACAATTGGACAACGGGTTTAGCAAACAATGACAAGACCACCAACACAATTTAAACCTATAATGTTGCAAATTTGAGTTTCCTGTACCTTTAAGTGGATGAATATATGAATACATATGTCTGTAGTGATATAAAAAAGTGTCTTACCTTGGAGTCGTAGGCGGACTGCTGGATGACCTCGGGAGCCATCCAGAACGGCGTACCCACAAAAGTTTCCCTTTTGATCTGCGTGTCTGTCAGCTGACCGGCCACCCCGAAGTCCGCCAGCTTCACCTGACCGTGCTCCGACAGCAGGACGTTGGCAGCTACAGAGAATTATTCCCGATTTTGGTAAATCAACATTTGTTTCATGGAAGACTCTCTACACTTTTACACCTTTAAAGCACCTTTGTATGGAATTGTTATACGATTAAAGCATCTTTCAGATTATTCTGATTGCCAAGTCTGATTGCTGAAGTCTTTGTTACTTTAAGCGCTTTTATTGTCAGTGTCTAGGGTCAGATCTGTAATCTGCCACAGTATTTTTTAATTCTGCCACCAGGGTGCGCCATCATCAGAAATTCTTCACACTGTGCCTTTAAATGTGGGAATTTCAGCAGTCTGGATCTTCTCCTGGCTTGGTATATGTGGGCACACAGAGTGAACAAGTGCTATTCATGAGCCCATTAAGGGGCACAACACCACTTTTACATGTTAAAATTAATTTACAAGTAACATGAAGTACTACACAGCCTGTGAAAACATTTGTATAGTGTCTTCTGGAGCTGTACATGAGCTTTGTTAAACGAGTCTTGGGTATTTCGGGTTGGAAGATGTTGCCATTTGCCAGTCAGGGAGGGTCTAATGATGGGTGCTTTTGAATTACATTATGGGAAGTGTAGTGTTTTTGGAGCTTGATCCACAGTAGATACTAACAGTCAGGATATCTTGGCTTCTGTTGCAGCATTATTGACTGATCTTCTTTAAATGTGTCTCTTGCAAGTCATTATATTTTACTAAAGCACAATACTAAATCACACCACACAAGACCTAAAGATCCAGGCTGGTGTTTAATCCTGTCCATACCTTTGATGTCTCTGTGGATCTTCTTCTCAGAGTGCAGGTAGTCAAGCCCTTTCAGGATCTCCTTCAGCATGGTGGCAATCTGAGACTCATCAAATGGACCCGCCCGGAGCTGCAAACACACACACACACACACACACACACACGTCACGTGATGACACAGACTTAAACACTCACCGACATGCCGGAGGGTACACGTAGAAACTTAAACACACCCTGTTCAGTTTGATATGTGACAAGACTCAACACAGAAAATGGCAACCAAGGCATCACAAGTATTGCGGTATATTTTTTTTATAAAAAACATTTTTTACATTTCATTCATATCCATTTCCAACCTTCTTATTATTTACTGCTTCGTACACCCACAATTTCCCCCTTAGCCAATAATCACAGTCCAGATTTTCTGATTAGGTTTTGATTTTCTTCTTTTGTCCTTTTTTTCCCCCCTTACCTGTGGATTTATTTGGACACAAATGTGAATTATAATGGATAAAAAGCCACCATATCTAGCAGGAAATATTCAGACTAAACTGAAGGGATACATTTCCAGAGGGTAGAGCTATAGTAGCCATTTTAATTTTAGAAAGTTTCATCTTTTGAAAGAAGCCTTTAATGTGAGGATCACTCCTTTTGGATTTAAATCTCTGCCAATTGAATTCTGAATAAATGCTATAACTTTACTTCACGAGTGACCTTATTTTTATGTAATTTTACTGAATCAGATCAATAAATCTTACTAGAAACTACTTTAACACTCACCAAGTCGAGTGCTGAGCCTCCACCAAGATACTCCATGATGATCCATAGTTTACTGCCCTGAAAGAGAGAATTCATTTTCTAAACGAACAGAAAATGCATAATGAATTAATCAAATCAACAGTGACCTTTTTGAAATGGGATATTTTTAGCTCAGTTTTCCCTGTAAGAACAACATCCCCTTCCTGTTTTGTGCCATAAACTGATCAGTTTGAAGGAATTAAAAAGTCGGTCTTACCTTCAGATAGGAGCCGAAGTACTTGGTGATGTACGGACTGTCGCACTGACTGAGAACTGTGATCTCTTGCTGGATGTCCTCGATCTCATCCTCAGCCTCCTCCAGGTCAATGGTCTTAATTGCAACAACACTCTGAGTATGATTATCGATACCTTTAAACACCTGCAGGAGGAGGAGGAATGCATCAGTGCGATGAAACGGGGAAAGGAAAGACGGTTAGAGAAAAGTTGATACAAGAAAATGAGGCAATGAAATATGGCCAAAAGACAACAGGGAAAGCAGAAGATAAAAGAGTAACAGGACAAAAGACAAAGAGAGACAATTAAAAACAAACAAAAATAACAGACAAGATGCAGAGAAGACAAAAAATAAGCAATATAGCAAATAAGAAAAGCAAAAAGACAAGGAAATGGAAGTTAAAAGGATGACAGGAGTGAAGATGAGACAATAAGAAAGAAAGAGTGAGATAATATAGAAAAATAATTAAAAATAAAAGTAGATAAACACTAAAGAATTGGTCTCATTGACTTCAGGCATAACACTAACAATCAACCAGGTTTCATGATGAACTTAAATGCGAAAAATGACGCACACCTCTCCAAAAGATCCTTTTCCAATCCGATCCAATTTGGTGAACAACTCCTCTGGATCGATCTGAGAACTCTGTGAGGAGGAAGAGGAGAGGAGGCAAAAAGAAAACTGATGAAGAGTAGTTTATATTTACACAATAATTAAATTATTTAAAAACATATTTTACATAAAACTATATTCAATTCATAGGATATGCAGTGAGTATAACATAATGTTCCATATTACTTTATGTGAAATGAGATTTGACTAAAAAAAAAGGCCGCAACTGACAATTATCTTCATACAGTCGATTAATCGGTCACTTGTTTTCTTGATTTATCGTTTCATTGTGTGGTATATAAAATATCAGAAAATAGTGAAAAATGTTGATCAGGGTTTCCCAAAGCCCAAGATGATGTCAAATGTCTTGTTTTGTCCAAAAACCAAAAAGATTCAGCTTACTGTCAGAGAGGAGTATATAAACCCGAAAAAGATATTCACATTTAAAAAGCTGAAGACAGAGAAATATGACTTAGTTTAAAAAAAAAAAATAAAATCCTCAATTGATTAATCAATTGTCAAATTATTTGGTGATTCATTTAATAGTTGACATCAAATCAAGCTCTAGCATACAGTATGTAGTGAGTATAACATTATGTAACAAACGAATGTAAAATGAGATTTTACCAAAACAATGGTCAAATCTGAAGAATTACATATGCAAAGTCTACAAAAGTACAATAACTATACTAAAGCACTGAAGTTTCAATTAGATTCCCAGTGACTCTTATTTCCTCACACACAAGGCTTTGCAACATGACAGCCATGTTGTCACCACAGAGCTACACAATGTCACCGTCGCACACACACACACACACACACACACACAAAAAACCCCATAAAAACACAGAAGGAAGCAAGCATGACAGTTAAAGATAACAGGAACTGAACATACACAGCTGCCAGACCACACACACACACACACACACACACCCCATACTTATCTATGAGAGCTTTCCACTGACTTACGTTCATTTCCTAAACTCTGTGCTGTTTGAGTTTTATAACCACAGCAGTAACAGTGAGTTTACAGGAATAAGCATCCCAGTGAGTTTTTTTTTTAGCTGTCCATGTTAATGTTAGTTTTTGGTGATATATTACGTCACATTTTAGCTGCCCAAGCTATTCATGTTAAAAAAAAGAAAAAAAAGAAATTGCATTACATTGACATGATCACAAAAGTAACTGGAAGGAGTTTAGATTAGTTATTGTTAATTATTGATAATTTTACTTTTTTCTGAAGGTCGCGCCAGAGGAAAGGTCACAAGACCATAAAAAAATCAAAAGGGTTCCTTTGGGGAGTATGAATGTGCTCAGCAAATATGTTGGTTTCCTGTGTACAAGTGAAAGTTTTAGTCTCATGGTGGCAGCTGAGGAAAGGTGAATGAATCACCCAACTATTAGGAGTCATCCTCTGGTGACCATGAACATTCAGAGCAAAATGGTTAGTTTTTTTAGTACCTTGACATGGACCAAACATTAAATAAAATAAGTAGATTTAAGAGTTGTTATTTCTGTAAGTCGACTTGCATACCTGGGTCAACCTCATTCACGCTTGTTGCCATTTTCTTGGACTTTTTTCTGTCCTTATATAGATCTATTACTTTCCCATTGTTAATCACACCTATAAAAACTCTGATTGGTCGACTGCTTCTGGCAGAAACGGCCAATAATGGGCACGCACCTGACCTATTTGATTTGCTGAATTCACCCGAGATAAATAGGCCTCAAACTGAGATGTGGACGCCAATTGACGCTTTGCTAAGCCAAGCCCCCCTTAGTTACTGTTGCTAAGTCCGACAAACTGTCGGACATGACAGACTTTTATCACGGCGCTGCACCTTTTTATTACTGCACTCCTCGGAGAAATATTGACAAATTTGTTGGAAAAAGCGATCTCAGAAATAAGCAGACAGTTTTGCAGTTGCTTTGTGCATTTTAATATTGTAGAAAGAAGCTAAAGCCTACCAATCAAAGAGTAAAAGTGAACCAACCACCATATCACCTGACTATTGAGAAAGAGGACAACGATATTAAGGATCAACACTGTTCTTGTACTGCTGGGCAGGTCTCTGTTCACTATTACAATGATTAAAAAACAGAACAGTAGGGCTTTATTACGTTACATTCAGCAGTAAGTTAGCTAGCGTTAGCTAATTACCATTTTTCTGGATTTGTCTTGTCTTAGGTTTTGGTAAGATAATAAATCCTACTTCTTCTTTCAGCCTCTCTGGGTTGCATCTTTAATTATTAAAAGTGCCCCTGTGACAGACCACCGTCACTACGGTTGACCATCGTCACACTGTGACTGCCATACCAATGAGCCTCGCTCTTTGGCGTTGCCGTCAAGTTGCATGTTTGGTAACCCCGTAGACCCGGGTTCAAATCCTGGTGGGGTTACTGCTCTTACCTTTCCGTCACAGACCCAGGAACAGCGTTTCACCATATCTTGGAAGAAAACTGGAAAACGACTCACTTACATTAGAGTCAATTGAGCGCAGCCATGTAAGTGTCGGACCTCAGGTAGAGAGAGTCCTGCATTGCGCTGTGATTGGCCAGCCAGGGCGTGGCTTAGCGAAGGGTCAATTAAGAGATCTAAAATCAAGCTATGTACTTGAACTTTGATGGTTTCTTTGAGAAAGATGTCTCATTTTGAATCATTATATTTTAAAAAAAAATCTAGAAAGAGGACTGTGTCTATAAGTTATTCCATAAAACAGAGCAGTGAGTCTATTATCTTGAAGATGGCGTCAAGTCGTATTCAGACAGGTAACTAGCAGCCAGCTAGTCAGCTGACGAGTAAAAAACCGCCCCAACAGCTAGCAATTGATTAACAGCTGGCAGAATCTCCAAGTTAAACTTTTTGTCATTAATGCTTTAAGCTAATAAACTTACTAGCTCTGAACCTCTAAAATTTGGGATTTTGTGAACATTTGAGTCCAAAGCTCACGTTAAATCAAGCTGCTAGTAAAGCCACCAGGTTGCCCTTTCATTAAGCTAATTTTAACAATGTTAAACCATTATTGTCATTAATGGATATAGCTAGTCATCAAAAACATTTTTTTAAATTTAAACTGAGACTATAACTTGTGCTAGACAGGATAATGCTAAAAATATAGTGTAACAGTCACACACGTAGAGAAGAACAAATAAAGTCAGCAAACACAGCTATGAGTTACACAGCAATATAATCTATGCAAACATTAGCTAACTTTAGCCACCATAAGGTACCAGACCAAGTAGCTATAAGTAAAACCAGAGTATACTGAACTAAGCAAGCATTTTACAGAAGAATGTTTCTTCCTTTAAAAGTTAGTCTCACTTCAATGTCATGCAAATTATTTTTGAAATATATATGTAATGTAAATTATACTGCTTATGTCATATCTTAATAGATGTGATGTGCACTTGTCTTTTCTAAAAATAAATTTAGTTTGCTTTGAAGTTAACTCTTCTCTGGCTGGCTGGTTTGAAAAAGAGAAACCTGGCAGGAAGTGTGTCAACCTCAGCGACTCCATAATTTCATTCTTATTATGTAGATGTCACGTTTGAAATCATGTTTGTTATACAGCTGAAAAGATTGTTAATTCAAAAGGTTAATTGACAAATAAATAATCAGCAGCTATTTTGACAGTAAATATCTTGTTTATTTATTTTATTAATGCCAAAAAACTTCCAGCTTCTCAAATGTGAGGACGTGCTGCTTTCCTTTGTCTTATGTGATAGTAAAGTGAATATGTTTGTGGTTTGGACTGTTGGTTGGATTTAACAAGACATTTAAAGACACCCGGGAAACTAATGACTTATTCATTATTCACCTTTTTCTGAACCCAAATGTCCAGGCCTGCGTGTAAATATAGATATTTTTGCTAGCTTACTACATAAACATACCACACGACATACACGTCTGCTCAACAACTTTAGCAGAGCAACTCCACTCCCTGAACTGTGGAAAGTTTGAGTGATTCAACTGTAGCAATCATGGCCTCAAAAAGCACTTGTTAACAGCCGTGCACACACAAACAAACAAACAAACAGACAGAATATGACACACACTCGCATATTGTTCTCCCAAGAACTGCTTGAAAGACCATTTAATAAAAACACACCCACAGAAGCGTATTATATTCCTATGATTCTGGTTGAGTTTCCTCCCTGAACTAAAAAAGGAACAGTCACAGCACACACACACACACACACACACACACACACACACACACACACACACACACACACACACACACACACACACACACACACACACACACACACACACACACACACACACACACACACACACACACACACACACACACACACACACACCCCACAATGTTGCCACACCCTGTCAGCAAATACAGTGGTTACTGTCTAATGATACTTTTAGCTTGGTACAGAGAGACGAAGAGATTAGAGGAAGCAAAGATGAGAGACAGTGAATACAGAGACGAGAATAGAGAGAAAAAGTACAAGACAATAACAAGGAATCACCGTTCAACTCGCAATACAGTTATACAAGAACAGCATAAAAACAACCATCTAGGATACATGATCTGTAACTGAAGAAAAAAAAGTTACACAAAAGGTACGAAATTATTTTTAATACAAGGAGCGACATTTACATATTATTTGAATGCCATAAAAGGACTCAACAGAACATTTTTAGGGTAACATTAAAGTCCAGTTTAAACTCTAGAAAATAGCCACAAAGAACTACCTACCTATCACTTTTATTACAATCTAAAATGTGTGTAAGGGCGTCTGGTTAAGGTGCATACCAAATAACCACAACGCACCACGTTCGACATTTGATTTCATGTTTCCTGTTTATCTCTACAACTATGAAATAAAAACTTTACTGTGTATGTTAAAGAAATGATCCTTGGTGACAGTGTATTGATAACTTATCCAAAAAAATGCATGTCAAAACAAAACATGTAAAACGTCTCCCAGTTTGGGCTGAGAGTAGTGTGTTGGCTTTTTGTGAATAGTCATTTCCCAGCAAGGCAATGACTTCTTTCATATAACACACAATAAAACCGAACACTTCTTCCCTCCTCTCCCAGGTTGCAAGAATAAAATACACACCACAATTAAAAAGGTCCCTTATTAAAAAACAATTCTAATTGTCCAACCAGAAGAAGTCACTAGAATGGAGGGACATTTTACTAAAACGTAGGAGCTAAAAACCTTCTCACCTAAATGGGGTAAGATCATTAAAACTATCGTTTACAAGAGAGCCTAAACACAACTGCACAAATACACCCACTGGCCACTTTATTAGGTACACATGTTCAATTGCTTGTCAACACACATAGCTAATCCGTCAATCACATGGCCGCAACTTAATGCATTTAGGCGTGTAGACATGGTCAAGACAACTTACTGAAGTTCAAACCGAGCATCAGAATGGGGAAGAAAGGGGATTTAAGTGACTTTGAACGTGGCGTGGTTGTTGGTGCCAGACGGGCTGGTCTGAGTATTTCAGGAACTGCTGATCTACTGGGATTTTCACGCACAACCGTCTCTAGGGTTTCCAGAGAATGGCCCGATGAAAGAGAAAATATCCAGTGAGCGGCAGTTGTGTGGACGAAAATGCCTTGTTGACGTAAGAGGTCAGAGGAGAGTGGACAGACTGGTTCGAGATGGGAGAAAGGCAACAGTAACTCAAATAACCACTCGTTACAACCAAGTGAATACCATCTCTGAACGCACAACACGTCAAACTGAAATTGTCCGTTTTACCATTGCTGCAGTTTCCGTAATTTTTTTGGCTCATCAAAGATGTAAAGTGCAGGAATGAACCTCTGAATACTGTCCACCATATGATACGCCTTCAAATATGATATCCCATCTACAGATGGAGAAATTCATAGGCAACCTCAATTCTGGCTATAGTCCACAGTGCATTTCAAAAATGAGGGGAAAAATTGCAATTTAGATCATGGATCGTCATCGCAATTTCATAGATTGGGTTGCTACGCAGCCCTGGCTGTGTAAATGGAAAATAAAGACAGTGGTGTGGACCTTGACACACAACATTGTTACAGCCAGTCAGCAACAGTTAGTGCTCGTGCACTGGAGTGATGGGGGAGGGGGGCAACGGGAGAGAGAGCACATTTCAACATGCTGGACTCCAGAAACTGTGAAGAAGGAGAGATGACCGAGAAAGAGCCAAAAGAGGAAAAATTCTAAAGAGTATAAACAGAGAAGAAAGTTATATGACAAGGTAAGGGTGAAGGCGTTAGGAGAAACCTAGGGGGGCAGAGCTTCTGAGGGAGCACTGAAGGAAGTGGTGTATTTGTTTTGAAGCTGAGTTCAAATATCA
This sequence comes from Micropterus salmoides, assembly GCF_014851395.1. NCBI lineage: Eukaryota > Metazoa > Chordata > Actinopteri > Centrarchiformes > Centrarchidae > Micropterus > Micropterus salmoides. Next base: position 32,660,998 of record NW_024041150.1, read on the forward strand.
ACAATCCTTCTGCAAAATCACTCACTCTCTCTTTAATTTTCTGATAGCTTTTTTACATCTGTTAATTACAGCACAACATACTGCACTTCTTAAATCATTCCTGGAAGCACATGGAGTTTAGTAACATGCAAGAACAGTTATTTAAAACACCTGTGTGGGTTTTGACTTTTTGGTTTATTGTTTTTTGTCCACAAATAATGTTTGGCAGAAGCAAATAAGCCACTGTTAGCCAACTAGTTTTCTGTTTGTATCATAATTAATGCTGATATGGTAATTTGATTAATAATTTAGGCAATTTATCAAGCAGAAATGAAAATATTCCCTGGTTCCAGTCTCTTAAATGTGAGGATTTTCTGCTTTTTTCTGTTTTAGATTTTTGGGTTTTGGACTGTTGGTCAGACAAGACAAAGAATGAAGGGAAGATCAGGTAAGTAATAGTCTTTATACAGCAGGCTGCATAATGAAAGGAATTTTGTAGTTCCTTCATGCACAGCTAGATGCAGCTAATGATTATTTTTCATTAGCGGTTATTTTCTTGATAATTCTTTTGGTCTACAAAATGTCAGAAAATGATGAAAAATGCCAAGGTGCCAATAATATTTGATTTACAGTGAAATCGCACCACTGAACCTGACAGACACCACAAGCTTGCTCCACCCAGGGAGTGACAACTGAGCTCTCCTCACTCATTCGAGCATATGTGTATATGTGTTTGCCTGAGCTGTTTATTTGAACACTCTCATTCCCACCACAATTATTCCCACCTGTTTAATCTTTAGATAGAGTCATAATTCAAAGATGTAAAATGTAAAATTTTTAAAAAGTATTAAAATGGGGTAATATGTAGTTATCAGCGGCCACTTGCGGTTCAGTTTTAATATTGCAACCAGGTGTAATGTGGGCCACAGTTACATCAACTGAGACTGTGGAGAAGCTGTGTACCTGAGTGTTGGTCAAACGTCAATAAATCTAAATTGAACGTTACAAAGTAAACAGCGGTAGATCTTCGCTAATAGGTGGCTGGTCCTGCCTTGCACCAAGGCTAGTAAACAAATCGCTCCACATTTGCTTTGTAGCGTTAGATCCTTTCTTAGAGGCTAAAATAAACACTTTTAACACACTTGTACCGGTTGTACACAGGATAGTAATATGAATGGTGTAAGATGGAATAGTAACGTGGAAAGACATAACCTTACATAATATATTGCAATGAACCAGATAACAGTAGCAACTGCTCGGCCTTGGCCGGCGAGCTATCGTGTTTCTCCAGCCTTTCTGATGTTTTCACCGATCTGATTCTCGTTTGGCCTGACAGGCTTCAGCACATAAAGCTTTATTGTGTTTTTTTTATCGTGGAGTTTATGTTGGAAGCTGGTTTTGTGGCGTTTGTGGATGACTGCATGTGGTTAGCTACGGTGTTGTTGCTGTAGTTGGAGAGAGGCTTGGGACAGTTTTTCATACTCGGGCAGTGGTTAAAATTTGCATTTGTGTTTTCATAATGTATCACAAAAGTACAAATAACATTATGATGCAAAATAGATCCTTGGTTCAACTTGGTAGAAGCACAATCACTACAATATGTGTCAAAAATATCCTTTAATTTCTTCTTGATGTTTGTTTTTCCATCAGGGAAAAATGTAACCTTGTGCCAATAAGAAAGTGCAGAAACCAGCTGTTAAGGTAACAAATATGATGTAATAATATGAGAACCAACAATGAGGCTTCCTGGGGGCCTGAGCGAGAGACTATGTTTTGTTACAGGTGAAGGTTTTGGGTTTAGAGTATAAAGACGTAAAATAAGTAAACATGACAGATTGCACTTGCAAGAGGGATTTTATAAACCTGAGAGGTTACACTTTGATCTTTCTGTGTCAGCGTGCTGAAAGAACAACATTTGAAGGAGAGAAGGAAGTTAAATATTCAATGCTGGCTCAATCATTACAGATGATATGGGCAGTCCTGTCACTGTAGATAATTATACATTTAAGGAGAAACTGAAAAAACACCATCTTTCACAGTCAAAAACAGTTCCAGTTAATGTTTCACTGCAGGTCAAATAACCTTTAAACGACTGTTCGACACACAGTCTGGCGATTTTAATTTGAGTTTATCAGTTACAGGCATTCAAGGAGAATTACTCAAATGCAAACAAACCCACTTTCCAGATTTGTGAGAAGGTGTTTCACGTTCATGTTTAACCAAAGTCACAATGTGAAGAGAGTGTTTAGATTATGTTGCTCATTCGGATAAATCTTTATCCATAAACTCCCCCAGCTCCAATTCAAGGAAGTGCACTGGAAAATTATATTATATATAACCAATCGGGTGAGATTGGGCTCGCAGAGAAAGCTTGTTGTGGTGTAGGCTACATCCATTAACCTGATCAAACTGTTAAGATAGCTGATAAGTCAGCAGGGTGACTGTATAAAGACATTAAGTGTGGTAATAAAACAAAAACCTTCCTGGAAGCAAAGCAAACACCCTGTGCACGTGACCTCTGTGTGAAAATAATTAAGTATATATAGTAAATATACAGCATGTGTTTTAACATGCCATACAAGTAGTGCTGCAGCAGCTAACTATTAATCTGTTTTTGATTTATTATTTAGTCTAGAAAATTTTAATTCAGTTTCTCAAAGATCAAACAGACAGCTTCAGATCGCTTGTTTTGTCTGACCAATAGCCTAGTTTAAAAGCCAAATTTGGCCTTTTTACTTGTTAAATATTAGCATCCAATGTGCCTAACAGAGCTGCTAGCACAGCTGTAAACTCTTAGTCTTGTTTGTACTATTACTTTGAGTTTTCAGATTTGAAAACTGTAACCAGCGCCAATACTATAAAAATATAATATTGAAAAAAATATCTCTAGTCACGTATAGATTCTCACTTCCAATCCACTTCACAATTATTGTTTCAGTATCTCAATTCATGTAAATGGTCCAAATTTTCGATCTTTACCTTTTACAGTTTGGGTCAGTTTTTCCATTCTGTAAGTGTTCCCAACAATTTCAAGCAATTAATATTCTATCAAATTCACACAAATATATCTGTCTCTACATAGTCTCTTCAATGTTCCAAAGATACATTACAGCACATTTTATATCACACTGGGATGCGTTTAAATGCAAACAGAAGATTTACATACTACAGAGGAACGGTGGAAAACAGGGAAACAGATTTTACAGCTGTAGGTTAAATGCTGATACGGGAAACACTGGCGATGGGAAGTAAGTTCAGGTCAAAGCAACACAGATAGAAAGAGAGAGGCTGAGTTGAGGTCAGCTAAGTCTGCCTGGTCGGTCCAACATGCAAACATTCAGCTGCCCAGAAAAACTTGGACACAGCTATGGAAACTCTGTGTGCGAGTGAGTAAGTGAGAGAGGACGAGGGATCCATGTTTTTACTAACAAGTGGTGTCCAAATATCCAAACAAAAAAAGTTCTATGTATGTGCCTTGCCTTGCGTGTGTGTGTGTGTGTGTGTGTGTGTGTGTGTATGTGTATGTGTATTAGGGTTCAAAGGTCACAGCTGCTGGAGGAGGAAGTACAAACACAGCATTCTCCAAAATGACCTTTTGCAGATCCGCATCATGTGAAAATTTTACCACTCTTTAACATTTCCTGTTTCGTTAAAACTCAACTAAAAACCATGACATGATCTGTCAAGTCATCCAACATCAAAATGTTTCCAAAACTACTTAAGGTCTATTCAAACTGGATGTATTTAAAATAAATATAAGATGTACAACAAATCTGGGGGATGTTTGTAACCCACTTTCAAATTACAGGTTCAAATAACGGCATATCATTTGTACCAAATACCAAAGAACATTTATTCTATTTATTTGACAGAATAAGCTGAAAATGATAAAGGAATAGTTTGAAATTTGGAATATATGCTTATATGCATTCTTGCTGAGTGTTAGATGTGATACCACTGTCATGTCTGTATGATAAATATGAAGCTACAACCAGCAGCCAGTTAGCTTAGCTTAGGATAAAAACTGGAAACGGTTAGCTCGCTCTGTCCAAGAGGTAATAACATTTATTTACCTGTACTACAAAGTACTAGTCTATGTGTACGACAAAACTCAACAGCATTTTGTTATTTATAACTAGGCTGCAACTAACAATTATTTTCATTATCAATCAATCTGCAAATTGTGTTATTTAAATTATTAATTGTTTGGTTGATAAAAATAGTAAAGAATGTCCAAGTTAATGTAGATCAAATGATTGATCTATTATGACATAAGACAAACAAATTAACAGCAAATGATCACAAAAATAACCTGGAACTAGGGAGTGTTTGATAGTTTTGCTTGAAAAATGAATTGAACAATCACTTAACATTTCCCCCCACTGGCCCTCCAGGCTCATAGAACAGGGTTTTATTGGCCCCTTGCCTATTTTTAATAGCCCGAAAAAAACAACCATGTTTTCATAATACTAATACTTTATAAATCGTATCTCCACATTGTAATAATTCATTCAAACAACAAAGAATTGCTTCAGACTGCAGACTCTGTGCGGACTGGTTCCAGCTCCCAGAAAGTTAACACTGCGGCCAGACCAGGACCAAACACAGCCTCCGAGGTCGGTTTGACTACATTACAAGTATTACGGTGCTGTGGTGGTTTTCTTGCCAGGTTTGGCTGTTGGCAGCCCGAGGTGGAGTCAGCTAATAGGACCACTATTGGACAGATACAGTTAGCGGTTTAGCAAAAAGTAAATGTATCTGTCCATCATGAAACTAAATTACCTTGTCTTTGAGGAGGAGTTCAGTCCAGATCAGGTCTCATTCACTTGGAGGCTGCTGAGCGCAGTTTGGATGCCAGCCCGCACAGCTCCGGATCTGGCGCCCATTCCAGCGCTGCTCCCCCACTCATTCCCTGCTGGGTCCACCCTCCCCTCGCATGAACTCCTCTAGTGCTTGAGCAGAGGTGTAAACTAAACACTAAGACTCCCCAGGTGCCCCAAGCTCTCAGTCAGTCTCAGTCAGCCATGACCACTAGTTGCACAGCTAACTGGGCTAATTACATAACAGTAGCTAGTTAGCAGCAGTTAGCGGTTACTTTAGCAACAAGTAAAGCCATCTGTTTATCGGTGAACTCCGTTCTTTAGGACACGTTACAATGTTGCCTTTGTAGACGGCGTAGGACGCCGGCAGCGAGGCAGCTGACGTCCGATGTATAAAGAGCAACTGTCACTGGCCCGAACTGGCCAATCAACTTGCCTGACATACATTTTTACTGGCTCAGGGCCATTTCTTATGTAAATCCATGCTTATTAATAATCAAAATAGTTGCTGATTTTTCTAACTTTCTATCATTCATGTTATTTAGCTTACAATTTTCTTTGGAAATTGTGACATTTATGACGACTGTTCTTATGAGTGAAAGTGGGGACTTTAATGACTCTGCGTGATGTCAAACCAATCTGACTCGATGGACGTGTAGTGTGACATGTTACTTAAACTCTAATACAGGAGCGATTTTTGAAGCCATGTCACCTCTGCTTAAAAGCTGTAGTTGAGGAAAATGTGAACATAAACAAACCAAATAGAAGAGCACAGGAGAGTAAAAACATTCTGCTATGATTCAGACCACAGAAATACTGACTCAACCCCCACAGCCAAAACTTACAAGCAGTTGGCTGCTGATACTTTCTCACCCAGAAACACTCATAGAAATACACATAGTTTCAGTCTGGTGAAGCCTGTGATTATGTCATGACAGGATGCCTGACTATGAAAGCTCTGTAAAGGTGCAGTCGTAAAAATTACAAAGAGCCGAAGAAGAAGAAGACACTCCCTGGTGTTTGATGATCCCATATTTCTGTCGGCACGCCTGCAGTTGGTTTCCCGCAATGTGTGCCACATCGGAAACAACCTGCATGTCCTGTACCCGTGCACCAGAGGTGGAGAATCAGACTGGTTTACAACAGAAAGGTTAAAACACAAGAGCGTAGGAAGATTTAGACGCTAAAAGAATTGATCCAGTAACAGTACACCAAATGTACAGAAAAAACTGCTACATTTTGATGTCATTGTGCTCTCTGTGTTGTGTTCACTGAGGGCGGGGCTCAGCGCCTCCTTCTCACACACACACACACACACACACACACACACACACACACACACACACACACACACACACACACACACACACACACACACACACACACCCCATCATATTGAAGAGAGTCAGCGAGCTAGCTAAAGCTTTACACTTCAATAAACTAGCAGAAGTGCAGTCACATCGGCAGGAGTAAGAGGTGAGCTTGTGTAAGACTTTGTGGCTATTTGGGCTAAAGCAGATATTCCATTCAAAAAATTAACAACTTATGACCGGTAAAGCTTTGTAAAGAAGGAGGAGCGCTGCCCATGTGAGAGTAGCCTCTGTCAGACCCACACAGCCAGAAGTGAAGTAATAACCATACATTTAAATATTTCAATATGCATATTTGCATGATACATCAAATTCATTGATAAATTAAATAAATAATTAATTATAATAATAATTTTATAATACTTTATATTAAATTGTTTAAATTGCATTCCTCAACCACATTAGGGCTGCAGCCAACGATGATTTTAGTACTCGAAGCTTCTATAGATTATTTCAACGATGCGTCGTTTAAAAAGTACTTTTGCTTGGCAGTGGCGCCCCATTTGATGGATCAGCATTGGCTAAAATAATGCTGATCAAATTCTGCACCTTTGTTTACAACTGTGAGTGAACAGTATTTCTGTAGGTTCGACACTCCAACAGAGTGAGACGTCTTCTCTCTAGTGTTAAGTCTACAGTTTGAAACCTTCAGTATAGGAGGTCCTTCCTTGGTACCAGCAGACAAAATCAAAGGACTCATATCGGGACTAGGGCCAAAAAAAACTTGATCGGGACATCCCTACTCCTTTAACTTCAAAATCAGAGACACATATGACTGGTCTCCAGTGGTGTCTGTCTAATATTCTCTCTGTTAGAGAGGAAACATTCATACCAACACTAAAACTAAAACTTTTCAGTGACAACAAAGAAAGCAAAACAAAATGCAACAATGAGATAACAAGCACCAATAAATTGTGTTCCTGTATACGTGGAGCCATTCCCATTTATTTATTTCCCATTAATGAGCAGCACACTGTCAATCAATTAAACAATAAAAGTCTAATCATATTGCATCACGTCAGCTTTTATTGACACTGCGTCATCACGCAACTCCAAACAAGCTTTTGAGAAGCAGCTGATTTTTTAGTGTCACAACATACATCAACGAGGCTCAGTCACCTTACCTTTTATCAAGCATTTTGTTTTTGCATTGCATTCTTAGGGCCTCTGCAGTGTCTCTCTATATGAAGTAAAGGATTCAGAGAGAGAGACAGACTTCATGTCTACATAAGATGACACAGATGACTATGGCTGTGAGTGGCAATTATTTTCATGATTGATTGACACACTTATCGTCTATAAAACAGTGAGCAAAACCAAGAGTCTGTGAGGTCATACTAGACACAACAATGCTTTAATTTAAATGCAAATTTCAGCATGCTAACATGCTCACAATGACAAACCTAGCATTCATGTTAGCAATTAGCACTTAGTACAAAATTTCATAGTGATCCATTTAATAGTTGTTCAAATAAAGGTTATAATGTCCAAAGCAACTTCCAAGAGCCCAAGGTATTGTCTCCAATTAGCTTGTGTTCAATCAACAGTCCTAAACCAAAAGACAAAAATCAGCAGTAGAAAACAATATAATCTGAACTGTACTTGATTTTTGGGGCCAACGTAGATATTTGAAAGTGCACAAATTCGGCACACTCAATGAAGCAAGTATCTCTCAAATATAGTTAAAGACAGGGTTTCCCATGGGAAACTACTTTGCAGAGGTTCTTTCTTTATATCCCAACATTACAAAACACACTGATGAAGCATCAAAATTGCTGTCATTATGAATCTCGATCAGTTTACTTAGACCGTCTAAAAAACTGCAACACTTAATAAATAATTGGCCATGGCTGTGTAATGTAGCACCTCTGCTCTCTAAGGGTTCATAAAATTGTATACGTTCTTCTGACGCTGGCGGAGGTGGTCTGTATTTCAGGCCAGACGTGTCGGCCCTGAACTACAACTTGCTGTGGGAACCTCTGAATGAGTTGATACAAAGAAATGTGCCCGAGGCAGCAAATGTTACAGCTGAACAACAAAACATATGATTTGTAACAGACTGTAAAAGCACTGTAAATAACCGTGTCAGCTGGGCAACTTGTGTGATATTGGCATGGTTTCAAAATTGCATCAAGCTTATTGTTCTGAATTATGCAATGTTTCTTTCAAAAAGCATGTGAAAAAACAGTTTTCAGTATGTGTGATGAGCCAAGAGCCCACAGAAGCAACAGCTGTCTGACTTTGGTCAGGCTTTCTAAAACACTGTGATGGGATTTCACAACAGCTCAGTGTCATCTACTGATTAGAAAAAGAAAAAAAATGGATGTGTCCTGGTGGTTCACAGGTTCAAAGTTCATGCGCATCTGTGACCAAGGGACCTTAAAATCTCTCCCTGACCTTTTCAACCTCATCCTTTTATCAAACTTCTACATTAAGCCAACGCAATACGACTAGACAGAGACTTTTTTTACACAACATTAAAGGCTGCAACCCCCCCGGATTATTTTCATTAGTGTATAAGCTAACAGGCTATGTTTACACTGAAGCTGTAAATACAACACTGACGTATCTCCTTTTAAGTTGATGTGGAGAACATACTGTTGCTTTTAATATTTACATATCTAGCAAACAGGCAGCAACATTGAGCAGACATTTACAGTCATTTTTCTGGGCACCTGATGGATGCAATTCCCTTATTTGCTCTCCTTTTAGCTCGGTTTTTGATGTTCTGAGAAAAGTATGTTGCTCTTTAGCTGCTAAATGCTCCACTATGTCCATCAGTTAGTCCCTAACTGTGTCCGTCTGCTGTTTGCTACTGAGCAGGTCGTGTACAATGGATTCAATCAGAGCTTTTTCCCTGGAAACAGCGTAGCGATATTATGAGAGGGATAAGAGTGAACCAAAACAATGAGCTGAAAGACACTAAAATGCTATGTAAAGCTGAAGGGAACTCCAAAGTCGGGAAATAACTCTCTGTGGGCCTGTCACTGCGAGTGGCCCCTTTTGACATTACATATAGTAATTTGATCCTTTGTTAATATAAAAATGTTGATTATTGTAGCTTTAAGTTAGGGCGATATGGCCATAAATGTTATCATGATAAATTCATACCGTTTGATATCGATAATTATCACGATAAATGTCGAATCATTATTTCTTCTCTAAGGCTGATTTTTGCTCCTGAGTAAAAATTGAAGGAAAAAAAAAACAGATTTTTTTTTTTTTATGGTCAGAACATGAGGTAGAACATTCAAACGTATAATGATAAAATCTTCTTTCAAAAAATATGATTAGTAAATATTTTTTCAGTCCCTTGTCCTCAACAAAATAAATATCTTAATAGAAAAATTAAGTGCTAATTTGTTTGTGATTCAAATGAATTAAATCAAATATTTATTGATGATTTATTGAACATTTGTTATATTGTTATTGGGGAAAATTATATTGTGCTAATTATTATTATTGTTTTATTGCCCAGCCCTACTTTAAGCTACCAGAGGCCAAAGTGTCAGGAGAAAAATAACTGAAAATATATCAATAGGAGCTAATTTTTTTTTGCTTAAAGAAATTCATCATTACCTATCAAAACTGCAATATGTCTTCCGGCTAGTCGACCAATCAGGTTTTTTCAGCATTACACAACACATCCCACTTTCTCTCTCTCACAAGTGTTCTTCACAGGTACAACACACATTTCTGTCAGGCTCTGTGCTGCAGCAGTTGTTGCCAGGTGTCAGGTGTGTTGTCTGTTGATTTAAACAACATGTGACATCACCTCCTGCCCCGCCCATCTGGGACGACCAGAGCAGGCAAAGCAAGTGATCCGACAAGCCCGGCAGCCAGTCCCACAGGTAGACACACCTGAGACACAGCCGAGCGGAAGGTTTAACACGCTTATAACACACACCTTGGTAACCAGCAGAAGCACAGCCCGTCGACTGATTTACCTTAAACAAACCGCAAAGTCACTGTTGCGCAAAACAAACACAATATAGGTCACTAAACAAGTATCATAGGGATATCACATAGGCACAGACACACCTAGGACCTAGCGAGTGCTGCCCTGTCATAACCCTTCCACAGTAGATAAAGATATAATGAGCTATAAATAAGGCTAATGTAAGCTCCCTGACACAATGAGTCACTGTGAGAATATGACATGAACATCACAGTGATGCATTCACTCAAAAATGTCGTACATAATAAAGATCCTCAAGTGCCAAAAGGTCACCAAAATGTCAGTGGACACACACAACAGGGAAATAGAGGAATATTCCAGGAATATTGCCATACAGTCACTGTAAAGTCAACATGGAGTACAAAGTCATATTATACTCCACTAATAAATATATTATACATCATAAGAGTTATAAAAGCCACAATTCAGAGATTTAAACACCATAATATCACTGTAGTTTGGCGTAGCTACGCCACATTATAAGTAACTATAGTAATATATTAATCTCTAAGGCCATTAACACTATGGATTACCAAAGTCACACATTATGTGTCAATATAGGAATATTACAGGGATATCTTGAAAGAAATGAACACCATGAAGTCCCTTTAAAGTCAGTATGGAGTACAGAAGTCACTAAACATTATAGGGTTATTTAAAGAGATTTAAATAACATAATGTCACTATAAACTCAGGGTGGAGTAGCTAAGTCCCTTTATTTATACTGTGACTTATAAGTAAGAGAGAGAGATTTAAATGGCAAGAATTTCCCCTTGGGATCAAAAAACTATTTCTGATTCTGATTTAACAATAATGTCACTATAAACCCAGTGTGGAGTAGCTAATGTCACACCATAAGTCAATATATAAAAAGGTACGTTATTTAAAGATATAAAAACAACATAATGTCACTAAAAACCTTGTTTGCAGTACTAAAGTCACATTATAAGTCACTGTATGAATATTACAGATATGTTACAGATATTTAGGAGACATTAACACTATGGCGTACCAAAGTCACACACCATAAGAATATTGTAAGGGTATAAATAATAATAAAAAACTCAATATAGGAGTACCACAGAAAGTATTACACGTCACTTTATGATAACACAATGAGCTACTATGAACTCTTTAGAGAGTCGTTTCTTGACACTGGGTGCGGAGACTGAAGACGGTTGACTTTAATAATGAGTCCCTTGAGGTTATATATCACATAAACACCAGGTAATCACTTTAAAATATATAGAAAATGGCCTCTAGATGCACAAAATCGACTCTTCTGTTGATAAAGCAGTTTAGTTTGCTTGTAACGACGGCTAAAAAACACCTAGCAAACCTTCAAACCAGTCACCACGTCCACCTTTCTTCTTACCTGCATACCAGGAACTTCCATGGTTACTTCGAAGTATGAACGCCCTTTTCCTCCTCCAGGTTTGTGTCTTTACGTCTTCTTCTTTTGACTCTTGCTTTTCTTGTTTTATCTCCCCGTCGAGGTTTCCCCCACACAATTTTAAAAAACTCCCCACCCCCCCCAAAAAAGAGGTTTAACTTCGAAGTACAAGTGATAAAATATATCCAAGTGAAAAGGCGGTTTGTTTGCAGTAGAAAAATAAATGAACCAACTCCTGACACACACGTCCTGCGAGAGTCTGCAGCAACAAAGTGTTGAGCAAACGAGGATGACGAGCTGGTCACTGCCTACTTCAAGGGAGGAGCGACAGTGTGGACATGTCAGCTTTACACATATATACTGCCACCTTGTGTTCTTTGTATGCTCTGTCTATCTATCTATCTATCTATCTATCTATCTATCTATCTATCTATCTATCTATCTATCTATCTATCAATCTTTCTATCTATCTATCTATCTATCTATCTAAAAAATAAAAAGTATGAAAAAGTATTTGTGGCTCAAAGTTGCTTTCAGGTGCGACTCGTAAGGTTGTAAATTTTACAAAAGAAAATATTGTTCCTACTTTTGTTCCCGGACAAACTGACTCTGGATCTGGGTGTTTTTTAAAATAATTAATTAATGAATTATTAATGAAAATATGGTGCTTTGTTTTGCATACTTCTAAAAAGAATGTGTGTAAAAACAAAATTATATAATAAAATAATAAGGTGGCACCAATCAATAAAATATATGTGAGGCTCAAAGTTGTTTTTTGTTCCACAGATCTATATAGCTAGAAACAAGAGGAAAAAAATAGTTAAAAGGCAAATAATATAAAGTTACAAAAATTTAAAAATAAAAATACATCTGTCTAACTAAATTTTAAAAATTTTAAAAAAGTGAAATTTTTGCCTGGAAGAAATTTCCAAATCACTTCTCCGGACAGTATTATAGAACTCAAATGATACCATGTTAGTTCAAACTCCAACATTAGAAAAAAAGAAATGTGAAAGTTAGACGTGTATTTTCTTAACATATTTCAACAACTCACCAGGTAAATAATGTTAATTCAAGTGTTTATGCAGAATGCCAAAAGTATATCTATCTATCTTAAAAAATAGTTGAAAAGTCGAATCAATAAAACACGGGTTGCTTTTATGTGCTTTCAAAATGCAAATATGACATAATAAAATGCATCAGTCTAAATTAAGTAAAATAAAATGACATTTTGCTTGGAAGAAATCCACAATCAAATCACTTCTCCTGCCAGTACTCTACAACTAAATTGATACTGTGTTAGGTGTTTATGTTGTATGCCAGAAGAACTGATTTGATTTCATTGTAAAACAATACGCAACCCTAATAATAATAAACCAGAAAAACAAAAATGCATTTTTCATGTCGATGAACTGTCCCTTTAAGAATAATTTGTTATTTCCTGCGGTCCTGGAAGGCGGCATCAGGTTTCATCGTGATGTCACCCGGAAGCGGGGGATGGGGGGCGGAGCCCTGCAGAAGATGGCGTCTCTGCGCTGTAGGCGAGACCCCTGCGGCGTTATCTGTCTGATTTTAACTTATTTCAGCGTGTTTTACGCGGACTACGTGGTCATACAATATGTCCTCATCCCCGCTTACTCGGGCAGGTCGGTATTTTGTGTTTTTATGTCTTTTAAACCGTTAGAAATGAGACATGGCGTCTGCTTCCCTGCGCTGTCTCCATTCATTTGACAGGTGTCACAACATCCTCACGCTTTATCTCTCTGCTGAATCAAGACACAACTTATTTTTACTTTCAGCAACACACATTTAATTGGATGTTTATTCAGTGTTTTTGTATCCACCAGATACACCAACATCTGACACCAGATAACGTCTTTTTTCCTTTGTTTACTTGCTGAGGCGTTTGACCCGCGTCAGAACAGTCGGTCAGCTGTTTGGCTGCTGTGACAAACGAAATAGGCTACATTTGATACCATAGACACTGTAAGACACTTCCTGTGACTTATTTTATATCGCAGTTATAGTTTATTGATGTTTTTTATTTTTCTATTTATACTCGCTTATTTCTTATACTAATCGGTCGTTTAACCTGTTTCTTTAGTTGACACAGGCCAGCGATTGTGGACGAAGTATTTAGATCCTTTACTTAAGTAAAAGTAGGGTGCAGATACCATAACGTAAAAGTAGTCTGTTACAAACAAAAATACTGCATTGAAAATCTTAAGTAAGTAAAAGTATGTAAGTATAATCAGGAAAATATATTAAAAGTAAAATTACTCTATGCAGAAAATTGTCCCCTGTGACTGTACTATACTATTATTTATTAGAATAATATTTCTCATGCATTCATGTAAAAGCAGGATTTTTCTGTTTGTAATTGTTGAGGGTAAATTCTTTAAAAACTTTTTCTGGTTTTACAAATCGAACAATTAATCGTGAAAATAATTGGCAGGTTAATGGATAATGAAAGTATTGTTAGTAGCAGCCTTACACTTAACAGAACAATAAAATGTGTGTGTTTTGTGTATTAAGTCTCCCTTTCTTTTTTCTCTGACAGTGTGTGGTGTACTCTACATGGATCAGTGTTCAACCTGATTCTGCTGCTGCTGCTGGCCTGCCACGCCAAAGCTGTCTTCTCAGACCCTGGTCAGTAACTCAGAGTGTGTGTTCACTACTCAGGTTATTAAGTCAAGAGGGAAATGGGTTGATGAAATGATTTTCGATGTTGAATGTGCGTTTGTGTTGCTGTAATCCAGGCATGGTGCCTCTTCCTGACACAGCCATAGACTTCTCAGACCTCCGCTCGCAGTCGTCTCGGATGAGTGAGCGGGTGAGTCACAAAGTAAAAATCCCTTTTCTGACTAATTACACAGAGTTTAGTCCATAATTTTACCGCTGAGTCAAGTAATAATTGTTCAAACATTTAAAACAACTTTACATTGTTTTCAAAAGTCTTTTCATGTTGCTTTTTGTGTGGATTTTTCCACCTTGGAGGCATTTTGTTTTGTCATGAATTCAACAACAACGTTGGTAAGAGGCTGACGGCTGAGAGAGAGGGAGGATCAGGGAGATTATAGCTTCTCTCTGATTCTGTGTTATTAACAGCTATGTCTTTATCTCAAGGTGACTCTGTAGTTACATCTTAACAGCTACACTTATGTCTGCTTTTGGGCTTGTCACTTTGTATTTAAGAGCTTAATGTCAGTCTGTCCAAAGTGCTGTCTCAAATCGGTGGTGTTGCTTACTGTTTGACCAAGTGATGGGAATGATGTATGAGTCTGCGCTAAAGCTGCACTCAAAACAAGAAAATAGTTATGTTGAGGTCTTCTGTGGGCCGAACACGATCTTACATTTGAATAATAATGATAAACTATAAATGGTAAACGTACATCTCTTCTGTTGCCTGGGTTTATATTGTTGGTAGACGGGTCTACCGTTAACAAAGCCCGGGTCCCCTACTGACTCTCCCCCCTTGCATGTGATACACAGACCTGGCACGTTGAACATATTTGTTGTTGTTGTATATTTTTATGTTGTCAGTTTATATATTTGTATGTACACAATATTCCCTTCCGTTGCGTTACTTCTGCACGGCACAGACCCAGAATAATGCACATGTATATATCTGTAATGTTGTTCTTCCATTCCATATTTATATATTTCTACATTTATTTATGTTGACTGTATGTTTGTCTACGTGTAGCACCTTATCACCACAGCAAATTCCTGGTATGTGTAAAACACTACTTGGCAATAAAGCTCCTTCTGATTCTGATTCGGGTCGGGTATTATGAAAATTGCAGCTATAAGGTTTCTCAAAGTTGAGGATTTTATGCCAGTGTAGTGCTGCAGCATTTATCAAACTTATATCAAAAAGCCAAATATTTGCCAGTTTTGGCTTCTTAAATGTGAGAATTTGCTGCTTTTTTCGGTTTTATATCTTTGTCAACTGAATATCTTTAGAATTTTTGACTGTCGGGCGAGCAAACTAAGCAATGTGAAGAAGTTAGCTTGAGCTCCGGAAAATTGTGATGGCCTATTCCCACTATATGTTTTTTTTTTTTTCCCATCAGAATCAGAAACCGGTTTATTGCCAAGTAGATTTTCACCAACAAGGAATTTGCACAACTTGGTGTTGTGGTGCATAACAGTCACAATAAATAAGGTAACACAAAAACAAGTCCTGTAGTCCAGAGTCATAAGTATAAAATAGATATTAACAAATAAAATATGTGAAATATATAGATATATTCTAAAATGAGAAGCTGCACAGTGTTTACAACAAGAGGAAGTCAAGTTAAAGTGAGTCCCTGTTCCAGATAGCTGCAAAAGTGCTGCTTCAGAATTAAATTCAGTGTACAAAGAGTAAGCTAGTTTTTCAGATGATGTTTTGTGCAATTAATCCAAGATCTTTGTGCAAAGGACTGTTTTTGTTTGTCGTCTAATGCAGTGGTCACAGCTGTTTTAATACGAGGAATGATTGTTTATTTTAAAAAATTAAACCGTCTTTCAAGGAGAGAAGTGAATTTGGGACGTCAATTGTCGGACGATGTTCCACTTGATGTCTGTAATGTCCAAACACCTTTTGTTCAGTATTTGTTGTGTAGAGTCTGTGCACACTGAATGTGTCACATGGCCGATAAAGTCAAAGGTGAAGCTGAAACTTGATTTCTTGTGGTTGAGTATCCGTCAGACTGAGTGGATGTTGTAGTAGTTACCTGTTGTCCTGCTGTTTACAGGGCTGTGAAGGTTGGACGGTGTGCAGTCGCTGTGAAACCTACAGACCTCCCAGGGCGCATCACTGCCGCGTCTGTCAGAGGTGTATACGCCGCATGGACCATCACTGTCCCTGGTGAGAAAACACCACCCATCCATCCTCTTTGTTTAATATTTTCTGCTTCTCTCTTTTCACCTCCTGCACCATCTCTCAGACCTTGTCTCTTTGTTGTGCATCCAAACCCTTCTTTCTTTAGGCATCATCTTCTCATCCATTTACTCTAATCTGTGTGTTTTAGGATCAACAACTGTGTCGGAGAGCTAAACCAGAAGTATTTCATCCAGTTTCTCTTCTACACCGGTCAGTACACAACATGCTACACCCTGTTTACATCAGAACATAGTACTGTGTGCTAATGCCTCTGCAGCCCTTATTGTACAATCTGTTTGGATAGTATGAAAGCAGTGAAAGGCTCCTTTCAGAAGATGAAGGCGATCGGTGTCGGTGTCTAAACTTTTGTCCTTTTCCAATAAAACAATAATAATAATGATCACAATTTAAATTTCCTCAATAAAATAAAAAAAAAAGTTTTAATTTAATTCATTTGAATCCTGAACGAATTAGCACTTAATCTTTCTATTAAGAGATTTATGTTGTTGCAGAAAATGGACATCAAGTGTTCTGACCCTAAAGAAAGGATTAAAACCACAATTAACCGTATGGTTTCTTCAACTTTCAGTCAGGAGCAAAAATCAGCCTTTAAACTTGAAAGAAATAATGATTGGACATTTATCGCGATAATAATTGATATCGAATGTCATGACATTTTTTATTGTCATAACATTTTTGGCTATATCGCCCAGTCCTACTTTCAACACTGATAATCCGATGGTCACTTTTAATCTTTATTTCTTTAACCTTTATTTAAGCTGCAAGAAGCTCACTGAGATATAATCCCTCTTTTTTAAGGGAGACCTGGCCAAGAAAGGCAGCAAAACAGCATTTAAAAGTTACATTGACGCACACACGACAATACATTAAAACATCTTCCAAGACACACATCTGCACTCCTCCTTAAAGACACCTGCAAGTGGTACCAGCACCTTTATCTGTACTAAAGCACCACTCCCTGCTTTCAAATTAAATTTTTACAGTTGGTATTAACCCCACAAGAAACATTTGTTCATTTAAATTTAATATTTTATTCCCCAGTATCCTTTTTATAAATCCTAATCCTGTCACTGAATACTTCCTCTTTTATATTCTAATGTTTCTTAACCTTCGCCACTACTGCGATTGAAGGGTAATGCTGTTGATACCGCGATGCTATCTGTGTGTGCAGGCATGGCCAGTCTGTACTCCATGGTGCTGGTGGTGTCGGCCTGGGTGTGGCGGATAAGGAACGAGCGAGATGGCGACGCAGAGAAAGAAGCAGAGACACCCAGCAAGCACCTGATAGTGTGAGTCCTCTGCAAAGTGAATAGTGTCTGTAAGAATTAACCTAGCTTAGGTTTGCCATTGATTCAGTTACTCGGTTAGTCAGCTCATGGTTATGTTGTCTCTCTTAGCGCTCACTACATCATCCTCCTGGTGGAGTCGGTCTTGTTTGGCGTGTTTGTCATGGTCATCTTCTACGATCAGGTACGCACACACAAATCTGCTTCCATCACTCAAAGGCGACATTGCATTTACTTACATTCATTAGAGGGAGACTTTCCCGAACCCTGTTCTTTACCTTAAACCAAATCTTAACCCTCAATGAACTTGAGCCCTCGTCACATCTACAGGAACATAGTGTGTTATACTCATAGACTGTATATAAGAAGAGGACGTAACCATCGTGAAGTCACCCGTTGGTTTGTGGACTGCCGTTTTATTGCCTCGAGTTTGGCCGATAGGGCCTCGCCATGTTCATTCTTTGCAACCAGCGGCACCAGACGTGATATTTGGAAGAGACGGTGGAGCTAATGGCCGTGTGTGAAGCTAGCTAGCTTGCTTAGATAGGTGCATCAGTCTTAAAACTAAATGTACTCACCAGAGAAAGTGAACAGCCGACTCCTACTAAGCTTTTTTAACGGAGCTGGTTAAATTTACACAGTGCTGTTGGTACAAGTCACTCTAGCTTTGTTGACAGGTCACCATGGTAAGGACTTGTCAATCATAGATAATCCCGCCCTGAAGCATACTCTGCTTTATGGTCTATTTTCCTCTAAATGGGACCATAAAATACTTAATGTTGTATTAAAGAAGACATGAAACTAGCGACTGAGACCATAAACTCATCAGGAAAGTGTTTACTGAGTTAATAAATCAGCTGAGAAGTAGGGTCATTTTACCATTATTTCTAATGGAGCCGGACTTCTTTTAGAAACCAGAGGAGTCGCCCCCTGCTGGCCACAATGCAGGTTTAAGGGACTTCCACATTGGCCTCGCCTCTCAGACCAGAAGCTTCCTGCTTGGTTATACTCTCTGCTCTCATAACATCTACACTGGTGTGTTCACTGTTGCTTTACCTGGTCCGTGCTTGTAAAATATCCAATGTGTCTGCATCGTGTTACATAATAGGTAACAACTCTCTGTGATTCTCAGCAAAATACTAAAATGGGTCGCCAAATATTTGCTTATATACTTGGGTGGCCCGCCCAAGTAAAGTCAATGTGTTGGAAACACTGTAATCCATAATGAAAATAATCATTAGTTACAGTCCAGTGCAAAATAGTTTATGAAAGTTAATTATTACATTGTGGACGCCTAAAAATGTCTTTTTCAGACACTTTAAGGAGTTGTTGGCAATTCATTTTCTTCTGCTAAGTACATTTAGTTTTAAGTCTTTATGTTTTTTGCTAGCCAAAATTAGCATCCTAATTAATATATATAACAGTTAACATGAATAAAAGATGCACCTTACTAACCAAGCTGGCTAGCGCTATCCTCTCGTTCAAATATGGTCACGTCTGGTTCCAAAAAAAACAAGATGGTGATGTCCAAAATGAAACTAAGGTAGTAGTCCACAAAACAGCGGGTGACGTCACTTTGGCGACGTCCAGTTGTTTTACACGGTCTATGGTTGGAACTCAAACCGAGGTAAAAGTAGACGAGGCTTGTTGAGCCAAGAAAAATGAATACTTTATCAAAAGCCATTGTCTTATTTACAACAGTCTTTAAGAATGTGAGGGCTAAATTTGGATTAAATAATTTGTAAATAAAGTTTTCTGAAATGTAATACCATACGTTTTCTGTCTTCCTTCTCCAGTTGGTCTCTATAATCACAGACGAGACCCCCATAGAGCAGATGAAGAACAGGCTGATGCTCAAGGACAGGGGCTCTTCATCTTCATCTGCTTCCACCTCCTCCTCCTCTCAGCTGCCTCACCACCCCCCTCACACCCGCAAGCCAAAGCTCGCTCTGCTGCGGGAGGTTTTCGGAAGAGGTGGGTTTGCGCTTATCACCAAGAATTTGAAATGTACCACTAACAACTATTGTCATCGAGCTATTTATTACGTCTTTAAAGAACTGACTCTCATTTCAAGAAAAAGACGTTTTATGATTTAATCTCTTATTTTCTCCCCAGGCTCGGTTTTTTGCTGGCTTCTTCCTCTCCACTCCAGCCCTCCATCAGTTGGCGGCATCATCTACTCCGCCCTGCCGGACTATGACGTCTGACCGTTTGGCCCGTGAGAGTGCTAAGAGGGCGAGGAAAGGATGGCGAGAAAGGTTTTATTTGTGTGACTGTGTGAGAGAGTGAACTTTATGCCTAACTATTATGTCTTATCTTTGGACCTGAGAGGTGAAGAGGAAGGAGGATGAAGGCCGAGACTGGGACAAATGAAGAGAGTGTGTTAGATGAATGAGTGTGTATGACTTTATCCCCCAGGGCCTAAAAAAATTCAGCCTTAGACTCATGAAAATCTGTTCCTTTCTTGTCATGAAGGAAGAGCTCCGATGGTCCCTGTTTTGTCCCGATCTGTAGTTTAACCACCAGTGTTTTGATCATTTTACTTGTGTGGATAGGTTGGCCCCCTGTGGACACTGAGGTTTGACTGACATGGGTTTAACAAGAGTGATATGCAGATTTATTCACTACAGCTGCCTACAATCGGATGTATTTAGCTGCATGATATTTGAGTTTTTATGCCCAGAAACAAACATTCAGGGCCAGATTTAATAAGAAAATGGGCCAGCACAAATGTGCACTGCGGGTTTGTTGAATTTACAGGTCCAATCTGCATGTAGTTAGCTCCTGACGGACTGAGGCAGCAGCTCATTACAGTAAGCTCCTGGACTAATGCATTTTGCGATTAAAGGAAAGCTCATAGGTGCAATTCTGTGGTGGGATTTGTCTGGAGGTCACCAAGTTAAAGGAGACCTATGGTGCTGCTTTTCCCAGTCCTATATTTTAGTTCTGTGACTTCTGTATGGCAGCTTTGCATTATTCAAAGATAAATTTTATACTGGGTCTTTATGTAGGCCTTAATTTCAGCCTCTATCTGAAACAAGCTGTAGATGCTCCTGTGTCTTTAAGGCCCCCGCCTCTCAAAGCCCACTGTCTTCTGATTGGCCTGATCTGTTTTGACTCACAGGGATTTCTTTTAAATACTTTACCTCATTATTTTAAGCTTCGGCCATGTTTAACATGACCATCCAAAATTGTAACAGTGTAGATAAGTCATAAAATATGGAAAAGCATAATAGGTCTCCTATAACAAAATAAATGCTAACTTAGTAATCCTCCAGAATAGGGATGAAACAGTATGAAAATTTCACAATTATAGTGACCAAAATTATCACGGTTATCAGTATCATCACTGTATTGTAAAAATGTGCCAAAAAATATTAAAATGTACTGATAAACACACTGAAACAAATTTCAACAAGTTTTATATTGAAAACTACAAATACAGTTGCCATTTTGTTTGCATAAAAAATTAAATAACAGCAGATACCTTTTTGTAAACAAATGAAAATCATCAGTGTGCATTTTCAAGAGTTTATATTTTATATTATATAGGTAATACCATGACCCCGTGGGCAATTACATGAAAACAAATAAGTCTTTAGAAGACAGTGATAGTAACTGTAATGAGCCCAACAACTGACATAAATACAGAGCAGTCTGTAGCGTTTCTAGATATGCTGGTTGGTTGACTAAACTGCGTAACGTGTTATCATGACATATAGACTCTGCTGACACACGACGCTCACAGCAGCAGAACAACGTGTAGCGTTTTTACAAGAGCAGCAACACTGAGAGCTTCAGTTTACACGCTGTTAGCAAGTCAGACAGACAAACCAAAGCTAAAAGTTAACTCACCCTGCGTTAACTATAAGGTTCTTAAATCAAGTTTCCCTCAGCGCTCTCATAAAAACTAAAATACGACCAGACTTCAGAGTGACATTATTGACCCTAACAAACCCACGTTGCATTCTGCGCATGCACGCCTGCTTCTGGGAGACGCTGGACAGTGTTTACCGTGAGATTATAATAGCGCGGTTAACCGTACCTGGTTATCATGGTACTTAAAATGTGTACAGTAATAATAACCCTCGGGAAATTTACCAGGGTTTACCATTAAACCGGTAATAGTTTCATCCCTACTCCAGAACGTTAATGTCCGCTGCAGTTCAAGTCCAAAGAAACCTAATGCTAAAAGAGCAGTCCCCAGATTTAGCATCGCCCGCTTAAGGACAGTTAGATGCAGCAGAACCAAAGATAATGCATTCATTATCCTTGTTTAAACCTGCTACCTACATTACCCACAATGCAACTCAACTGCCAGCAGTTCAGTCAGAGATTCGGGTGTGCATTTACACATTACTCGCATTTATTTTCCCAGCACAACCTTGTTTAAATCCCGGTCACACAATTTGCAGCCTCAGTCCAGTGGAATATATATCCTACTGTCATTTGAGCAGCCCTCGCCTAAATGCATAACAATAATAATGACTCACAAACTGCAGCAGAATGCGTCACGCCTGTGCCCCCAAAAACAGGTGCAGAAGCCTCACTAAATCTGGCCTTCTGTGTTTTCTTGTCTAAGACAAAAGCATCTGAAATAACATTTAAGCCACCGTGAGACACCACAACTGTCCAACTGAAACTCCAAGATGTTAATAATGGGGTCTGAAATGCATGAGATAAAAATATCTTTGCACACGTTTGAGAATCAGATCAAAAGGGGATTCCGTTGACAGTAAATCTGTAATGAAGATGTTATGTTATGTTTGAGCTAGGTGACGCTGAGCAGCTGATTTCTGACTTTGACCCACACATCAGTCTAACCCCAGTGTAGGTCTTTTACAATGGTGTGTTTGAGGGAGTCGACTTCTGGACAGTGTTTGTGCTGACACACAAACTTTCCTTTTCTGAAAGCTACTAAGAGTGGCATGGTTTAAGCTTCCTGTTTCAAGTGTTTTTACATGTTGAACTCCTGAATGAAACCCGACCAAAACTGTCTTTTTGGTTGTTGAACTGTGAACGCTAACTTTGCCCTAAAACTAGTTTGTTTCTTAATTAGGTTTTGAAAGGTTAGATTATTCGGGGGTTTTTTGTCCTTTTTATGGTAATGTCAAAGCTTTAAATAGGTACCGGGGTGCACTGATACAGATTTCTAAAGCTGCTACCACTATCTGAAATTTCCCATCCATATTAGTTGAATACATTGTGATGGAGTTTAGTGAAATACTTTGATGGTATGCTGATATACACTATGTGGCCAAGTGTTTTAATTCAAAGTTTTAATAACAACCAGCACTTCCCTGTGAATACCTTCCACCTGTTGTTTGAGCTTTGCTCCCCATTCACACACCTGAGCATCAGTGAGGTTCCACGCTGATGTTTGGTGATAAGATCTGGCTCACAGTCTGTGCTCCAGTCCATCCCAAAGGTGTTGGATGGATTACAAGTCAAGTCCTTCCACATCAAATTGGGAAAACTATCCCCTTGTGGGCCTGACTGTGTTTAAACAGAAAATGGCCTTCCCCAAACTGTAGACACACAGCTGGAAGCACATTGTTGTCTATATTATCCTTAAATCCTGCGGCATTAACACTTGCCTGCGTTGGAACTAAGGGGCCCAAATCTTGACCAGCCCCAGTCCAAATGTCCGTATACTTTTGGCCACATAGTGCATTCATACATCTCTAAAGGGTTCTTTTTTGTTACCGAGTTAGATCGAGGTCCAGCACCAAAAGACCCTGTAGGTGTCTATTATTTATTTACTTTTATTCTTAAAATCAACCACTAGAGCTCAAGATATCAATTATACCACGTCAACAGCTCACATTTTTAAACTATCTGATGAAGTGACATTTTTATGTTTAAATTATCCAATAACATTTTATTTTTATGAGCAAAAAACAAACTACCTACTTGTCCTCTATCACATCCTGTTACTCCAAACTGTTATAATAATAGGAACAAATAAGATGTGTTGCTGGATGCTGGTATGATGCTTTGGGATTCATAAGCAAACAAGAATTGGTGAATTTCCACAAAGAGATGCATTTTTTGTGTGTTTTGTTGTTTTATTTTCCTCATTCCTGTGTTCATGTTTAAGTACAAAGAAGTTTGACGCGCTAACTAACTAAACTGTGTTACACTTACAGATATACACTACTAACGCACACACACACGCACACAGGGTGTGATTTAAGATGTAAAAAGGGGGACGCTGGATAAAAACGACACATTTTGTTTACTGTCATAGTACCCTTAAATTCTATTTTTAACCTTGGAGATGAAAGTAATATTTGTGTCATTCGTTCCCCATCAAATCACCCCAACACATGCACACACACATACGCACACACACGCAGAGTACATTTACTTGTATTCTGCTAAATCTCAGTGAAGGGACGGTTCTTAACCAATTCATTGTTTATAATTATTCTGTGGAGTTGACTCTGCCAATAACAGTGTATTGTTGTATGTGAGGGGTGAAGTTGCCTTTCCTCACTGGTCTGGGTTTGGATGTGCTGCTGTCATAGGAACATTAATGAAGTGTTTAGCAGTGAAGAAAAACGTATAAAGGTGAGGCTGCAGCTACTTACCAACACTTCTTATCGCTTGTTTAAATCACCCAAAGTTAGAAAACTGTAAATGACCTTGTATGACGTGGTTGTGGCTGACACAAGAAGATAGTTCCAAATTGAAGTTTTCAAGGACGCGTCTTTCAAACTCTCATGTTTCCTCACAAGAATACCTCCAGATCTGCATTTTGAAAGCTGGACGCATGGCTACATACAGTATATACAGTCAAAGTTCAAAAGAGAAAAGTCAAATTAAACTTGAAGCTACTCTAACTACCTTTATCATTAGCTATTATTTACTTTCAAGATGCATTCATGTCATTAATATGCATCTAAATCTGCCTCCATTTTCCAAACATTTTATGAACGCTGCGTAACAGAAGTGTATTGAATAGAAAGGATCCACACACAAGAATAAACTCTTCTAAACTGTGTGTATTTTGGGGAAAAATATTTAGATCAAAAGCAAAGGAATTCAAAACAGCCAAAAACCCTTTTGCTTTCAGAGGTGGTTGAACAATTTGTAGTTGAGCTCCAACGATAAGTCTATTAATAAATTAGTCCATTGACAGACAATTAAATTATTTTAGTTACTTGTCAGGCAAAACATCAGAAATTCAGGTTTTATGTTTTCCTTTGTCATGTAAAATATTAAACTGAATATCTTTCGGATTTTGGACTGTTGGTTGAATAAAACAAGCATTTTTCACTCTTTTATGCCATTTTATAGATAAAATGAATTAATCAAGAAAATATTTGTTAGCCGCAGCCTTGTTTCAAGTATCCTTGGGCCCTTAGAGCAGACCTTGAGGGGTGGACCAACCAAAAATGTTTTGCAAAGATGGCACAAGGATCTTTTAAAAAAAGTGTGGATACAACATGAGAGTATTAATCTGTTCGCTACTGCTGATTTTGGAATGGTAACATAGACAGCAGCTAGTTTTTAGTTGGCCAGTATTGTTGTTATTATGCCTTCATGTGGCAAACCACTCTGCTCCTGACAGTGGGGTGTGTAGTTTGTCACGTGTAATAATGCAAGACTCACTTTGAGGTGGTTTTTCATGGTTGACATCACTATAAATTGAAAAGGACGTCGAATGGCGGAGAAGGCAAAAAAAAGGCAACTTCACCCTGATTTTATGTTTGTGTATATAGTAATTCTTCTAATTCTGTGTTGGACCTGGGCTGAACATGAGTTTCAGATACACAATATTAACAACATTATTACAAGTGCTTCGGTGTGTTAAATGAAGTTTAACAAAGTATTCACAATAGTCCTCAGATGTTACAAAATGAGAACAACTGCCAGTGGTTAGATGATGTCAGTTCTAAAAAGCCCTTTTTCTTGAATTATGTGACTTAAATCACATGGAGTGATCTGCCTTTTTTTTAATATAAACGTTTCAAGAAAATCAAGTTACTGATATTCTATTTTAAAACATGTTTAATAGCAGACATTAAAATCATGTTGATCTGCAAGTCTCTAAACAATTTAAGTGAAACCTTGGAGAGATGTTAGCAGCGGTTGTGAGAGGTGTTCTGCATTTGACACAGGGTTTGTAATGCTGCATTTGCACTGTGAGCAACAACAACTGTGTTTAGTACATCAGGCTCTGTTGGTGCTGTATTACAGGGTCTTTTGTTCAGTATTTAGTCAAAAACATGTATTGCTATTGCTTTGTTTTTGACTTTTGTGATATTACTTATTTGCTTTGATGGGTTAACTAAATATAAAGCTGACCAGTATCAACAAAAGTCAAGATATTTATGACTTGGTTATATTTTGGAGATGACCATTGGTGCTTTTATTATGCATAATTTGTCAATTTGAACGCAACCCGCTCATCCTTCCCTAAACTACATCGCAAAATTGACATTGATTCGTGCTTCCACTGCTATTTACAGGAAGGCAATTGCACTTTTAAAAGGCAGCTAACAGCCTCACTTTCGTCAACAATTTTTCCACCTGTGGTGCATGTCAGTGTTTTTATTCTCAGGTGGTTTGGTGTCATAAAAATCAGTTTGACGCTACTCACTTGTTTCCTCCATTTAGCTTTCAAGCAATAGCTTGATATTTTGGGAAATTTGCTTTCTTGCTGATAAGATAAACATTACTCTCATGTCTGTACAATAAATATGAAGCTACAACCATCTGCCAGTTAGCTTAGCTTAGCATTGAGATTGGAAATTGGAGGACCAGTTGCCAGACAACCAGTAGAGACTCCATGAAGTTATTTTCCGTTTTTGTATGGAATAAACAAACAAGATATAATATGTTATTACTGAACTAAGGAAGTACTGCAGACGGCTTGTGGACAGAGCCAGGCTAGCTGTTTCTGCGTTTCTAGTGCTAATGCAAAGCTAAGCTAACTGTCAGATTGTTCCAGCTTTGTATGTATTGTACAGGTATGAGTAACCATCTTCTCATCCAGCTCTCAGATGTGAAGAAGTTTGTTTCTCAAAATGATGAATAATCCTTAATTAAAGAGAACAACAACTGCAGACAGTACATTTTACAAATGTCCCCAGGGGCAGAGTCCAAGGCACAGTGCTTACATATTTTTCCAAGCTGAAAAGACAGGATGAATTTCGAATCAGAAGTGACATCCTTGGTCTCCACTCTCTTCATTTCACTCACATATTCAGAGAAAGTCAGAATATTGCGTTACTCAACTCTAATTTTGGCCTTACTACCAGGGAAAGACAACATGTAACCTATAAAAAGTTCTTACCAAAACAGTTGTCAAATCAAATAGTTCTTACCAAAGCACTCTTGGCGATAGCAAGTTGAAAAAATTACCAAAAGAAACCAACACATTCTCATCTCAGGGCGTCAAACACACTTTAAGAAAACCTGACAGAGGTTCCGTATTTGAAGCACAAGGTACCCTTTGCCATCAGTATGAAACGCCTTAAGGTTTAGGAAAACATCATGTTTTTTGATAGATTTAGGAGAAGATCAAGGTTTGGGGTTGAAATAAGCATATGAGGTGACGGAGGATGGGTTACACTAGAGTTACTTGAAAGCCCAGGGCGTGTCATGTGGATGCTGAAGGGTACCTTGTGCGTCAGAATGCAACGCTTTGTCAGGCTTTCTCAGAGCTTCGGTTTCTGACACCCTGACATGAGACCGGGCGGAAATAACTTACAATATTCAGATTCTAGGCACACCAGGATGTACAGATACCTTATTTTACTTAGTTTATTGTCTATTTATGGACCAGTTCTGGTGATTTTGTTAATAATTTACCTCATGGTGTGAATGCATGTTTTCCTTGATAGGATGTATCATCAAACCCCATGATGGCAATGAAGCAGCCGTCCTCCACGCTGAAAGACGCCTTATTTCTGTTGGTTTTAATAGTGTTTGAATTTGACTGCAAAACAAGGCGGAAGCTCAAGGGAAGAAGTGGTGAGAACGTTTCTCTCATAACCACTGGTAACCACTCTCCAAAACACTTCTTGACAGGCAGGAACACTTACAAGTCATCCTAGCCCAGGTTTGGTTTTTGTTAGCTGTACATAGGAAGCTTCATATTTTATATGAATAATGTACAATTCTCATGAAGGGAAGGTTACAAAAACTCAAATAAAACAAGGTTTAAAATGTTTTTGTGATTATTTGCAAAGACCACAAGGTGCACGAGCTATAGTCTTTTATTTGTCTCACCTTGAATGTAACATTTTCTCTTACAAATGAAATGTCATCACCCTCACCTTTGTGAAACACCTGAAGCATTTCAGACTGTGAATGTTTTTAGTCCAGGTGTGTGTTAACTATCAGGGTATTGGCTTGCTTCTTTGACTCTGTTGAAAAATGCAGTTGATCTGTTTTTTTCGTTCGTTTTTTGTATCGGTGTTGATCAACAGGGTGCGCTTGTTTTGGTTTATCCAGATCGGTGCGGTTGCGTCTTAACCATTGTTTCCATCAGTTACAATTCAACAAAATGACTCTTGTCCACTGTTATCTGAAACAAAACAAGCGCACCCCTTTTGCGGTTTTACTTGACAGCGGGAAGGAATGTGTGTACAAACAAAGAGGGCCTGAAATTAACACTTAGCCACCAGCCTAACACTTTTTGCAATACGAAAACTTTATTAACTTGCAAACAAAAGAAAGTGCATCACTGTCCTTGAGCTACAGCTGGAAGTAATCATTTTATCATCATTTTGAAAAGTAATTATCCAACAAAAACATCAACCAAAGAATTAATATACTGCTGTTTTAAATATTAAACCAATAGAAAGCCTCATAGCTCAAGTTTATCAAGAGGCTCGTCACTTTTACCAGTGTATGTAGTCAATAAAAGTTCATTTAGACACGAGCTAGTCTTAATATTATAATATATTATATTACCCCTGAGGAATATCTTCAGCTGCTAAAACTCTGTGTTTGTTGGCTGGTTGGCATAAATAAGTTAGTTTCACGTCCTGCAAAGAGTTTAATATCATGTGGCTTCATGATGAACAAGTTTACAACCAACTGATGTTTAATTTATTGTTACTGTCTTGACACCGTGACCTGTGTATTTCTAATGACATGCTGCTCGAGCTTGTCCAACTGGAAGTAAAACCGATGTCTTTTAAACTTCACTGGCTCCTTTTGTCTTTTTTTGTCAAGGGTTTGTTTTATGAACATGGCTGCCGAGTTCATATTTATTCTTAACTATGTTTGGGGCTTAATAAACAGACAAACTACAATACAAACACATCCACAGCATACATAACGGTAAAGACAGATGTTTTTTCGTCCAATAAAAACATTTTTATTTTTCATTCTTTAGCAGGAACCTGTGTTTAGATTTACAGTCTCAATTCTTTCCACAGAGAAAATGTCTGTTATAACCTCAGGACTTTACAGTTCTGGTCTTTGAGGGTTGGTGTATCAGGAACATAATTAAGGAGTTTGACTGAATTCAACCATGTTCCCCAGCTCAAGATCCTATTTACATGACACAGTACCTTTCCAGGGTTTTATATTCTCAGCAATGTTTCTCTCTAGGTCAAATGTTCAATGCATTTTCCCTGGGTACATATGTTTAAATCACCCACCGACTGCTTATATCCTACTGATGTTATATTCCTTGACACTACACTCTCCTCACAAAGCTCAGAATGAAGTTTGATGGCATCCCTTGTCTCACCAGTTCATCATACAGCTGGAAGAGAAACAACAAAGTGGTGCTGAGATACAATCACTGTTATCTGAGAAAATGATAAAAATGTGCAAAAACTGAAAGGAAACAAACAGATTATTCACATTTTGCACTCATGGACAACCAAACTATACCTGTTGAAAATACATGTATGTGGACATAAATATGTTGTGTAGCCTACATATGGTAATTATTTCTTCATATTCCACAGTTTTCTACTATTATTTTGTGTTCAGTTTTAAAATGGTGGTTTGTTTGCTCAAATTAACCAGTTTTGAATAAATTATGCTACACTCACAAAAAACAGTCTGTTCTGTTGCTTTAAGTGTATGTAGATTTTTGAAAACAGATTTTATTTTAATAACTTATATGGGACAGGCCTTTTATTCCTTAACGATGCAGGTAAATCTGAATGAATTATACTTTGGTGCTCATTGTTTCCATAAAATGAACTAAACGATTGAATTGTGGAGAATGTAACCGATCTTACAATGTCTAGTCCACACTGACAAGTTTAAACATTAATACTTTTTGTTCTAGGAAGCTTGGAACTAGCTCAAGCAGGTGACCCAGTGGGCTTCAAGAGGTTTTATATAAAAGTTAAACAGAGCTACTAAGCTACGATAGCTTCCTCCAGTTTGGACTCTCCATACAGCTGTTTTTCGTCAATGGTGCAAATTTGTGTGTCAAATTTCAGCACAGCTGAATTTCATCAGACATTGACTTACTTATTCAAAGTATATCTTCGTGGTTATCTGGTGCTTTGACAAGATATGTGATCAAATAAGAAGCGGACTGACCTGTTGCATGACGGTATTCCTGATGTAGTTGTCAGACAGTGGAGACAAAGAGGAAATCCTCATTCTCAGACCTATGACAACTAGAAACACAGTGACTGAACTTTACAACGCAGGCTGGAAGAAAACCACAATAGTACGTGTTGTGCTGCTACATAAGACGTAAGGTGCTGACACTGAGTAATACTTTGCAGGCAAAAAAGCATGAAACTAACAAAAGGGGTTTTGTTTGCAGCAGGAAAGTCAAGGTGCAGTCCACCTACAGATTGCTTTCTTTTGTTAGAAGAGAGTGTGCATGTGTAAGTTGTAGACAGAGTGCTGCTTATTAGTGATGTAGTTGTAGAGGGGATGGTGGTCGTACTTTGATTGAATGCTGCTGTAGTTTCTGGTGTAAGTGCTGGACAAGTTTCTGTGGTTACAGTTGCATTTGATGATGGTTCTGCTGACAGAATTCATAATTAATGACAGGTTAGAAGTGACTTATACAAGAAGCAATGGAATTCAAAACATTAGACAGAAAAGATTTCTGCTCACCGTTTCTAACACTTACAGCGACACATCGTAGCTCGGAGTGATACGTTGTTGAACTGAGAGAATAAACGAAGAGCTTAGTTACACAATGGGACATCCATTTTTTTGTTAAAAGTACAACAACATTTACCCGTTCAGTTTTGGCAAATATTTGCCAAAACAGCTTTCTTTCATTATTAAAATTGATTTTAACTGACACAACTGCAAAAGAACTTTTGATTTCAACCTCACACGGTTTTGTGTTTGTTCAACATATGTTCAATATACTTTACACTACTTCCATATACTTTTTCACAGGTTAATGGGTTGACAAAAAAACACTGACTTGTAAACTGCTTGGACAACAAAGCAGATGGGTTGACTTTCTCCATCTTCGTCCTCAGATGGTGTCCATCTCAGAATGAACTGTCCTGTTCCTGATTTAGTCAGGTTTATGTTGTACGGCCCACTGAACAGAAGCTCAGAGATCCTTTAACAAACAGATGAACAGAATCTTGGCAAGTTAAATAACCTTTTTAAAGACCAGTCATTGCCTCCAAACATAGTAAACATAGATTCTGGGTTTACTCTGGAATGTGTAAATAGGCAACTGCTGATAAGCTTGCCATACAAACTTAAAAGGGGATAACAGGTTTCAGTTGTTAATGTTATTTTGTCTGGGTAACTAGTAACCTACATCCAAGGCCTAGGTGTAGCATAACATTGGCTAACTACCTCATTTTACAGTTTCTATAGAAAAGGTTCCACAAGAGACGGTTCAACAACACATCTTTAATATCCCAATCATGTTTGTTTGTTTTCTTTTGACTTACGTGGAGATATTTGCCTCCGCATTGATGCTGATTTCCAGGGTGTGATTGACAGGCGTGTA
The DNA here is from genome assembly GCF_014851395.1 of Micropterus salmoides. Lineage (NCBI taxonomy): Eukaryota > Metazoa > Chordata > Actinopteri > Centrarchiformes > Centrarchidae > Micropterus > Micropterus salmoides. The sequence continues at coordinate 32,692,622 of NW_024041150.1, forward strand.
CAGCTGTGCCCTGTTGGCTGGGGTTGGAGGCAGGAATGTAGGCAGGTAGAGTCCCTCTGTGCAGGATGGCACCACAGGATCCACTGGAACAATAAAGAAAAACAGACATTTTGTGCTTTTCATGGTTAGCAGCTAACTGAAGTGTAGCTAAAGCCCTGCCTGTCAAAATGTGAAATCTGACCATTTAAAACAAACTGGACAGGTAGTTTGCTGAGAGTGTTGTTGGTAGTTATGGTTGTCTGCATCCCGTTTGTTTGAGTCAGGGTGATATTCTGCCTGGGAAAGTCCTCCATCACCAGCTGTACGGCATATGGACCTTGATTACTGCCATTGGTGGGGCTGAACGACAAAGTACAAGACTGCAAAAGGATTTAAAAAAAAGCAAAACATGTCAAAAAAAAAAATTGTTATAAAAATGCAAGTCAGTTTATACATTACAAAAAACATTGCCAAACAGAAAAATGTCACATTAGTCATGCATTTTGGGTAATCCAGGTGATACCATTAACACAATTGCTAATGACTAATGTAGCTTATACAGTATGCTGCATTGCATGTTACTCAAGACATGGGCTCAGATTTTGTGATAACAGTGTGCACTTAACACGGAAGTGGATCTTCATTTTCATGAAGAATGTAGTGTGTACATTACATTATGTACAGACTTGCTTATCATATTGTACATAATCATTCAGTGTGTGAAGGGTAACACACACCAAATACACGTAACATCTTGACTACTTCTTCTAACTACACAGTGCTTCCAGTGTACGTTATGCAATGCATATGTTGAAAGTAGGAGTTATTAGGATTGAGTAGCAACCATGATCAGTCACATCAATGTCCTGTCTCTAGAAAAGAAACAAGGCTATCTGATTTGTCTGGAAAGCATGAAAGTCTGCAAACAATTTGTGTAGCCACGCCATAGAATGGCAAAAATTTATTGCAACCATAGCTGCTCTCGGCTTCCTGAAGTTAGAGCACTATACTCCTGTGCATTTTTGCAAAACTATGCTAGTGTTTTTGGGCCCACTTTTCTCACTAGCACCAAAAATTGTGCTGTTGTGAGAATGGTGGCAACTCACTGGTGAGAGGCTGAGAACAGACGCTGGTGTACAGGGGTTACACTCTGACAGTGCTGCGTTTCCGTATCTGCATATAACTTTGTCTCCATCAGGGTCAAACGCCAACAGGTTAAAATCTCTCTGACAGTTTGAAGGAACTCTGAGAGAGAGTGAGAGAGAGAGTGAGAGAGAGAGAGAGAGAGAGAGTTTTAGCAGTTGTTACTTCCTGTCCTGTTGTGTGGAGGAACAACATGTTTATGCCATTTACACTGAATAAGAATCAGCTACTCGTGTAAACTTATCTGGCCCTGTGCATCTCCATGTATTTGTTTCCCCTGATGCCTGAGCCAGCAATTCCATCAGTAAATGCAAAAACATTATCAGTTAGATTAGTAAATCAAAACCACCCTCATATGTGTCTGTCAAGTACAATGCTACTGCAAGCAGCTGGTTAGCTCAGTTTAGCATAAGCTACCAGCACCAAGCTCACTTATTAAAATGTTTTATTTGTATGAATTTAAAAAATCCATTTAATCCGTGTTAGTGTCAATAAGTGAGCAGAAGTATATCACCCTTTTTTACTGAAATCCTTGATTCAGTTTAGAAAAATCAAACACTGAAAGGAAAAAAGGGGGGATTTTGGGGTGGAAGATTATGAGAAAGTAGTTTGTTTATAAGGAATGTCAAATTCACACGTGGCAAATGAGCTGTGCACTGGAGTTCAGTGTCACTATTTGGTGGCATGGAGGGTTTTGAGATCTGAAGGGGAATGAGTGAGGAGGCTTACCTCACAACCGGCAGTATGGTGGTCTGGGGTGATCTGTTGGCATGGCCGGTGTCCGACCGGTTCCTCAGCTCCACCAGAGTCAGAGCTCTCCATGCAACAATACCATTTACGATATTATTTATCCAATTACCATTATCTAACCTGTGGAGGAAGTTCATGGGAAAGTCAATTTTACTGTGCTACATAGAACCTGAGTGTTCTCATGTACTATAGATGTTACTGTGGCATTTCCAATATATTACATAAATCATTGGATTACCAGGAGCCACCACAAGCAATGTGATTTTTGATGTCAGTTTTCAAAAGTCTCTGAACTGCATTGTGGGTGACATCACTTCTTATTTATGTGGAGATTTAAATTGACTCAGTCTGTTTTGACTGCATAGTGTGTATTGTGTTTTGTGAACAGAAGTCTGCACTTTGAGAAAATGGCATTAAAGGATAATTTTAGTATTTTTAAACCTGGACCCTATTTTCACATATTGTGATGTCAAAATGGAATTTGTGCGGTAAATGGCTTCACCTGGCAGCCCCGAAATGGATGCAGTGGCTGCCATGTATCGGTATAATTGCTGTTTTTGCAACCAACAGGCTCAGACTATGATACAAGATAAATGGTCCGTACTTGTATAATGCCTTTCTCAAAGCACTTTTACATTACATCACATCGGCCCCATTCACACACTGATGCCGAAGGTGCCTCTGCCATTAGAAATGGAAATACACATTCACACACCAATGGCACAGCCACCAGTCAAGCAATTTGGGGTTCAGTATTTTGCCCAAGGATACTTCAACATACAGACTGGGGGAGCCGTCAATCAACCCCACAGCCGCCCCTCTAACAACATTATGGAAAGGATCCCTACAAGTGAGTGTTGCTAGCAGTTCCTCTATGTACACAACAAACTCCTCTCCTTCATTTCCACCGGCGTTTCCTGTCTAAGGATAAAAGTGCAGCAGACACGGCACAACATAAAACCAAAACAACAGGGTAAAAGAAGCTAAAAAACCACAGCGCTTCCTTTGATATCAGATTTGATTCTGCAAGTGATCTCTTTCATCGTACTCTCTGTAAAATACATATAAAAAATACATATATAAATATTTGGGAGACTGACAGAAGGTATTTGAACAGATAAAAATCTGCCTATTAAATTTTTGCAAAAGGCATGGATCACTTACCTAAGCTGAAACGGAGCATTGCTGGTAACCTGCCGAGTCATGATTCCCTCTCTCTGACACCACTCTCCACTGCTCTCGCTGTAGACCTTGTTCAGCACTAAAGCACTCTCAGTACCACAATTCCCAATGTAGCATTGCCACGTGTCAGAATCAGTGCATAAGTGGAAGTTCAGCTTATAGCGAATTACCACCTGCAGTGATAAACAAAACCATCCACAACACAGAAGAAGGTAGTTCTTAGTACAGACGTTTACTTCATTTTGTAGGCAAACACTATTGACTACTGAACTTAACTTTCATGCCGAAAACATTCAGAGTTCAGAACTGTAATTTCTTGTGTCCTCTAAAGAAGTTTAAAGTGAAGGGCAACTGGACTTGGTTGACTAGAAGTCACGTTTTGTCCCTCATCCCCCTGAAGAAGTCTCTTGGATGAGGGACAAAATGTAACTACAACCTGGATGGCTGAGAACCTTCACAGACTTTGTGTCCTCTCAAAGTTCCATTTTTATTCTTTAAGTTCTAAAAGCTAAGTTTGTTTGTATGGAAAGTGACAGCACTTTTAGATGTACGTACCGTGACAGATCCATTGGTGCTCGTCTTCTTTGGGTAATAAGTCATCACTGTCCCAAAGAAATGAGTTGCTTGGCAGCTGCATGCAAGCAGCATCAACAGCAGCAGAGAGATGGACATAGTGAAGGTAAGAGTCTCTCTTCACGCAGGCAGTAAATGAATACGAACAGTAATATGCAGACTCTTTGTGTCTTTTATTATGTCTGTCTGACTCCCACACAGAAGAATTTCTTTAAGGTCAGACAATGAAACAGGAACTGACATGGTATGAGGAAATGTCTGCTGTCATGGTCTTATGTTAATGATCAACCAGCACTGAATGACAAATTCTTGATATTTTATGTTTTCACTCATTATCTAATGAGTATCTAATTTTTTCGTTAGTTTTTTGCATTATTATTTTTAAGAAAATGCTTTGTACATGGAAACATTTTAAGTATTTCTTCTAAATGGCATGGGAAATACATACATACATTTTGACATAAATACCAATAATTTAAAAATAACAACACAAAAAGTGGTACACCTAGCAACACTTAAAAATAAAATAAAAAAGAAACTTATTCAATAAACAGATTCTCAGCTATGAATAAACAATAAACAATTTTAGTCAGCATAGACTCATGAGATGCTGGTTAAGGCTATTTTCGAATAATTCTGGAAGATGTATTGATATATCCCTAGTCCTACAGTAAGCTAGCACAAGCACAGTCCTACTGTACATACAGTAGTATTAACTGCATTCTGCAGTGCACCAACTTAACAAGGCTATTCCTTGTATGTGAAAACCTAGGCTACTCAACAATAAACTTGTTTCTGTTATCATCAGTCACATCACATTTCACATCAAAAGCAAGCTCAGACAGTGGCTAGACGTCTTTGCAGCTAAACCACTATTAAAATGAGCCTCAGAGCTCCATTATAAGACATAACATCACTACTTTAGATGTCGTCATCAGGGAGCTTGTATGAAAACCCCAACTGTCTCAAGTAGATGGACCAGTTGTACTACTGAGGTTGCCCTGCTGTAATCAGACACCAGATGTTTTTGACTCAGTGGTGAGGTGTTGGTGTTTGACCGTATGTCAGATGTGTTTTGGCACTGTCTGCCCTTGCCTGTTCTCAACAGATCGGATGACTGTACAACTTTTAATCCTAGACAATGGGTTCAATAACTTAGATTAAGGTTAATATATGTCATAATATAATGAGGATAAAGTAATAATTTCAAAACAAAATCAGTTGTCTTATATTTTGTTATTTTCTTATGTTTAATTCGTCAGGTATTTTTTGCAGTTGGCTTTGATATAAATAGACAAATAGTAGACATTGGACATAAAATCAATTCAATTTCAATTCAATTCAATTCAATTTTATTTATATAGCGCCAAATCACAACAACAGTTATCTCACAGCGCTTTTAATAAAAGAGCAGGTCTAGACCGTACTCTGTGATGATATTTACAGAAGCCCAACAGTTCCCACCAAGAGCAAGCACTAGGCGACAGAGGCAAGGAAAAACTTCCTTTTAAGAGGCAGAAACCTCGAGCAGAACCATGGCTCAGGGTGGGCGGCCATCTGCCTCGACCGGTTGGGGGTGAGAGAGAGAGAGAGAGAGAGAAAGAGAGAGAGAGAGAGAGAGAGAGAGAGAGAGAGACAGCCTACACAATATACACACAGAGGTACAGACAGTGAAGGTAATGTTGCTATAGACTAAATGAAAAATGGTACAGATATTTATAATAGTGTTAATGGTAACCATCGTAATGTTAATGATTATAATAACAATAATAACAATAAGACTAGCAACAATAGTCGTTGCAGTAGAGGGTGTCGAGCAGGAACACAGGGGCAGCAGGTGACCCGCAGCCACAGATCCAGACTCCACAGCTCCAGAGCCAGAAAACCTGCAGGAAGTGATAGGAGGAGAGAGGAGAGAGACGAGAAAGCACAAGACTACCAGAAAGGGGAGAAGTTGTGTTAGTAACATGCAATAATGGGATAAGGTTGCATACAGAGGGAGAGAAAGTAGAGGAGAGAGGAGCTCAGTGCATCATGGGAAATCCCCCGGCAGTCTAGGCCTATAGCAGCATAACTAAGGGATGGTTCAGGACTACCTTAGCCAGCCCTAACTATAAGCTTTATCAAAGAGGAAAGTCTTAAGCCTACTCTTAAATGTGGAGATGGTGTCTGCCTCCTGAACCCAAACTGGAACCTGGTTCCACAGGAGAGGAGCTTGATAGCTGAACGCTCTGGCTCCTAGTCTACTTTTGGAGACTCTAGGAACCACAAGTAACCCTGCATTCTGGGAGCGCAGTGCTCTGGTGGGGTAGTAAGGTACTATGAGCTCTTTAAGATAAGATGGTGCCTGACCATTAAGAGATTTGTAGGTAAGAAGAATGATTTTAAATTCTATTCTGGATTTTACTGGAAGCCAATGCAAAGAAGCTAAGACAGGAGAAATGTGATCTCTTTTCCTGGTTCCTGTCAGAACACGTGCTGCAGCATTCTGGATCAGCTGAAGAGTCTTAATGGACTTTTTCGAGCAGCCTGATAATAAGGAATTGCAGTAATCCAGCCTAGAAGTAACAAATGCATGGACTAGTTTTTCTGCATCATTTTTAGACAGGATGTTCCTGATTTTCGCAATATTACGTAGGTGAAAAAAGGCGGTCCTTGAAATTTGCTTAATGTGAGACTTAAACGACATGTTCTGATCAAAGATAACTCCAAGATTCCTCACAGTGGTGCTGGAGGCCAAGGCGATGCCATCCAGGGAAACTATATCTTTAGATAATGCGTCACGGAGGTGCTTAGGCCCCAGAGCAATAACTTCAGTTTTATCTGAGTTTAACATGAGAAAATTACAGGTCATCCAGGTTTTAACATCCTGAAGGCACATTTGAAGTTTAGCTAACTGATGAGTTTCATCTGGCTTGATCGATAGATATAACTGAGTATCATCTGCATAACAATGAAAGCTTATGGAATGTTTCCTGATAATATTGCCTAAAGGAAGCATATATAAAGTGAAGAGGATTGGTCCAAGGACAGATCCTTGAGGAACTCCATGAGTAACTTTGGCGTGCATGGAGGACTCATCATTAACATGTACAAACTGAAATCGATCTGATAAATAGGACTTAAACCAGCTTAGAGCGGTTCCTTTAATGCCAATGAAATATTCCAGTCTCTGCAATAGGATCTGATGGTCAATGGTATCAAATGCAGCACTAAGATCTAATAAAACCAGTACAGAGACAAGTCCTTTGTCTGATGCAATAAGGAGGTCATTAGTAATTTTCACCAGTGCTGTCTCTGTGCTATGATGAGCTCTAAATCCTGACTGAAAATCCTCAAATAAACTATTGCTCTGTAGAAAGTCACACAGCTGTTTAGCAACTGCTTTCTCCAGAACCTTAGAGAGAAATGGAAGGTTAGATATAGGTCTATAGTTGGCTAAAACACCCGGATCAAGTTTGGGCTTTTTCAGAAGAGGTTTAATTACAGCTACTTTAAAGTACTGTGGTACATAGCCTGTTGATAAAGATAGATTGATCATATCTAGTATAGAGGTGCTGACTAAGGGTAAAACATCTTTAAGCAGCCTAGTCGGGATGGGGTCTAAGAGGCAGGTTGATGGTTTAGATGAAGAAATTATTGAAGTTAGTTGGTAAAGATTGAGGGAAGCAAAACAGTCTAAACATGTATCTGGTTCTACAGCTGTTTCTAAGGTTCCTGAGTTAAGAGATAAGAATTTTGAATTTTGTCTCTAATAGCTAGAATTTTATCATTAAAGAAGCTCATGAAATCGTAACTACTGAGAGCTATGGGAATACTTGGCTCAATAGAGCTGTGACTCTCTGTCAGCCTGGCTACAGTGCTGAAAAGAAACCTGGGGTTGTTCCTATTTTCCTCTATTAATGACGAGTAGTACGCTGCTCTGGCATTACGGAGGGCCTTCCTATAAGTTTTAAGACTATCTTGCCAAATTAAACGAGAATTTTCCACTTTGGTAGAACGCCAATTCCTCTCAAGTTTCCGTGATATTTGCTTTAATTTGCGAGTTTCAGTATTATACCATGGAGCTAACCGTCTTTGTTTTAGTATTTTCTTTTTTAGAGGGGCTATAGAGTCGAGTGTCATTCGCAGCGAGCCTGCAGCACTATCAACAAGATGATCGATTTGGGAGGGACTGAAATTAGCATAGGAGTCCTCCGTTACTTTGTGACTAGATAATGTATTTAGAGCTGATGGAATCGCATCCTTAAATTTAGCTATGGCACTATCAGACAGACATCTTGTATAGAAATTTTTGCCCAATGGCGAGTAGTTCAGCAATACAAACTCAAAAGTTATCAAACAGTGGTCAGATAAAGAGGGATTCTGTGGGAACACCACTAAATGTTCAATTTCAATACCATACACCAAAACAAGGTCGAGGGTGTGGTTAAAACAGTGAGTTGGTTCATGAACACTCTGAGAGAAGCCGATGGAATCTAACAAAGAGATAAACGCAGTACTGAAGCTGTCATTCTCAACGTCCACATGAATATTAAAATCTCCTACAATAATAACTTTGTCCGTTTTAAGGACTAAAGTTGACAAAAACTCTGCAAATTCAGATAAGAATTCAGAGTACGGGCCAGGTGCTCGGTACACCTTAACAAAAAGAATTGGTTGCAGTGATTTCCGACTTGGGTGCGAAAGACTAAGAACAAGACTTTCAAATGAGTTATAGTTTAGTTTAGGTTTAGAGCTGATTAGTAGGTAAATCAAAGGCAACAAAAACATTTTGTTCTACAACAGGAACCTGCTTTTACATTAATACAGTCAAATATTTACACGTGGAAGCTCATCATTACAACCACATTCTGCTCACACACTAAATCTGAAAACTTTATGAAAATTAAGGAATGTTTATTTTGTAACAATAACTTTTCCAAACAATGCTTTTTAGAAGCAGTTTGCTTAACTGTGAAGTTGGAGCAGCTGACCTTGGAGTTATGTTTGGCAGGCAATGAAAAACACAGTTTCCTGGAGTTTGTCAATAAATGTTGATGTTTAAACAGCAGAGGTCACTGTGGTTGTAGATTTCCTTTTTAGTTTCATATTGACAGAAAAAAACATTTACATATACAGATATACAAATATGCACACTTTCATTCCCTCATTCGGTCACCTCAATCTACACATAAAACACACACACACACACACACACACACACACACACACACACACACACACACACACACACACACAGTCACACACACACACCAATCCAACCTTTTGTACCTATGTCCAGTCACCTCATACCATCCCTATGGAGTGATTGTTGTAGATTTCAGTTTCACACTACTCACGAGGTGTAGAGGGATGTCTAATGGCAGTGGTGCAGAGATGTGACCACTATGTTCTCAGATATGATGTTCTCTGTAACATTGTCAAATGGGACAACAGGATTTGAGTAAGTAAACTAAACCAAGAAACTCACCAAAACTGCTTGCTCGCTGCTATGCAAATGACCCTCCTAGCCTACTTCCTTATACAAGCTTTCTCATTCCATGAATTTCAACTGTATCATTTAATCACATGGCCATAACCAGCTATGAGGAACGTAGACATGCGGTTTCAGAAAATGTCAGAGCCAATCCATGCATCATGCCATTTCAGCTGCTATAATCGTGAGTACAAACAGCTGCTGACATCAAAATCTTAGACTGCAATATCAACCAGAGCATCCTCTGCATTCAGTATTAATCTGCTGTATTTTATATTGTCATATAGTAATAATAGTGCTCATTATGTAATCTGCAAATGTCGTTGCAGCAGTATAGTTCTGTGATGACAGCTGCAGGCTACATTTGAGATACATTTCACTGTGTCATTTCTTACAGGGAATGCTGATGAAAGTTTACTCTAATCAAGCTGATGGCTGGAATCTCCTGTTTACAGGCAAAAGACACACAGCCACAAAGTTACTGGATTTCTATGTAGTGCACGATAGATGCTAGGGCCATTTCCACTGTTTTTATGACTGTAGGGTTACAGTAAATAAGCTGTGATTAAAGAAAACACAATATTGGACCTCCCTTATTGGTAAACCCTATTTTATGGCCCAGTATTTACAGTGACAGATCCATTGGTGCTCTTCTTCTTTGGATAATAGGTCATCATTGTCCTGAAGAAATGGTGTATCGTCTGGAGTAGTGGAGAGTGAGACTGGTGGCAGGCAACACTGTGATAAAGTGAACCACACTGGCAACCTGAATGATCTGGCAAAGACTGGAGTGACGAACCAAGGTAGATATACAGAGTCTTGATTAGTGGATGAGACACAGATGTGCAGGAGGTGTGTATCATATGAGCAGGAACGCCAAGACAAACACACACACACACACACACACACACACACACACACATACACATACACACACACACACACACACACACACACACACACACACACACACACACACACACACACACACACACACACACACAAACAAAATGAACAGGGAAGCTGACAAGAAAACAGGGACGAGAGAAACAGCAGAACACACAAAGGAAATGAGACAGAGAGGCACAGCTGGACCATGACAGTATTCAAAATTACAAATATACAAAATTAATTTAGCAAATTTTGAGTATTTATTCAATATGACATGAGGTAGAAAATACATGCATTTTAACATAAAATAACAATAACTTTAAATTATACATACAACAGTGGTATAGCCAATCAACAATGAACTGAAATAAAAATATAAACCTATCCCATACACATAGCTATGAAAAAAATCTATACATTTTTAGTCCCACATTTCTAACCTTTTATTCTACTGAGAATAGACTCATGAGTTGTTGGTGCTTGCTACTGTAAGTACTATAGTACCACTTCTATAGTTTTAAATGTGAGTTGCTGGACAGCTTACAGCAACTCTTGGAATCAATCTCTTCATTCAAGAAAATAAAAGAATGGTTTGACATAAACAGGTTATCAATAAATTTGAGTAAAACTACATTCATGGTATTTGGAAACTGTAAGTCAAATCATCAAGCACAGATACAGATAGAGGGTGTTAACTTAGAAAGAGTACATGAAAATAAATTCCTTGGAGTGATAATAGATGACAAGATTTGTTGGAAGCCTCACATAAAACACATCAAAACCAAACTGTCCAGAAGTATTGCAGTCCTAAGAGCTAAGCACATTCTGGATCTTAAATCATTTCGCATCTTGTTCTGCTCACTATTGTTACCGTATTTGAATTACTGTGTAGAGGTTTGGGGGAAGCACTTATCAACATTCACTACAGCCACTAGTCATAATGCAAAAAAGAGCCATGACAATCATTCACAATGTCCAATTTCAGGATCATACAAATTCATTATTTCTACAGTCTAAATTGCTAAAATACCATGATCTAATTGAATATCAAACTGCAGTATTCATGTTCAAAGCAAGAAATAACCTACTGCCTAGGAATATACAAAAGATGTTCTCTGAGAGGGAGGGAGGGTACAATTTAAGGGAAGGGGAAATTTTAAGACTAATAGATTTAGAACAACAAGGAAAAGATTATGTTTATCAATTTGCAGTGTTAAATTGTGGAACAAACTAAATGAGAACCTAAAGCAATGCCCAAACATATTCCTTTTCAAAAAGATATTATTTTCAGGAGGTATCGAGAAGCATTGTAGTAAAACTATGAGTGCTCCTTTGTTTGTTTGTTTTTTTTGTTGTATTTTTTTCTGTTTGAATAAGTACATAATCGAGGTTACATAAATAAATACTTAACAGTGGTCACTTTAATATTGTGTATATAAAAAAAATATGTGTGTGTATATATTAAGGGTGCTCCGATCGATCTGTCACCGATCATAATCGGCCGATAATGGCTTTAACTAGTTTGATCAGTAAAAAGGCCGATCAGATGATGCAATACTTGATACCAGACAAATTTTCAATACTTGATACCAGACAAATGTTTCACTACGCTGTGTGAGCGACACAGACACATCAGGCAGAGAGAGAGAGACTGATCCGTGAGTGTGAGTTTCCTGATGCAAAGAGCGGTGCCAGTCAATCAGCTGACTGCCTCTCTCTCTCTGTTTTCGTTACAAAAACGGAGACCTTTTGCTACGTTTCTGCCTCCCGTCCAGATTAAAACGGTGAATCAGAAGATGTTTGTTTGAAAATGCTGCTGACCCGATGAACAAAACAGAGGACTAAACTAATATAAAACATTACACACACTCACATTTGGCTTTGTGAGTCGGTCTTATCAGTCATGCAAAGCAAAAACACGCTACTTACAGAGTTTTAGTTTTGGTATTTTTATTAAAATATAAGTACTGTGTAAATAACACAGTATTTACTTTGCAACAACTCCCAGTCTGTTTTCAGCCGCCGTCTCTCGTACTCTCGTGTTACTTCAGTAACAGTTCCACTTCGTTGCCGGTCAATGCAAAAAAAAATAAAAAAAAATAAAAGCCTGGTGTGGTTCTTAGTCTGTATTACTTTCTTCTTTCGCTAAATCGTCTGTGTAGCTACCTGAACGGCCACTAGATGTGTGTTTTCAGTCGTTCTACTATAGACAGAGATAAACTCTGACAAGCAGCTGAAACGCTGCTGTGGACGGAGAAGATCGGTTTCGTTATGAAACTGTTTTAAAAACATAGCTGTGTGGATGTAGCCTCATTACCCTGCTCCTCTTTCTACTCCTCTCATGTCAACCCTCCCGTTTTCCCCCGAGACTCTCGTAATTTTCCGTTCTCACGCGGTATCCATCAGTTAAATGTTTCCCTGTAAATCTCCCGTATTTTTAACCTTTATGAAATCAAATAAAAACCTGAAAATGAAAACAATCCACTGACATGATATAAGGCCTATAGCCTACTAATGGCAAACCATATGAAATTATAATGAATATTAGCCTATTTAATATTAACAATTCGCTATATAATATGGAATTTACATTGTAGCCTATTTTTATTTATAAAAATTTTCCTTATTTTAAAATCTCACTGAAGGCAGTTTTGACTCCCCTCTGTAGCCATTCTCCCTCTCTCTGCTCCTCTCTCCACTCCTCTCTCTTACCCCTAAAGCCTGACAGAACCAGCCTGAGCTTTCCAGAAGAAAAAGCAGCTACTTCAGAGGTTATCATCGACTCATGATGCCTGTGCTCCTTTATCTCCTAAATATTTTGGCTACAGCCTTTTTTGTTGCAGTTTTTATGGCTGTAGTAAATTTATAAAGATGCTGATATACTGTATAATGCTACATGATAAATAAAAGGCTCCAAAGACCCAGTGATTGGTGATCGGTATCGGCCGATACTGCTTTCAGCAATCGGTGATCGGCCCAAAAAATCCTGATCAGAGCAACTTTAACATATAAACATGTGTATATGTATGTATGTATTTGTATGTATATATATATATATATATATATATATGGATGTATAATAATAAATATAAATATTGTAAATTGAAGGAATGTAAGAATTAAAAGGGTAGGAGTACATAGGTTTCACCTCTTCCTACTCCTTTTCGCACATATGATAGAAGAATGTTAACACAGGAAAGAAGGGTACTTTGTTTGCTGCTCATCTGTTGTTTTTTTCTCCTATTTTTTAAAATTTTTATATACTTTCTCTTGCATGTTTAAAAATAAAGATTTCAATTAAAAAAAAATATAAAAATTGGATATACGTATACGCTCTACATTGTTCACTTTCTCTACATTTTATACTGTGAACCTTTGCACATTCCTTAGTCAGTATTTTGCACATAATTGCACAAACTTTACATCTCAAGCATATTGTACATATCTATTTAAAATATATTTTAAAATTTTAAATACCATGGCAAATTCAAATTCATTGTATGTGAACGCTTACTCAACAATAAACCTGTTTCAAATTCTGTTATCATCAGTCACATAATTTTTTATATTCAGATCAAGCTCAGACAGTGGCTAGACACCTAAACCATTATTCAAAGGACCCTGAAAATAATTATCAATAACAACATTTGAATCAACAACCCATATATAGTCAAATAACTGATCTGGAATATGGAAATTGTTTATATCATTACTTGTGTTATATTTCTCCACAAAAGGTTCAACAAAATTAATTAATTACTTATTTTATTGTGTCTTTATGAGAATTGAGAAATATTTATTTAATCGTGGATTAAGTTTATAAACATAACTTTTCAACTTTAGACTTTTGCTCAACAATGAAGTTATAGCAGACCTTGCAATTATTTTTGGCAGGCAACTGAAAATATAATTTCCCTGCAGGAGTCAATAAATGTTCATGTTGAAACAACAGGAGTTGCTGTGGTTGTAGACGTAAGGTCCACACTACTCATGAGGTTTAGAGTGATGTCTGATGGTAGCCCTTGTCTCACCAGTTCATCTCTAATCTGGAGAGAAAAAAACAGTGGCGCTGAGATTTGATTACTGCTTTCGCAAATGTTATGGTTCTGTTTTAAGTGGAGAAATGGATATAAGGAAATAAACTTAACAAAATAAAAGAAATAAAAGACATTCAGAGTGCATCACCAAAGGTCAAATGGCAGGTTATGTGATGATAAATGCATCATTGGAAAGTCTTTGATACTCGCTGGCTGCTTTCAAAACAAAAGAACATTTTAAGCACCGCTAATTCACCCTCGTGCCTACTTGTGCAATCTTCCTTCTTCCATGAATTTAAACTTTCTGTATCATTTATTGATACACAAACTTTTTTCAACATTGTTGCTCAGTTTTTTATGCCCATATTGAAAATTTACATAAAAACAGGTTGCTGTTGTAATACTGTTATTCTCAAAATAAATTTCACATTAGTTGAGTGAGTTTTCTGATGTTGACTGTCGCCCTCTAGATTAAGTGCAGTTCTCTGATGCTTTGTGTAGGAGCCATATTTGTTGTTTTCCTCCAAAGCCACAGGGGGCATATTGGATTGTGGTTTTAAGGCCGATGCTGACCTTAGGTAATTTAAGTTCCTGTATTGATGCAAACAACTGTTGATTGAAGAAGAGGAGCAAACAGTTTTAACTGTGCTCGGATTATGTTTGTATTTTATGTTAAATGACTTTGTGTTATTTATTGGAAGTGGTCAGTGTACGCTGTGAAGGACACAGGAAATAAAAGACTGGACATTGTTTTTCTGAGTACATGTTAGAAGCAATAAACCAAACTAGCAACCAGTAGCGACTAAGTCTAGGACATACTCACTACACTTTGACAGGATTTCTGATTACATAAGAAAAGACTGACCTGTTGTATGAGGTTATTCTTGATGTAGTCCTTAGACAGTGAAGATGAGGAGGAGATCCTCATTCTCAGACCTATGACAACTAGAATCACAGTGTCTCAACATTATCATGCAGGCCAGAGGAGTGTTGAAACAGAGTTTTACAGCTTTCGTAGATGAGGGCTTCATTTGCAGTTAAGTACAGTACTATTGTTCTCACTTAGCTACCTCACTTGTCATTTTGCTATGTTTATTTCCATGATATTTCCATTGATAGATGATAACAGTGTGTACAATGTACCCTCTCTATCTGTCTTTGTCATACTCACATGGATTTGAGACTGGAGTTACAGATGCATTGGTAGTTGTTGTGGTTAGTGGGGTACTTGTTGAGGAGGTGGTGAGCACGCAGGTTGTAGCTACTGTTGAGTTTGTTGGATTTATATACAAAAAATAGATTAAAGGTGAGGTGCTTTGTGGGGTTGTTGTGGTTGTTGTGGGGATAGTTGTATTTGGTCGTGTAGTGGTTGAAGCAATTGTTGTTGTTGTTGTTGTTGTAGTTGGTACAATGGTGGATGCTGTGGATAATGGGGTAGTTATTGAGGGAATGGTTGCCGTGCTTTGTGTTGTTGTTGTGGTTGGTGTAGTGGTGGTTGTAGTTGGCATGGTAATTGTTGAAGCAGTAGTGGTTGTAGTTTGTGTTGTTGAAGTTGGTGTAGTGATAGTTGCAGTCATTTGGGGAATGGCTGTAGTAGTTTGTGTGGTAGTTGAAGTTGATACAATGTTAGTTGTAGTTTGTGTGGTTGTTGTAATTGGTGTGGTGACGGTTGTAGTTGGCATGGTAGTTGTTGAAGTGGTGGTGGTTATAGTTTGTGTTGTTGTGGTAGTGGCTGTTGTGGTTAGTGGGGTAGATGTTGGAATGGTGGTTATGCTTTGCGTGGTTTGTGTAGTGATGGTTGTAGTCGTTAAGGGAATGGTGGCTGTAGTTTGTGTGGTTGTTGTAGTCGGTGTAGTGGTGGTTGTAGTTGGCATGGTAATTGTTGAAGCAGTAGTGGTTGTAGTTTGTGTTGTTGAAGTTGGTGTAGTGATAGTTGCAGTCATTTGGGGAATGGCTGTAGTAGTTTGTGTGGTAGTTGAAGTTGATACAATGTTAGTTGTAGTTTGTGTGGTTGTTGTAATTGGTGTGGTGACGGTTGTAGTTGGCATGGTAGTTGTTGAAGTGGTGGTGGTTATAGTTTGTGTTGTTGTGGTAGTGGCTGTTGTGGATAGTGGGGTAGATGTTGGAATGGTGGTTATGCTTTGCGTGGTTTGTGTAGTGATGGTTGTAGTCGTTAAGGGAATGGTGGCTGTAGTTTGTGTGGTTGTTGTAGTCGGTGTGGTGGTGGTTGCTGTGGTTAGGTGGGTAGTTGTTGAGGGAATGGTGGTGGTGGTTTGTGTGGTGGTTGTTGTAGTGGTGGCTGTGGTTGGTGGGCTAGTTGTTGAAGCAATAGTTGTTGTCTGTGTGGGTATAGGAGATGGTGTAGTTGTGTTTGGCATAGTTATGGTTGTAGTTGTTGGGGTAGTTGTTGGGGGAATGGTTGTAGTAGTTTGTGTGGTAGATGGTGTAGTGATTGGCGTAGTTGGTGGGGTTGTTGTTGATACAATGTTAGTTGTAGTTTGTGCGGTTGTTGAAATTGGTGTGGTGGTAGTTACTGTGGTTAGTTGGGTAGTTGTTGAGGGAACGGTAGTTGTGCTTTCTGTGGTTGTTGTGGTGGCTGTAGTTGGCAGGGTAGTTGTTGAAGCAGTGGTAGTTGTAGTTTCTGTGGTTGTTGTGGTGGTGGTTGTAGTTGGCATGGAGGTTGTTGAAGCAGTGGTGGTTGTAGTTTGTGTTGTTGCAGTTGGTATAGCGATAGTTGTAGTCATCGAGGGAATGGCTGAAGTAGTTTGTGTGGTAGTTGGAGTTGGTGTAGTTGGTGGGGTTGTTGTTGATACAATGTTAGTTGTAGTTTGTGCGTTTGTTGAAATTGGTGTGGTGGTGGTTACTGGGGTTAGTTGGGTAGTTGTTGAGGGAATGGTGGTGGTGCTTTCTGTGGTTGTTGTTGTGGTGGCTGTAGTTGGCAGGGTAGTTGTTGAAGCAGTGGTGGTTGTAGTTTGTGTTGCTGTCGTAGTGGCTGTTGTGGTTAGTGGGGTAGATGTTGAAGGAATGGTGGTTATGCTTTGCGTAGTTTGTGTAGTGATGGTTGTAGTCATTGAGGGAATGGTTGTAGTAGTTTGTGTGGTTGTTGCAGTTGGTGTAACTCTGGCTGTAGTTGATGGGGTTGTTGTTGATACAATGTTGGCTGTAGTTTGTGTGGTTGTTGTAATTGGTGTGGCGGTGGTTGCTGTGGTTAGTTGGGTAGTTGTTGAGGGAATGGTGGTGGTGCTTTGTGTGGTTGTTGTAGTGGTGACTGTGGTTGGTGGGCTAGTTGTTGAAGCAATAGTTGTTGTTTGTGTGGGTATAGGAGTAGGTATAGTTATGGTTGTAGTTATTGGGATAGTTGTTGGGGGTATGGTTGTAGTAGTTTGTGTGGTAGATGGTGTAGTGATTGGTGTAGTTGGTAGGGTTGTTGTTGATACAATATTAGTTGTAGTTTGTGCGGTTGTTGAAATTGGTGTGGTTAGTTGGGTAGTTGTTGAGGGAATGGTGGTTGTGCTTTCTGTGGTTGTTGTGGTGGTGGTTGTAGTTGGCATGGAGGTTGTTGAAGCAGTGGTGGATGTAGTTTGTGTTGTAGTTGGTGTAGTGATAGTTGTAGTCATTGAGGGAATGGTTGAAGTAGTTTGTGTGGTAGTTGGAGTTGGTGTAGTGATTGGTGTAGTTGGTGGGGTTGTTGATGATACAATATTAGTTGTAGTTTGTGCGGTTGTTGAAGGTGGTGTAGTAATGGCTGTAGTCGTTAAGGGAATGGTGGTTGTAGTTTGTGTGGTAGTTGAAGTTGGTGTAGTGATTGGTGTAGTTGGTGGGGTTGTTGTTGATACAATGTTGGCTGTAGTTTGTGTGGTTGTTGTAATTGGTGTGGTGGTGGTTGCTGTGGTTAGTTGGGTAGTTGTTGAGGGAATGGTGGTGGTGCTTTCTGTGGTTGTTGTAGTGGTGACTGTGGTTGGTGGGCTAGTTGTTGAAGCAATAGTTGTTGTTTGTGTGGGTATAGGAGTTGGCGTAGTTATGGTTGTAGTTATTGGGATAGTTGTTGGGGGAATGGTTGTAGTAGTTTGTGTGGTAGATGGTGTAGCGATTGGTGTAGTTGGTGGGGTTGTTGTTGATACAATATTAGTTGTAGTTTGTGCGGTTGTTGAAATTGGTGTGATGGCGGTTACTGTGGTTAGTTGGGTAGTTGTTGAGGGAATGGTGGTGGTGCTTTCTGTGGTTGTTGTGGTGGTGGTTGTAGTTGGCAGGGAGGTTGTTGAAGCAGTGGTGGTTGTAGTTTGTGTTGTAGTTGGTGTAGTGATAGTTGTAGTCATTGAGGGAATGGTTGAAGTAGTTTGTGTGGTAGTTGGAGTTGGTGTAGTTGGTGGGGTTGTTGTTGATACAATGTTAGTTGTAGTTTGTGCGTTTGTTGAAATTGGTGTGGTGGTGGTTACTGGGGTTAGTTGGGTAGTTGTTGAGGGAATGGTGGTGGTGCTTTCTGTGGTTGTTGTTGTGGTGGCTGTAGTTGGCAGGGTAGTTGTTGAAGCAGTGGTGGTTGTAGTTTGTGTTGCTGTCGTAGTGGCTGTTGTGGTTAGTGGGGTAGATGTTGAAGGAATGGTGGTTATGCTTTGCGTGGTTTGTGTAGTGATGGTTGTAGTCATTGAGGGAATGGTTGTAGTAGTTTGTGTGGTAGTTGAAGTTGGTGTAGTGATTGGTGTAGTTGATGGGGTTGTTGTTGATACAATATTAGTTGTAGTTTGTGCGGTTGTTGAAATTGGTGTGGTGGCGGTTACTGTGGTTAGTTGGGTAGTTGTTGAGGGAATGGTGGTGGTGCTTTCTGTGGTTGTTGTAGTGGTGACTGTGGTTGGTGGGCTAGTTGTTGAAGCAATAGTTGTTGTTTGTGTGGGTATAGGAGTAGGTATAGTTATGGTTGTAGTTATTGGGATAGTTGTTGGGGGTATGGTTGTAGTAGTTTGTGTGGTAGATGGTGTAGTGATTGGTGTAGTTGGTAGGGTTGTTGTTGATACAATATTAGTTGTAGTTTGTGCGGTTGTTGAAATTGGTGTAGTTAGTTGGGTAGTTGTTGAGGGAATGGTGGTGGTGCTTTCTGTGGTTGTTGTGGTGGTGGTTGTAGTTGGCATGGAGGTTGTTGAAGCAGTGGTGGATGTAGTTTGTGTTGTAGTTGGTGTAGTGATAGTTGTAGTCATTGAGGGAATGGTTGAAGTAGTTTGTGTGGTAGTTGGAGTTGGTGTAGTGATTGGTGTAGTTGGTGGGGTTGTTGATGATACAATGTTAGTTGTAGTTTGTGTGGTTGTTGAAATTGGTGTGGTGGCGGTTACTGAGGTTAGTTGGGTAGTTGTTGAGGGAATGGTGGTTGTGCTTTCTGTGGTTGTTGTGGTGGTGGTTGTAGTTGGCATGGAGGTTGTTGAAGCAGTGGTGGTTGTAGTTTGTGTTGTTGCAGTTGGTATAGCGATAGTTGTAGTCATCGAGGGAATGGCTGAAGTAGTTTGTGTGGTAGTTGGAGTTGGTGTAGTTGGTGGGGTTGTTGTTGATACAATGTTAGTTGTAGTTTGTGCGTTTGTTGAAATTGGTGTGGTGGTGGTTACTGGGGTTAGTTGGGTAGTTGTTGAGGGAATGGTGGTGGTGCTTTCTGTGGTTGTTGTTGTGGTGGCTGTAGTTGGCAGGGTAGTTGTTGAAGCAGTGGTGGTTGTAGTTTGTGTTGCTGTCGTAGTGGCTGTTGTGGTTAGTGGGGTAGATGTTGAAGGAATGGTGGTTATGCTTTGCGTGGTTTGTGTAGTAATGGCTGCAGTCGTTAAGGGAATGGTGGTTGTAGTTTGTGTGGTAGTTGAAGTTGGTGTAGTGATTGGTGAAGTTGGTGGGGTTGTTGTTGATACAATGTTGGCTGTAGTTTGTGTGGTTGTTGTAATTGGTGTGGTGGTGGTTGCTGTGGTTAGTTGGGTAGTTGTTGAGGGAATGGTGGTGGTGCTTTGTGTGGTTGTTGTAGTGGTGACTGTGGTTGGTGGGCTAGTTGTTGAAGCAATAGTTGTTGTTTGTGTGGGTATAGGAGTTGGCGTAGTTATGGTTGTAGTTATTGGGATAGTTGTTGGGGGAATGGTTGTAGTAGTTTGTGTGGTAGATGGTGTAGCGATTGGTGTAGTTGGTGGGGTTGTTGTTGATACAATGTTAGTTGTAGTTTGTGCGGTTGTTGAAATTGGTGTGATGGCGGTTACTGTGGTTAGTTGGGTAGTTGTTGAGGGAATGGTGGTGGTGCTTTCTGTGGTTGTTGTGGTGGTGGTTGTAGTTGGCAGGGAGGTTGTTGAAGCAGTGGTGGTTGTAGTTTGTGTTGTAGTTGGTGTAGTAATAGTTGTAGTCATTGAGGGAATGGTTGAAGTAGTTTGTGTGGTAGTTGGAGTTGGTGTAGTTGGTGGGGTTGTTGTTGATACAATGTTAGTTGTAGTTTGTGCGTTTGTTGAAATTGGTGTGGTGGTGGTTACTGGGGTTAGTTGGGTAGTTGTTGAGGGAATGGTGGTGGTGCTTTCTGTGGTTGTTGTTGTGGTGGTTGTAGTTGGCAGGGAGGTTGTTGAAGCAGTGGTGGTTGTAGTTTGTGTTGTAGTTGGTGTAGTGATAGTTGTAGTCATTGAGGGAATGGTTGAAGTAGTTTGTGTGGTAGTTGGAGTTAGTGTAGTTGGTGGGGTTGTTGTTGATACAATGTTAGTTGTAGTTTGTGCGTTTGTTGAAATTGGTGTGGTGGTGGTTACTGGGGTTAGTTGGGTAGTTGTTGAGGGAATGGTGGTGGTGCTTTCTGTGGTTGTTGTTGTGGTGGCTGTAGTTGGCAGGGTAGTTGTTGAAGCAGTGGTGGTTGTAGTTTGTGTTGCTGTCGTAGTGGCTGTTGTGGTTAGTGGGGTAGATGTTGAAGGAATGGTGGTTATGCTTTGCGTGGTTTGTGTAGTGATGGTTGTAGTCATTGAGGGAATGGTTGTAGTAGTTTGTGTGGTAGTTGAAGTTGGTGTAGTGATTGGTGTAGTTGATGGGGTTGTTGTTGATACAATATTAGTTGTAGTTTGTGCGGTTGTTGAAATTGGTGTGGTGGCGGTTACTGTGGTTAGTTGGGTAGTTGTTGAGGGAATGGTGGTGGTGCTTTGTGTGGTTGTTGTAGTGGTGACTGTG
Organism: Micropterus salmoides; assembly: GCF_014851395.1. Lineage (NCBI taxonomy): Eukaryota > Metazoa > Chordata > Actinopteri > Centrarchiformes > Centrarchidae > Micropterus > Micropterus salmoides. Next base: position 32,713,805 of record NW_024041150.1, read on the forward strand.
GTTGGTGGGCTAGTTGTTGAAGCAATAGTTGTTGTTTGTGTGGGTATAGGAGTAGGTATAGTTATGGTTGTAGTTATTGGGATAGTTGTTGGGGGTATGGTTGTAGTAGTTTGTGTGGTAGATGGTGTAGTGATTGGTGTAGTTGGTAGGGTTGTTGTTGATACAATATTAGTTGTAGTTTGTGCGGTTGTTGAAATTGGTGTAGTTAGTTGGGTAGTTGTTGAGGGAATGGTGGTGGTGCTTTCTGTGGTTGTTGTGGTGGTGGTTGTAGTTGGCATGGAGGTTGTTGAAGCAGTGGTGGATGTAGTTTGTGTTGTAGTTGGTGTAGTGATAGTTGTAGTCATTGAGGGAATGGTTGAAGTAGTTTGTGTGGTAGTTGGAGTTGGTGTAGTGATTGGTGTAGTTGGTGGGGTTGTTGATGATACAATGTTAGTTGTAGTTTGTGCAGTTGTTGAAATTGGTGTGGTGGCGGTTACTGAGGTTAGTTGGGTAGTTGTTGAGGGAATGGTGGTTGTGCTTTCTGTGGTTGTTGTGGTGGTGGTTGTAGTTGGCATGGAGGTTGTTGAAGCAGTGGTGGTTGTAGTTTGTGTTGTTGCAGTTGGTATAGCGATAGTTGTAGTCATCGAGGGAATGGTTGAAGTAGTTTGTGTGGTAGTTGGAGTTGGTGTAGTTGGTGGGGTTGTTGTTGATACAATGTTAGTTGTAGTTTGTGCGTTTGTTGAAATTGGTGTGGTGGTGGTTACTGGGGTTAGTTGGGTAGTTGTTGAGGGAATGGTGGTGGTGCTTTCTGTGGTTGTTGTTGTGGTGGCTGTAGTTGGCAGGGTAGTTGTTGAAGCAGTGGTGGTTGTAGTTTGTGTTGCTGTCGTAGTGGCTGTTGTGGTTAGTGGGGTAGATGTTGAAGGAATGGTGGTTATGCTTTGCGTGGTTTGTGTAGTAATGGCTGCAGTCGTTAAGGGAATGGTGGTTGTAGTTTGTGTGGTAGTTGAAGTTGGTGTAGTGATTGGTGTAGTTGGTGGGGTTGTTGTTGATACAATGTTGGCTGTAGTTTGTGTGGTTGTTGTAATTGGTGTGGTGGTGGTTGCTGTGGTTAGTTGGGTAGTTGTTGAGGGAATGGTGGTGGTGCTTTGTGTGGTTGTTGTAGTGGTGACTGTGGTTGGTGGGCTAGTTGTTGAAGCAATAGTTGTTGTTTGTGTGGGTATAGGAGTTGGCGTAGTTATGGTTGTAGTTATTGGGATAGTTGTTGGGGGAATGGTTGTAGTAGTTTGTGTGGTAGATGGTGTAGCGATTGGTGTAGTTGGTGGGGTTGTTGTTGATACAATGTTAGTTGTAGTTTGTGCGGTTGTTGAAATTGGTGTGGTGGTGGTTACTGGGGTTAGTTGGGTAGTTGTTGAGGGAATGGTGATTGTGCTTTCTGTGGTTGTGGTGGTGGTTGTAGTTGGCATGGAGGTTGTTGAAGCAGTGGTGGTTGTAGTTTGTGTTGTTGTCGTAGTGGCCGTTGTGGTTAGTGGGGTAGATGTTGAAGGAATGGTGGTTATGCTTTGCGTGGTTTGTGTAGTGATGGTTGTAGTCATTGAGGGAATGGTTGTACTAGTTTGTGTGGTTGTTGCAGTTGGTGTAGTAATGGCTGTAGTCGTTAAGGGAATGGTGTTTGTAGTTTGTGTGTTAGTTGTAGTTGGTGTAACGCTGGCTGTAGTTGATGGGGTTGTTGTTGATACCAGGTTAGTTGTAGTTTGTGCGGTTGTTGTAATTGGTGTGGTGGTGGTTGCTGTGGTTAGGTGAATAGTTGTTGAGGGAATGGTGGTTGTGCTTTGTGTGACTGCAGTGGTGGCTGTAGTTGGTGGGGTACTTGAACTAATAGTGAGTGTTTGCGTTGTTGTTGGACTTGGTGTAGTGATTGTCATAGTTGTTGATGGAATGGTAGTTGTAGTTGGTGTAGTGGTTGGGGGTATGGTTGTAGTAGTTTGTGTGGTAGGTAGAGTAGGTGTAGTGTTTGGTGTAGTTGGTGGGGTTGTTGTTGATACTATGTTAGTTGTAGTTTGTGCAGTTGTTGTAATTGGTGTGGTGGTGATTACTGTGGTTAGTTGGGTACTTGTTGAGGGAACGGTGGTGGTGCTTTGTGTGGTTGTAGTGGTGGCTGTAGTTGGTGGGGTGGTTGTTGAAGGAATAGTGTTTGTTTGCGTGGGTGTTGGAGTTGGCGTAGTTGTGGTTGGTGTAGTTATGGTTGTAGTTGCTGGGATAGTTGTTGGGGGAATGGTTGTAGTAGTTGGTGGGGTAGTTGAACTAATGGTGGGTGTTTGCGTTGTTGTTGGAGTTGGTGTAGTGATGATTGTAGTTGTTGCCGGAATGGTAGTTGTAGTTTGTGTAGTGGTTGGGGGTATGGTTGTAGTAGTTGGTGTGGTAGGTAGAGTAGGTGTAGTGTTTGGTGTAGTTGGTGGCATCGTTGTTGATACTATGTTAGTTGTAGTTTGTGCAGTTGTTGCAATTGGTGTGGTGGTGGTTACTGAGGTTAGTTGGGTACTTGTTGAGGGAACGGTGGTGGTGCTTTGTGTGGTTGTAGTGGTGGCTGTAGTTGGTGGGGTGGTTGTTGAAGGAATAGTGTTTGTTTGCGTGGGTGTTGGAGTTGGCGTAGTTGTGGTTGGTGTAGTTATGGTTGTAGTTGCTGGGATAGTTGTTGGGGGAATGGTTGTAGTAGTTGGTGGGGTAGTTGAACTAATAGTTGGTGTTTGCGTTGTTGACGGAATGGTAGTTGTAGTTGGTGTAGTGGTTGGGGGTATAGTTGTAGTAGTTTGTGTGGTAGGTAGAGTAGGTGTGGTGATTGGTGTAGTTGGTGCGGTTGTTGTTGATACCATGTTAGTTGTAGTTTGTGTAGTTGTTGTAATTGGTGTGGTGGTGGTTGCTGCGGGTAGTTGGGTAGTTGTTGAGGGAACGGTGGTGGTGCTTTGTGTGGTTGTTGTAGTGGTGACTGTGGTTGGTGGGGTTATTGTTGAAGCAATAGTGGTTGTTTGTGTGGTTGTTGTAGTTGGTGTAGTTGTGGTTGGTGTAGTTATGGTTGTAGTTGCTGGGATAGTTGTTGGGGGAATGGTTGTAGTAGTTTGTGTGGTAGTTGTGGTTGATGATACAATGTTGGCTGTAGTTTGTGTGGTTGTAATTGGTGTGGTGGTGGTTGCTGTGGTTAGTTGGGTAGTTGTTGAGGGAATGGTGGTTGTGCTTTGTGTCGTTATTGTTGTGATAGGTGTAGTTGATGGGGTAGTTGCTGAAGCACTTGTGGTTGTAGTTTGTGTTGAAGGAATGGTGGTTATGCTTTGTGTGGCTTGTGTAGTGATGATTGTAGTAGTTGATGTAGTGATGGCTGTAGTTGGTGCGGTTGTTGTAACTGGTGAGGTAGTGGTTAGTGGGGTAGTTGAGGAGAAAATAGTAGCTGTAGTTTGTGCGGTAGTTGTAGTTTGTGTAAGCATGGATGTTGTAGGTACTGGTGTAGTTGTTGGGTCTGCAAACAGAAGTGAATATAAAAGATTGCAAGTGAACTTCATAATCCAGGAAATCACAAGTAGGTTTTAAAACATAAAAAAAACAAGGAAGAAGTAGAACCATACTCACTGTTTCCAACACTGACAATGACACACCGTAGCTCTGAGTGATACTTGACTAAACTGTTGAAATAAATAAACATGGTAGTGTAGAGTTTAGATTTTTACAACAAAGTTTTTACCAAATGTATTTCAGTGTTTTTTCAAATGTAATACTGGGTGGTTTTAGGCCAGACAAATTATATTAAAACTTAATTAAACCATTGTTCATCTCCTCTTTGCAATGTGAAGGAAACTGACACCTCTTTGTTTAAGTGCCAGAAGGATTCTTTTAACGTTTAACTTTTTCATAGACATCTAAGATTGGGTGTCGACCGTTTTGGAGACAACCCCTGTTGTGCTGTATGACTAGTTGGGATCGGCGCTCTCTTGTTTGACCAAAAGTAACAAAGAACAGTAAGGTACACCCTTCCTAATTGGGTGACGAAGAAGCTAACCAAATGACCAATGACTATGGACCTAAGCCATGTGGAAGAAAAAGGACACGCCCACATACCTGGAGGATATAAACAACTCATTTTTTGAGAATCAGGACTGTAAGCTGTAAATCTGAAAGAGGAACAACTTTCCAGTCCACTGCAGTGTTTTTGTTTTATGTTTGTTCTGTAATGCCATCTTTTATTCACCTATTTTTAAATTAAATTTTCTTGTTAATTTTCATCGAACCCAGCTTCTCCTTTCTCAAATTTTGAAAAAATGTAACAGTAGCTTATTTACAAATATTTTTTTTTATAGATTTCAGTCCATCTTGCTCAAGGAGGATTTTCTTCCCATCAGCACGCACATGTAATTGTCTCACATAAAACATACATTGTGAGGGTCATACACAAGTCACACTCGAGGTCACTTGCGGGCCTAGAAGTACAGTCCTTAAATATAGCACTTTGCCTCATTCTCTTTCCCTGTCAGGGTTACAGCAGCTGGCTCAAGGCTATTACATAAGCTAGTTTTCTTGAGTTTTGTATGTGTACAGGCTGACTGTCTCCACTTAAAATATTATGTATGTATCCTCACGCCTCTACTATGCTAGGTAAGACATTAGCATCTAAACATCCAGCCCATAGGCTGCTCAGGTGAGTTAAAAATGACAAATATAAGCAAAGACCACTGACACTATGGGATAGCAGGTCGATACATTTGTGGACAGGATTACAGCATTGTGTTCTCAGTTAAGATGCTGATGCTATGATATCCCCGGTTAGGCATCATTTTGGGAAATATGCATATTTTCTTTCTTACAGATAAGAATTTGACTAAAGTTTCTGAAAGGTGGATATTTTTAAACCTGTGGATAGAGTAAGGTTAGCTGTTTCCAATCTTTACTCTATGCTAAGCTAAGCAGCTCCTGGCTGTAGCGTCATACTGCATTAAGAGTACAGAGTGGATTTTAAAATGGTAAAAATTTAAACGATAACGTTTCCCATTCTCATTTAGGAAACTATTTCCAGAACTCCTTTCTTTCTGTTATTATACTTATTATAATAACTATATTATAACTGGATATATGCATATTACTGAAAGACCTTTGTCATAAAAACACAGTTCATAGTTTTTAATTTAAGGTATTGCTACAGTTTTTCCATATACATTGCTCTAAGGTAATGTTTATAGAAAATGTGACTGACTTGAAAAGTGCCTGGACCACAAAACAGATGGGGTGGCTTTCTCCATCTTGGTTTTCAGATGGCGTCCAGCTCAGGATGTACTGTCCAGCTCCTAATGTAGTCTGGTTTGTGTTCTTCGGCCCACTGAACAGCAGCTCAGAAATCCTTTAAAAAACAGAAGAATAAAAGGCTTGGTAAGTTAAAAAAGCATTTCCAAAAACCTCCCCAGTCACAAATGTAGCAAATTTTCCATGACACCATGATTCAAATTCTCCTGCTGGGGTGTTCCCTCCTAATTTTTAATGTTGTTTTCTTCATTGACAGCTGCAGGGTGATTTTTGATGAGTCCTATAAGCTTCTTTTGACTCAACAGTTTTCAGTGGCGAATAAAGACCTTACATAATGTGTGTGTTTTTCGGCGTTTGATCCAAATAATAACCTACAGACACCTTTTCATTTCCCCAGTGTCTCCAGTCAGAGGACATTTAGGGGAATCACATTTTCTGACGGCTCTTTCAGAGGTGTGTCAAGCAGGCTACAGACTCTTTTAAATGTCGTTCAGAAGATTTCAAAGTAAAAGCTCTCAAATCAACTTGAAAGAAAGCATTTGTCAGAGCTCAGGAGGATGAGGACCCCAACACAGAATGCCAGAGCAGTGGCTAAGTACAAGACAAATCCAAGGAAAGCGATATAAAACAATAATCCACAAAAAGGCTAGGAAGACAGGAACACGAAGCATAGACAAACACATGTGACAGAGCATCAACAAGCTACAATAAACCGACAAAGACTGAACAGAATACAGGCATTAAGTACTAGGGCTAATGAGCAGGGAGGGAGTCAACAGGTGAAAGACATGAGGGACTAATCAGAAACAGGAACAAGACAACAGACACTGACTACTACAAAATTAACCAGGAAGTAAAGCATGCACCAACAGACCAGGACAGAAGTAACACAATATCACAGAACACATGCATAACAGACAAAACCTAAACAAGAACAGTGAATTAGAACACAGTGGCAGGGAGTGAAACACATAATGGGCCAAGGCAAGACTGAACAGAAATAACTGAACAGGGCTGAACATGCAACAATAAACATAACAAAGCAGAACAGAGGAATAAAAACCCTAAACCACGTAAACAGACTGAAACAAGAAACACTGAACAGACTGATATCAAGACAACAGACAGGACTGAAAACCAAAACACAACAGACCAAATAACAGTTACAGAACTGACCAATAAACAAAACTTGCGGAGAACTAAACTATACAGAGCAGACAGGCAGAATGCAACCAAGCATGAAATAAACACCAGATAATAACAGAATGAAATGCATGCACAGATCAAAACCAAACAAGACAGGAAACAGTAAGAACAAGAACACAAAAACAAAACCCAACATAACGGACTAAAACAGGAAAAAACATGAATAGAAATCCAAAATCCTAACAGCATTGCTGCAAAAAACATTCTTGCACTTTTATTTTGCAGGCAAAACCACTAAAGAGGAAGTGATTATGTGAGTATTACGGCAGTTTTGGTGAGGATCCATGATCAATGAGAGAATGAATGTTGTAAAATTCCTTTGTAAACTTTATCTGTTATGTGGTTTATAATGGACTGTGGTGCAGACACAATGTTACACACTTGGCTTACATCTTCAATGTTATCTGTCAGTGGCCAAGTTGCAATAACATATGGTTTTACTGAATAATAAAGCAAATATAATTTCTAAATATATCTACCTAAAGAAACCTAATTTCTTGACTGGCTACCCTCTGCTGTCTCAGAAGACGACACCTTTTGTCCTGTGTCAACCACCATAGCTATCCTACGCTCTTTGAAATGGGGGGCAGTGGAGTGGTAAACTAGACAGTTTGTTGCAATTCGCAACCTCAGATCTTACACACTGAACCTTTAAAACTCTAAGCCTGGCTTTGAATGCACTCTGCTGTCTATACTTAACCTACAGTGTGTGTATACTAATGCACTATACAGTTGGTTCTGTACACTTGTTGCACTCTTGCCAAACCTGTTACACAACACAAGAGTCTTTGTGGACCTGAAAACCATGGCAAATGAAAAACATTTGTATGCCTGATTTCCTTGTGTGGATCAGTATTTCTTATCTTACCAGAGAAAGTTTCGCAGGCCATCATTCATCTGCGGTATAACTACCTTCTTTTAAAAGAGCGTTTATTTTTGACTTACGTGGATATGTTTGCTGTTGCATTGATGCTGATTTCTAGAGCCTGATTGATGGGGGTATACAGCTGAGCTCTGTTGGCTGGGGATGGATGCAGAAACTTGGGCAAATATAGTCCCTCTGTGCAGGATGGCACCGCAGCGTCCACTGGAACAATAAGAAAAGCAAAAATTTTATCCATACAGACGTTTTCTCAGGATGGCAATAGCGATTGGTCCCTCCATCCATCAGTCTCTGCACCACTTTAGTCTAGACTACAATATCTCAGCAACTGTTGAATTGCCATAAAGTTTTGGGAAAATAGAAAATGTTACGATAGAAAGCTAATACGTATGTGAAACATGGGTACCTTCTAAACATCAGCATATAAAACAGGAAAATTGTCATTACCTTGTCAATTATATACATATTTATCTAGTTTTGGTGAGACTATAACTGTTGACAAACAACTTTGATAATATACATGTTACTAAACTGATTCTACTGAAACTTATGAGATTATTTCTAACTTCAGCACAGCTAAACAATGGCACACAGCCAAAACAAGGTCTTACCATTAAAAACAAACTGAACAGGTAGTTTGCTTATAGCGCTGTTGGTAGTTATTGTCGTCTGCACCCCGAGAGTTGGAGTCAGGGTGATATTCTGCGTGGGAAAGTCCTCCATAACCAGCTGTACGGCGTATAGACCTTGATTACTGGTATTAGTGGGGCTGAATGACAAAGTGCAAGACTGCAAGAGGACAAAAAGGGACAAGAGGTCACATACTGTATATAAAGCACAAGATGATTATGTGATGGCATCAGGGTTGGCCCTATCATCTTGTTTTTTCTTCTTCATTCCAGGAAGTTGATGGGTGGAGCTTAGAGCTGGCCGGTATATTGGTATAATAAGGTATACGGAAATAATTTCAAAAGAGATATAAAATTAGACAATAACGTTTATACCGATATAGTTTGATATTGAGTTAATTTTTTTATGTTTCCTGCCAGCATTTGCTCGTGTCTCTCCCTCACCACACAGCCCCACCCCTCCCTCTGCATCTGCACGCAGCTGTCTACCAAGGAGGTAAGCCACAGTTGAACCAGTGAAGCCGACCAAAGCCTGCATGGAGGGCTTATGCTGCTGTAGTATTTTACTGGTCCAAAACTGGCTTCACTGCTCTACATTCAAAATTGCGTGGCTTTGTCCAGTAATATACTGTCTAAGCAGTCTACTCACGAACTCTCTAACAACATGGAGGGAGACAAAGTGCCGGTCAACACTGCCAAAGACCTGGCTTGTAAAAAGAAAACCAACGGTTCAGTCAGTGTTTCCCACACATACAGTGCACTTTATTTTGGCGGTCCGCCGGGTTAGGAGACACATTGTAGCATCAGAGAAACACGGTGATTACGTTACAAGTCGCGACACTGTGGATATTTCACAAGAGCGGACCAGGTAAAGTGACATTGAACACACCAGTCTGATGTCATGCGTTAGCTACCACGTTGGTTTTGTTTTGATAGGCTACGTCGTCAACACACCTCCTCAACATGTGGCACAGCTGTTGCTGTGAATGGAACCGCGGAAAGAAATGTCCAGAAGACAAGTTTGTTTTTTCCCCCAGTGACTTTATATAACGTAACCTACTATTGACTGAGAAAGTCACCGGAGCAGACATACAGGGAAGGAGAGACAGAAAGAGAAAATAAGCGGGGCACACTGATGTGTTTGCAACAGAGGTATGTTAGGTCTTTGAGTGTTAAGAGAACTGAAGGAGGCAGATTCAATAAGTGAGTGACACTTAAATAAGGGAGAATGAAGTATAATTAAAAAGGTGAATTAAGAAACAAGCTACTACAAATAGTCCAAACATGCCCGCTATGCAATAATCTTTATAACGCAGCCTGTCTTGCAGTTCTTCGAGGCTACTCGTAATAATATTTCTACATTTTGTTTGAAGTTCACATAACGTAACCCCCCACTGTTACTCAGGCTGCCTGCATTTAAAGTTGGAATCAAAACATTTATATAAATGTTGTCAATCAGTGTCTAGTCAATGTATTTGCTACAGAAATGGTTACCAGTCTGCCTCAAAGTAGTGAGAGAATAACATGACACAGCTGACTGTGACACAGACACCTGTTGCTGTCCCCCTTGAGACCTTTGCTCTGTTTGACTTTATCTCTGCTCCAGGATGTTTCCCTCCTAAGTGGCCTTGAGCTGTACTTTATTGGAGGCGCTGAAGTTTACATTTGTGTGGATTTCTGTTTTCAGTTTCGGTTTTCTACCTCTGATGAAGAGCATTGTGCTGGTCTCATCGAGTACAGTCCCAGATGGGCTCTGTGTCTGGCAGACCCAGATTTTATTCTCAGAATATTACAACCTTTGTCTCAAAATATTATTCTGCAAATGACCTAGAACACAGATGTGGGAGAGATTCTGAATGTGCAGAAAGTTTTGAACATTAGAAGAAAACCTGCTGAAACACAGAGCCCCCCCCCATTAATATTATCAGTGTTAATTATTCTATCCATCTATCCATCGTCCACCGCTTATCCTGCATACAGGGTCGTGGGGGGGCTGGAGCCAATCCCAGCTGACATCGGGCGCAAGGCGGGGTACACCCTGGACAGGTCGCCAGTCCATCGCAGGGCCACACATAGACAAACAACCACTCACGCTCACACTCAACAACATTGTAGCGTCGCCAATTAACCTAGACTGCATGTCTTTGGATGGTGGGAGGAAGCCGAAGTACCCGGAGAGAACCCACGCAGACACGGGGAGAACATGCAAACTCCACACAGAAAGGCCGGGGCAACCGGGGTTTGAACCCACGAGGCGACAGTGCCATGATTCATAGGCAGGGTCATTTACTGCTTGACAGACTTAATTGGGCTGGGAAATGCCTCGAAACGCCCCTGCTCCTCACCACTCACACATGTCATACATACTAACCTGCTCACAGACACACCTTATTGTAATACTTTCTTAATTAATTATATATAATTATTATATATATTATATTATATATATAATTAAACTTAATTAATTTACAGGCTGTGTATGGTCTCCTACTTCGTCACATACTTCTGAACCATTAATTTCATTTAAATATGAGTTACTGTGGACTTTGGTGACTCACTGATGAGAGGGTAAGAACAGACGGTGGTGTGCAGGGGTCACACTCCGAGAGTCTTGTGTTTCCATATCTGCATTTAACTTCATCTCCATCAGGGTCAAATGCCAACAGGTTGAAATCTGTCTGACAGTTTGAAGGAACTCTGAGAGAGAGAGAGAGAGAGAGAGAGAGAGAGAGAGAGAGAGAGAGAAGAGAGAGAGAGAGAACGTCAGAGGTCATTTTGGCATTTTTCAACCCCTTGCGTTAGTTTCCATGTAAAGCATGAATGAGTTAGCCAACATATCTGTGCCAGAGTAAATGTTGGAGGTATTTTATCATTCTATTTAAATTAGAGTGCATTTAACCTGACTTGCTTTCTCAATGTTTTCACCAAGGGACTGCTGACAATGTAAATGATGACAGGTTTGGAGTTAGTGTGTGAAGATAATGGACTAAACATAACACCCAACCCAACATTTCTAGATGAAAATACAACACATTTAATCTTACCTTGTTACATACAACAAGTACTTAGATTATTTAAGGAACTGAATGTGGTAATATTTTGAGGTCAAATGTGACACAAGAAAATCTCGTTTTATAATTACTAACAAAATGATAGAAAAAGAAACAGTGAGAAGGCTTACCTCAGATCTGGCAGTATGGTGGTCTGGGGTGATCTGTTGGCCTGGCCGGTGTCCGACCGGTTCCTCAGCTCCACCAGAATCACAGCTCTTGATAATATGATGCCATTTACAATGTTATCTATCCATTGACCACCGTTCAACCTTTAGTGGAAGTTCATGAGAATCCATTTTTACTGTTCTCCACAGAACCCAAGTGCACTATTATGTATTATATCCAAGAGTGTTTTCCCCTATATACAGGTCTGTGCACAGACTTGTATTTTGGGGAAACTAAACAACCACTACACAAACAGCACCGAGAACAATGCCAATTTTCAAAACAGATTCACGCACAATACAAAGATGTGTTCAGTGACGAGTTTGGAGTACTTCCCATCACATACTCCATGACACTGGATCCAACTGTACAACCAGTAGTTCCTCCAGCACACTGCATCCTGGTGGCAATGCAAGCACGAGTCAAAGCGTGACAGTATGCAGAACAAAGGTGTTAAATAAAAAATAAACAGAGAAAGGTTTACTTGCACAATAGGAAAAAATGCTCTGCAATGTAAATAGAAGAAAGAGATCTGCCTTGTCCAAAAACAAGGTAACTTGGGTCAAAAAACAAGCTACTGATTACTGCATTATATTTAAATAATTTTTATATTATGAATTGTCATTGGCCACATGAATTTTGTAGTCTGTAGTCTGTAACAGTGGATGACATCATCATAGGAGGGCGTGATGCTGCAGAACACAATGCCAACCTAAAAAAAGTGCTTGACCGGGAACGAGAGATAAAGCAAGCAGTGGGACATCCACATTACCAGCAACCCGGAGTAGCCACAGTCAAATAGACTGGCAGAAATGGCAGCCTGCAGTGCCAAACCAATGATGGAAAAATCTCACAGAGATGGGATTGATGTTTTCCTCAATCTGCTGAACATCAGAAACATTCCCAGTGGCAAATCATTGGACTCACCTGCAGAATGTCTGATGTTACAACAGACAGGCTCAAATCTTCCTGTCAGCACTGTTAGAGCCAGCCCAGGATAACACAAAGCAGGTCACTGCCCCTCTCCAGAATAAAATACTCATTCAAAGCGATACTATGATGCATCACGCCGCCCACCACAGCTGCTTACAGAGGGACAAGTCGTCAGGGTGCAGACCATCAAGGGGCACAACCACCTGGGCACAGTGAAGGAAGTTTTCAATGAACCAGGCTTCTCTATCATCGGCTGCCTAGTAGGGGAGAGCGGGGTAAGTTGTCTCATGTGCAAGTTGTCACATGGTTCATAACTCCAACACTAGAAGCTCCCTCTTAAGAATCAAATAGCCAGTTTGTGTGACTTCTTGTTCTATGGTCAACTTCCTGTTCACATGTGGTCAAGGTCACTCTAATCTGAGGTGAGCACAGTTTTCTCATTTCTTTGCTTCAGAAGAAAAACATTTGCACTTTACATTATATACAATCCAACTTAGTTAGGTGTGACTGTGCAAAATAATAATTTTGTTGACAGTAGAGGAGACAATAACATGTCTTTTGATAGGCTACTTTAGCTGAAGTGCTATGTTAAAATTAGCACTCATGTCAGTTTGGGGCAAGTTATCTCAATGACTTTGACAATACAAATAGACACATATAACATGCTCAAAAAACACTGTGATATTGAGTTATTTGCTCTGGCAATAGTATTAAAATATACTGTAAAGAGAATATTATAGCTGCAGCACTGTATGAAGCAGGTGTGTGTGTGCATGTCAGGATATACAGTAGGCATGTTGTGTGTTAATGGCCACACACACTACTTCAGCAATTCAGCAGTTAACAGTTAATTTAGTGTGGTGTTATGAATGTTGGCAACAAGCACAGTAGACAGCATAATAAGCCTGTAATTTATTAAATGAGCATATTCTGACTTGGTACGGTCATAAGATTCCCAGAGAAGAAACTGAAAGTCAGACAGCCATGACAACAACAACGTTTGATTATAAAACACCACAAAAGAGTTTTTCACCTGATTTGTAGAAGCAGCTTGTTGAATATATTACTAGGTCAGCTGACATTTATTTTGATCTGTCGCCAAGTGACGTTAAAAGATTTGCCTACTGGTGTGCTGTGGCATACCAGCTGAAGTTGGCACCTCTGTGGGCACAAACGGAAAAGGCCAGCAAAGAATGGTTTACAGGTTTACTAAAGAGGAACACAATGCTGTCGCTGAGAAACTAGCCTTGCCAGGGCAAGTAACTTCAACAGAGAAAATGTTTTCTTCCACAATGTAGACAAAGTGAAACAGAAATATGAGTTTGGACCAGGAGACATATGGAATGTTGATGAAACTGGGGTGACCACTGTACAAAGTGATGCCCAGACATGGATTCAAACAAGTAGGGTCACAGGCCTCTGCTGAAAGGGGCACACTGATCCGTGCTTTCTCAGCCATAGGGAATAGTTTACCATCGTATTTTATATTTCTACCGTGTCAACTTCCTCAATCATTTCCAGATCAATGGGCCACCTGATAAGCAAATGAGGGGCAAATCCCTATGAATGGATGAAAGATACGCACTTTGTTGTCATCCTGAAACATTTCACTGAACATGCAAAGAGCTCAAAGTTTCCTCTCTGTCACGAGATAAGATATGAAGATGTAATGGAAACAAAATATGTGTGACATTCATACCATTGTGATGTATGTTTCCCAGTAAATGCTAGACAGTGTGACACTGTTATACTTTTCGTACTCTACTATCCCCTATGCATTCAGCCTGCTAACAACCAGCCAGCTTCCCAGTCTGCTAGCCACCAACCCTCTACTCTGGCACCGTTGGAAGTCCACCTGCACTCCAGTCAATTACTTTTAGGGTTGTGAGCCTGCTGGCTTGACCTGCTCAGCCCTTTGGTCCTGCCTCCTGGTCACACTTCAGACCTGCTCCACCCATCTGTTCTGCCCCCACACCGTCCATCTGAGGTCTCCAGTTCCACTTTAGTCTAGTCCTCCAGCCATCCGCCAGAGAGCAAAAGGTCCTCTGTTCAACTTCCCGAACTGCTCCTGATTAGACTGTTTTTGATTTTCTAACTTTTATCATTGCCTGTACTTATCTGGATTTGTTTGCCTTAAGCTGCACTGCTCATCTGTCTTTTGACCTTTGCCTTAATCATCACACTGTAAGCTTGTTCACCTTTTGTTTTATAGTTAAAATAAATATAAGTTTAGTTGAACCATTGACCTTTTGGAAAAGGAGGTTTTAATTTTCTCATCTTTCACTGATTATTTAAAAATTACATTTTTGGCCCTCAGTGAAATTTATTTTTTTTACATTGTCATCGTGCACTTACCACAGCTGAAAGGGAGTGTTGCTGGGCTGCTGCTGAATTATGATTCCCTCTTTCTGGCACCACTCTCCACCATTTCCCATGTCAACATTCTTCAGCCAATCTGAACATAAAGCTGCGCAAGAGTTGAAGCTCGCCACAATGCGAAGGTCCACCTGTAGTATTACAGGAAAGATATGTTGTGGCTTTAATGACAACATCTGTGATCTAAAAAAGTAGTTTAATTTATTAGAGTTCTAACAAATTGAAACATCGTAAAAACTATTGTTTTGTTGAGATAGCGTAATAGGGTTATTATCATAGAGTGCAGGCTCCAAGCAGTGCAGGGAAAAATGTTAAATCTTTTATTGTACAGTATATATTAAATATATATAGAGCATTGTTCTTAGGACTTCTAAAGACTTAAGTCTAAAGACAGACTTTACTGCATTTTCTACTGTATTGCCCACATCCCAGAAAACCTTTGACTTTTGTCAAATTGTCACACTGTCTCATTTCAAAGGTGAATAAATTGGATTAGAACAAAACAGTATACATACCATGATAGATCCATCTGTGTTAGTGTCTTTTGGGTAGTAAGTCATCACTGCTCCATAAAAACTAGTTGCCTGGGTGCTACAGACCAGCAGCAGCAGCAGCAGAGAAAGCAACATAGTGAATGTGTTTAGTCTCCTCACACAAAGAAAGTCAAAGACCAACACCAACACATCTCCCTCCAAAGACAGACTCTCGTTCTGTCTCTCTCCCTTTCTATATTTGGCTTTTTTCCAAATGGAAGACTGTTTACCTCAAAATAAAACAATAGACCAGGAAATGGCCTGTTATGAGGAAAGGTTTTTTGTTGCTGATGATTATAACCACTTGTTGTCAGGAATGGTGCCAAGTGTTACACACCAGCGGTCATTTGCAAGAGTCAATAATAAAAATAAATGGAAAGAATTCTGTAATTTTAAAGCCAAACTTGTGGTTTTTACTCAGTGTTTATGTGCGTATTGGTGTGTAATTTGTCACGTTGACTTTTGCAGCAGCAGTTCCACCTACCTGTCTGTGATAGATTTGATGGTTTCACTATGAATCACTTTGAATTAAAAAGTATCATTAAGATGTCCTTGCTGTGAATTTTACATGTGAGAATGAGGATGGTTTTCTTTTTTCATTTGGTGTCAGACAGGTGTTGTTTGACCTTAAAAATAATTAAGTGATGTGATAAAAAGGAAAATTGCTGCAAGACTCTGCCTCCCCATTTAGTATTTATACCAGAAGTGCTGTAAATGTGTGTATACACCATAGACTGTTTATAAAACAGTCTTTTGGCAGCAGCTCCACCTTCCTATTTATAAAATATAATTTTATTTTTTAAATACACATTTACAGATCTTTTCATGTACTTTGGTCTCTCAGTTGAAAATTAGTTCTCATTCTCACAAGGATAAATTAAAAGCTATGCTGTTAATAACAAAGAAAGTAAAAATATTGCTTTCTTTTAGGACAAAATTGACCTTGTTGAATATCATGATATCATTATTTTGGTGTTGATGTGTATAATTCTTTTATAAAACAAAGAGCAAAGGAAGATGTTTTTTAATCAAAACTTTTTTAGCCAAGTCCAACATTTGACATTTTTTCATGTTTTTTCATTATGTAATGTGTAATGTGTAATTATTAGCAAAATGTGACAAGCAAATTATGAAAAAGTGAACACATCTCAAAGGAAACATTACATTCATAAAGATTTTACAATATAATAAACAATAATAAAATAAAGTAACAAATATTTAAACAAATCCTTTGCAACAATGTCTTTTTCATTTATTGGTAACATAAATAATATTTTTTTATGTTCATCCTTTACAATGCTTTTCTTTACGATGAAAATTAATTTACGATTAGAATGGGTCTGCTTTATAGGTAAATTTGCATTTGCATAAAATAATTTACTAATAAAAGTATTGTATAGGTTTATTGTCACAATATAACAAATTGAACTTGTAACTCCCTTCTGCTACATGGCAGACAATATACATTACTACCGAAGCAATTATAAAAATGGTAACCTGAAATATATAATAACTATAATTAATGGAGCAGTGCTGAGGATGAATTAGAGTTTAAGAGTCTGATGGCTTGTGGGGGAAAGCTGCTCTGCCCTCTGGTGGTGCTGCAGCAGAAACTTTCGGAAACTTTCTCTTCCCAGAAGTCAGCAGGATGAACAGGCTATGGCTAGGTCCTTTAGTATCCTTTGGGCTCTGCGTAGGCACCTCACCTCACCGATATCACTGATGCTCGGGAGATGGGTACCAATAATCTTCTAAGCAGTTTTAATCCCCCGCTGCAGAGCCCTCTGGTCCTGGGCCGTGCACATCCCATGCTAGTTAGTGATGTTTTCAGACAGGAGGCTTACTTTTGCTCCTCTGTAAAAGCTGTCAAGAATTTGGCATGGGAATTTGGCCTCAAGAAATACAGTCTTTTCTGAGCTTTCTTCACCAGTGTGGAGATGTGAGATGACCATGTCAGGTTCTCTGAGATGCTGATTCCCAGGAACCTGAAACTATTCACCTGCTCCATCTCAGCACCACTGATGTAGACAGGAGTGTGTGTCTTTATCTCCTTTTTCCTAAAATCAACGATCAGCTCTTTGATTTTGCTGACGCTGAGCAGTATAGGTTGTGCTCTAAGCACCACTCTACAGGCTTATGAATTTCCTCCCGATATGAAGTTTCATTGTTGTTTGAAATCCAACCATAAACCATAACAAAATTGCAACCATAAACAAAATTGGTCATGTGACCATGCATTTTTGAAGTCATCCATATCACTCACCCTGTGATGGACAAGTGCCCATGGAGTAAGCGATAAACCTTTAACACCTTTAAGTTAAAAAACAAGTTTGCTTTTTTGCCATTCAAAGTTATTTTTTTATGTTCAAGAAGACATGAAGATCAACGGAATGATTTTAAAGAGATATATTGATAGGAAACATATCAAAAATCTAGCACCAATGTTTCTCGATCTAAGTGTGATGAAATGTTGTCAATTGGCATGACAAAATGACATTGATGTCCCTGACCCACATGTAGCTCAAATTATCCTCTCTTTTGGCTCAACTTCCCACTTGGGAGCAAGATGAGCCAAAAGTCTGAAAACCCATATCTGTCTCAAGTAGAGGGACCAGTTTTTAACAAAGAGCTTAAGTGAAGCATCTCAAGTTCAACAACTCAGGCTGCACTTCTGTAATCAGATACCAGATGGTTTTGACTCAATGGTGTGGTGTTGCTGTTTAACTGTAAATACTATATGTTGGATGTGTCACTGTTTTGGCAATGTCTCCCCCTGCCTGTTCTCAATAGATCTGATGACTGTACAATATTTAATCTAGACAATGGGTTGGAAAGACTAAGATGAAGGCAAATAAATGTAATATAATGAGGATAAAGCAGTAATTTTTTACTACAGTCCATGGTTGACCTTATTAAGTCACTTAAGCTTAATTCTACTGTAAATAATTTGCAATTGGATTTAATATAAATTGAAAAACAAATTATATTTAGTAGAATTAAGCTTAAGTGACTTAA
This sequence comes from Micropterus salmoides, assembly GCF_014851395.1. Lineage (NCBI taxonomy): Eukaryota > Metazoa > Chordata > Actinopteri > Centrarchiformes > Centrarchidae > Micropterus > Micropterus salmoides. The sequence continues at coordinate 32,731,857 of NW_024041150.1, forward strand.
TTGGCTTTACAAATATTTAATAGATATTGGAAATGAAATCAAAGGCAGCAAAACATTTAAAAATGTTTCTACAACTGAAAACTTTTTTCAATAAATATTTAAGTTGAAACAGCAGGGGTCACTGTGGTTGTAGATTTCAGGATATTCCCAAGGTGTAGAGGGATGTCTGAAAGAAAGAAGAAAAAAGAAAAAGTGGTGCTGAGATGGCTCTATGTAAAGTGGGTTTTCTGCCCTCATTGTTTGAACTGAGCACAGCAAAGCAGACAGATAAACTCCTAGACATGTGACAGGTGTATTGCCTTCTTTATTGAGACGTTCCCTTCAAATATCTACAGAGTGAAACTGGAAGTAAATAACAAAGCATGTTTTTCAGGCGCTAAAAAAGGCTCTGGTATGCTACCAGATACCATGTTCAGTGTGGACACATTTGCATACATTACAAATACATGCAAAGGAGAATTGAAAACATTTGGCATATAGATAGCAAGAAGATGAAACACTAAGAAATATGTTCGAATAAACAAATATCGCTGTACATTTACCATAATCACTACGTAAGAAGTAAACAAATGCAAATTCTAAAGCTACATGCAGCATAGCTGAGTAGTTGCTACTAGCATGATTTTAACATGAACTGCTATCTGATAAAACACTTGCAATGCCAAAATAGTCACCGATAATCCCTTTAACGACATTTTAATGACTAAAAATACTCACAGGCAATGCTTTCCACAAAGCAACAAAGAAATATGGATGCAGATTCAAAACATAGACAGTATATTACTAGACAAAGCCACCCTGCTGGTTTGAATGGAGAGCAGTGAAACCAATTTTGGACCAATAAAATACTACTACAGGGCCACTTCCTGTTGGCACCAGTGTCTACTGCACATGATCGCACAGCATAACGTGGTTTAATGACGTAGAGCAACGGCAGAAACACCGTAATTCTGGTAGCTGCATAGCTGCACAAACAAAAAGTTTCTTGGCTCACTGTTTTTAATCAGTCCACCTACGAGGCTCACCTGCCAAACACCAATGCAGCGTCACTGATGGCCGAATAGTTTTAGATTCACTGAGACTTTATAATCTAAGCAATACGGTTTCATCTCTCATGTGCGACGGGATGTCACAGAGTTTTAAGGTCATTTTTGGGCCTACATGGAACGGTCCGTGCAGGTTTTGGTTGGCTTCACTGTTTCAACCCCCTTGATTCAAAATAACGATACAACCTCTTTCTCTGTCGGCCACAACTAAACATGTGAGACTTACTTCCTGTTTCCTGGCTGACCTACAACCTTACTATTGGCTAATGCAACATGAATGCAAACAGCAACAGCCCCACCGGCTGGCAAGAATTAATCTTGGCTAGCACACTCCCCGCCTGACATCTATATGATGTCATGATTACATCTTTCCATTGTCCTCGTCATTAGTGCTGGGCTCCTCCTCAATGTTATGGTTCTCAAGAAAGTCTTGCATGTTCCTTCAGAAGTGACCTTGGCTTCTACTTTCCTCAGCTTCCCATCATGACTGGGGAAGGTTTTGACTACAACACCCATGCGCTAGCAGCACAAGGTCCCCTTTTGGTAGATTAGGTCTTCCTGAATGCCATTTCATACGACCTTATAGGGTAGAGAGGTACTGGGTCTTCCAACGCCAAAATTAGAGAGATTCTGTACCTACCTCCACTGGTGTTTGTACATGTCATTTTCATCAAAATTGCCAGGAGGTGGGGATGGGACTCCTACCTTCTGACTGGTGTCAGGATGAGAGGAAAGCTTGGGTCGGTGGATCCCGGGATGAGAGGTCGCAAGTTAACAATTGCTGTTACTTCTGCCAAGAAAGTGGTCAATACTTCATGGATCAGCTGCCGGGGTGTAATACCCATAAGCATGGACTCAAGTATTCGCCTAGTCACACCAATCATGCATTCTCAGCTGCCTCCCATGTGTGAGGCATGAGGTGGGTTGAACACCCATATGCAGCCTTTGTCACTCAAGAACTCCTGTATTTTGTAGTCGGACCTCAACTGTTTTACTGGGCCACGAATAGAGAGGAAGCGCCGCAAGGCATTGATGGAGCATGAAGACTCAATCGACTCCATCACCTCAGTGTGTATGGCTCTGGTGCTTATACAGGTGAAAATGACTGCCCACCATTTGCTGCTTGCGCATCATTCCTGGGTACGACGAGAAGTGACTGTCCAAGGGCTGAATACATCAACTCCAACGTAAGAGAATGGAGGGTCAGTGCTCAGATGGTCAGTGGGTAGGTCACCAACCTCAGGGAAGGCCTTGTATTGAAGACTGCGTGGGATGACACCCCTAGCCTTGGCAAAGTCTTCTGGGGAGAGGCTTTTGCATATGTGCTAGCCTTGATAATGGCTCATGGTGTTTTCTCGCTTGAAGGAGCTAACTACATGGATCAGCCTTGCTATAGTTCTCACAAGCAGTCTCCAGTATGAGAATGCCTTAAAACGCCTCAGATTCAAGGGGGACTCTGCAACCTGAGTGGCACAAGATATAACTGGAGGATCTCAGCCTCGGGGTTAATTAGATCAAAGGATGCTTCATTATCGGCCTCGTCCTCAGCTAGCTTCAACAGGAGCTGGGTTTTTGTTTGTGGGAATGTAGTTCCATTGTCTGGATAGTGATGACTTTCTGATTCTCTGCACATGGTTGCTTACGTGGACACAGAACCCTGGATTTGTTGCGCATGTAACTGTTTGTGGAACTGCTGAGGCAGATAGAAGTGTATGTCCTTGGGATCCTTAAATGTTCCAGATCTTTGAGGGAATCCTTCCAGTCACACCATTCTTTAAGCTTCTTTGGAGGAAGTGGGTCATTCCACTCACAGGCTTCTGTGGTGAGCTCTCTTAGCAAGGCCCTGCCTCGAATGCTGACTGGAGCTGCAAATCCGAGTGGGTCATACGACGACAATACCCCTCGGTGAGTGTAAGGCTTCTCTGTTGCAGATACCTGAAAGGGGTGGGAAGACTGCTCCTTTAGGACCTTCGCAAGGTCCTTTTTGGGAAATGCCTTCACACTGAAGTGATTAGAACCAATCTTATGCAACTTCAAATTGGGTGAAGCTAGCGTTTCTTGGGCCCTCTGGAGAACAGCGATAGCCTCATCATTGGATGGAACTGAGATTAGACCGTCATCGAAATAGAAAGCGCCTTGTCGTGCAGCCATCATCCTCTTGATCTTGGGACGCCCTCATGAGCCCATAGATCGGCACAGTGGGTTAAGGGCTGTTCTCGAAAATGTGAACCCTCATGCGGTACTCCATTATGGGTTCCTCCATGTCATTGTTTCGGTGCCAAAGGAAGCGCAAGAAGTTCCAGTGACCTTCCTGTACCAAGAAACAATGGAACATCTGCTTGATATCAGCTGTGACTGCCACTCGCTCCTTGTGGAACCGCATGAGGACACCCAGCAGGCTGTTGTTGAGATTGGGGCCTGTGAGAGGGACATCGTTTAAAGACACTGAAGGTTCTACTGTCACATTCTGTACAGTGGATTTCCACCTTACAGTTCTTGGCCTGATGGCTGGAAGAAGCACAGCATCGGAAACAGATATGATTCTGCTTCAAGTAAGTCTTACGTTCCTCTGGAGACTTCTCTCGAAATGCCCTGCACTTTTTGAGTGGATAGGGCTTCCTGTGGATGGGACACTTTTTACTAGGGTCTTCAACTCTTTGTCCAGCACTTTGCCGTTGTTTAGAGAAAACCATTTCCATTTTGTTTACTGAGATAGGGATCCTTGTTCTGTCATGCTTCCCCAGATATTTGTCCACTTTGGAAGTTGGATTTTGTAATGAGTGGTGGAGCTAAAGACCTGAAACTGGGGTTGTTTCTCATTCTGGCTTCATTTTTTATAAAGGTGGCAAAAACAGAGAATGGAGGGAATGACAGCAAATGTTCTTGTTTGTACTTTATTCCATGTGTCATCCATTTCTCCTGCAAACCAAATGGAAGTTTATCCACTATGGGATGAATTCCACATGCTGTGTTGAGGTAAAGTAATCCTAGAATGTGGCTTTCGTCTTTGGCAGAATCTATTTCTAAAAGAAGGTCCCCAAGGTAGCGTAGTAGTCACTCTGACATCTCTCCGTGTGTTGCTATGGGTCCTGTTTGTGCATGTGCATGTGTGTGCATTTCAGACCTGTGTGTAAAAATACTAACATAATAACAGAGTGAAAACATTTATTTTCCCCTCGCAGGATTAAATAAAGTAATAAAGTATATCTAAAAAAGCAGAGCCCTTTAAAGGCTTCAGGAGAGCCATAACACTCTTGCAGTCTCTCCCACACCTTGGACAGTCCTGTTGATATGCACTGCTCGGAGGTGTTTTGCATGTTGAGAGGATTCATCACCCAACCACTCCTTCTTCGACCAGTGAAGTCCAGCTCTTCACTGGTCGTTAATTGTAGACCTTGAATGGTGTTTTCAAATTTCATTTCCATGACCAGTAATCACCTGGTTTGTCGCTAAACCTTGTAAGTCCTCCAATGAGCAACTCACTTCTGGCTAGAAATCTTGTGAGGTCAGACATATTTAAGTTCTCTTGTGACGGAATCAGAGGTTTGCGCACCGTGAAGCATTGGGAGACATCATCCTGTCCACTGTTCTGGTGAGGCAGTGAAATGTAAGGTCTAATGCTAGGGTCAGGCAAGTCAACTTCCTGCTTAAGGTGAAAAAACGTGGAACGTGCTGGCACATTGTGAGGCTTCATATCTTCATGTAGAGTTACATTGGCATTGTGTGAGAAGTGATTATTCACATACTCATTCTAAGGGGGGAAATGTCTGAGAGAGGCTAGCGCTCATTCGCTCTTCATCTATTTCACTAGCCGCTGCTTCATATATGTTGGCTTCAGCGAGGGCCGCTTCTGCATTATGTTGGTGATGAAGCGCTTCTAATGCAGCTTCCAGTCGCGTTTCCTCGACTTTGAGCTCTGCCTGTTTGACCCTCATTTCCATTTCCTTTTGAGCAAATGCGCTCTTTCTCGTGCTGCCTCTGCCTTAGCACGTGCGTTGATTGCGGCCAAGCTTGCAGTTGACTTACTAGAGCGCTTTGATGATTTTGATGCATGAGTGCGGACCGACATGATTGCTTCATCTTGTTGCTGAGACATGGTCCGGTTCTGGGGCAGAGCTGACATGTCTCTCCACCTGAGATTTGATTTTGTAGATGAATCTGCCTTTTCACTGTTTCACCCTCAGTTTGAACTGAGCACAGCTAAGCAAACAGATGAATCCTAGACATGAGACAGGTGTATTGTCTTCTTTATTGAGACGTTCCCTTCAAATATCTACAGAGTGAAACTGGAAGAAAACAACGAAGCATATGTATTTGAGGCGCTAAAAAAGGCTCCGGGATGCTACACATTAATGCCATGTTCTATGTGGACACATTTGCAAACATTACAAATACATGTAAAGGAAAATTGCAAACATTTGGCATATAAATAGCAACCATAAGAAACGCTAAGAAATATGTTCGAATAATCACTACGTAAGAAGTAAACAAATGCATGACTTTAAAATGAACTTCTATCTGGTGAAACACTTGCAATGCCAAAATTGCAAGTTGACTAAGTTGCTTCTCACGAGAAGCCGTCATTGAACCGAGGAGGGGGTCTACGCCACCACTTATCCCCCACTTAAAATGCTGTCCTTTCATCTCTTCCCAGGAAACTCAACAAAGGTAACCTATTGGCCTCAGGTGAAGATGCCAACGATGGTCGTTTAGTCTTGGCCACCGGTAGTCTTAACGACTGTAATGACTGTCGTCACAGCAACCAGGAACACTAACGAACCAGCGGTATTGATGACCCTGGCCAGTCAGTCAGAACTGAAGAAGTCCTTTGGATGAGGGACGAAACGTCTTCCAGTATCTTCAACCAAGTCCAGTTGCCCTTGATTTTAACCTTCGTTGGATATCTGCTGAACCTGTATAATGCAGGTGTATTCAGCACCATGGGTACTGAATGTTAAGCTGACCCTGGATGACTGTGGTTTGTTTTACAATATTAACTGGTTGAAACTAACTCTCGAACAGAGACTAAAAGACCAGTTCATGCAAAAGTGACAAAGTGAGCTTATGAATATGACATCAAGAGATATGTATGTAGAATTAAACATGTTCAAAATGGAAAAGTATTGATTGCATGAAAACAGCTATAAAAGCTATACAAATAGTTATTTGCAATTTCAGGGTGAATAATACTAGAATTCTGGCCTCCTTTATGGTATGTGTGTGAATGTAGTTTTTGTGTTCTTTTGCCCTTTTGGTGTGCCTGCTGTATGCTTGGTGTGTTTTTGTTTGGAGCCTGTCTCTGTGTTCTGCTCTCTCTCTTATGCTCTGGATGCCGCTGGTGGGCAGGGTCGCTGGAGCTCTTGCCTGCACACCAGGGCTCATCACACCACTCAGCGCACCTGTTTCACATCCTGCAATCTACTCACCCATATAAGCCAGACCAACCTTCCAGTCCCCGCCGGATTGACCTGTTGTGAAAACTATTGCAAACTTGCCATTTCCCTGTCCAACTGCAGACTATCAGCCTGGGGGCCGGACACAGTTCAACTTACCAGCAATCTCTGAATAAATTCACCTTTGTTTGAATGTCTAACTCTGGTCTGCGTTTCAGTTCTGGTCACTGATCCTGACAGTAATGACAATTGTCTGGGAGGTGAGTATCAAATTTGTTTGACTGTAAGAATGTAAGCATAAGAAATAGTGGAGAAAGGTAAAGTAAGGTATGTAAGGTACCCATCTATATGTAAGTAAATTTCTTTGCTGTATCAGACAAGCCAAAGGTTATTAGCAAATTGAGTATCTTTTCGAAGAATGTTATTCCTTTGTTTAAGTAATAATATTATTTTTACTATTTACTGTTTTTTGTTCACCATGTACAATGCCCTTGTGTTGGTCTTTTTGTTATTTGTTATGCCTTGTTTGTGATCCATACCATATGATTATGGTCCTGAGCATTTAAAAAAAATGAAATGGAATAAAAAATGTATTGAAATAAAAATTCACATAAAACAGGTGAAAGGAAATACAGTTTTCTAATGTCTACATCTGCCAAATTAAACAGACACAGTTGTTAAATATAGTGAAATCACTGAATAAAGCAATTTCATGCTTGGGCCCTAATAAACAGAATATAATTATATAATCTGATTATAATAATCCACTAACAAACAAATGCATGAGCAGCGTTGCCAGGTTTGAAAGTCATATCTGGCATCATGCACAGCAAAAAAAGTAAGTGTTCACTTTAGTGATCATGGCATCGCAGGAATGTTAATGATCTCTTCCCTGGGATGTGTGCGAGTGTTGGCATTCCAAACCACACTTTTTTTTATTGCGAGCTAGAATCAATTTTCTAGTTGGATATGCACACATTTAAAGGCTTTACTTTGTTATCTACAAGATATCAATTCATGTACATTTGGACAAACAACTTTTAATATCTTTTAAGGTTAAGAAATACACAATGTAGTAAATATTTATCAATTAAAATCATAATTAGATAGAAACAGAGGTAAAAATGCAATTAGACTTAGAAAGGTGATAAACTAAGAAAAATAAACAAGGCTGACGCTTGCTAACAAAAATATTAGACATTCAAAGAGGACAATTCCTCACATGAAACAGGTTTCCGGGAGGTTTCTGGGGATAAGAAAAGGCTGGAGGGGGTGCTTCGTTCAAGGCACTGCTTTTAACCATGTTTCAGTCATACAAAAATAACAATATCATTAGATGTAACAATATCATTGTTGTAGCTGATGCATTGGTTGTAGTGTGTAGTGGGGTAGTTGTTGAGGGAACGCTGGTTGTAATTTGTGTGGTTGTTGTAGTGGTGGCTGTTGTAGTTGGTGGGTTCGTTTTCGAGGAAATGATGGTTGAGCTTTGTGTGGTTATTGTAGTTGGAGGGGTAGTTGTTGAGGGAATGGTAGTTGTAGTTGGTGGGGTTGTTGTAGTTGGTATAGTGGTGGTTATTGTAGTTGGTGGTGTTGAGGGAATGGTGGTTGTAGTTGGCAGGGTTGTTGTAGTTGGTGGGGTAATTGTTGACGGAATGGTGGTTGTAGTTGGTAGGGTTGTTGTACTTGTAGTAGTAGTGGTTATTGTAGTAGGTGGGGTAGTTGTTGAGGGAATGGTGGTTGTAGTTGGTGGGGTTGTTGTAGTTGGTGTAGTGGTGGTTACAGTAGTTGGTAGGGTCATTGTTGAGGGAATGGGGGTTGTCCTTTGTGTGGTTATTGTAGCTGGTGTAGTTGTGGTTATTGTAGTTGGTGGGATAGTTGTCGAGCGAACGGTGGTCATGTTTTGTGTGGTTGTTGTAGCTGGTCTAATGATGGTTATTGTAATTGGTGGGGTAGTTGTTGAAGGAATGGTGGTTGTAGTTGGCAGGGTTGTTGTAGTTGTGATTATTGTAGTTGGTGGGGTAGTTGTTGATGGAATGGTGGTTGTAGTTAGTGGGGACATTGTAGTTGGTGTAGTCGTGGTTATTGTAGTTGGTGGGGTAGTTGTTGAGGAACTGGTGGTTGTAGTTGGTGGGGACATTGTAGTTGGTGTAGTCGTGGTTATTGTAGTTGGTGGGGTAGTTGTTGACAGAATGGTGGTACTGCTTTGTGTCGATGTTGTAGCTGGTGTAATGGTGGTGGTTGTTGTTGGTGGCGTAGTCGTTGAGGGAATGGTTGTGATTTGTGTGGTTGTTGTAGCTGTTGTAGTGGTGGTTATTGTAGTTGATAGGGTAGTTGTTGAGGGAATGGTGGTTTTAGTTGTTGGGGTTGTTGTAGGTGGTGTAGTGGTGGTAATTGCGGTTGGTAGGGTAGTTTGTAAGGGAATGGTAGTCGTGCTTTGTGTTGTCGTAGCTGGTGTAGTGGTGGGTATTGTAGTTGGCGGGGTAGCTGTGGAGGGAATTGTGGTCATGCTTTGTGTGGTTATTGTAAATGTTGGGGTAGTTGTTGAGGGAATGGTGGTTGTAGTTGGCAGGGTTGTTGTTGGTAGGGTAGTTGTTGAGGGAATGGTGGTTGTAGTTGGTGGGGTAGTTGTTGAGGAAATGGGAGTTGTCCTTTGTGTGGTTGTTGTAGCTGGGGTAGTGATGGTTATTGTAATTGGTGGGGTAGTTGTTGAGGGAATGGTGGTTGTAGTTGGCAGGGTTGTTGTAGCTGGTGTAGTGGTGGTTTCGGTGGTTGGTAGGGTAGTTGTTGAGGGAATGGTGGTTGTAGTTGGTGGGGTAGTTGTTGACGGAATGGTGGTTGTAGTTGGTGGGGTAGTTGTGGAGGGAATGGTGGTTGTATTTGGTGTAGTGGTGGTTATTGTAGTTGGTGGGGTAGTTGTTGAGGGAATGGTGGTTGTAGTTGGCAGGGTTGTTGTAGCTGGTGTAATGGTGGTTTCGGTGGTTGGTAGGGTAGTTGTTGAGGGAATGGTGGTTATTGTAGTTGGTGGGGTAGTTGTTGAGGAAATGGGAGTTGTCCTTTGTGTGGTTGTTGTAGCTGGTGTAGTGGTGGTTATTGTAATTGGTGGGGTAGTTGTGGAGGGAATGGTGGTTGTAGTTGGTGTAGTGGTGGTTATTGTAGTTGGTGGGGTAGTTGTTGAGGGAATGGTGGTTGTAGTTGGCGGGGTTGTTGTAGTGGTGGCTATTGTGGTTGGTAGGGTAGTTGTTGAGGGAATGTTATTTGTGCTTTGTGTGGTTGTTGTAGCTAGTGTAGTGGTGGTTATTGTGTTTGGTAGGGTAGTTTTTAGGGGAATGATAGTCGTGCTTTGTGTGGTTGTTGTAGTTGGTGTAGTGGTGGTTTCGGTGGTTGGTAGGGTAGTTGTTGAGGGAATGGTGGTTGTAGTTGGCGGGGTTGTTGTAGCTGGTGTAGTTGCGGTTTCGGTGGTTGGTAGGGTAGTTGTTGACGAAATGGTGGTTGTAGTTGGTGGGGTAGTTGTTGAGGAAATGGGAGTTGTCCTTTGTGTGGTTGTTGTAGCTGGGGTAGTGATGGTTATTGTAATTGGTGGGGTAGTTGTTGAGGGAATGGTGGTTGTAGTTGGCAGGGTTGTTGTAGCTGGTGTAGTGGTGGTTTCGGTGGTTGGTAGGGTAGTTGTTGAGGGAATGGTGGTTGTAGTTGGTGGGGTAGTTGTTGACGGAATGGTGGTTGTAGTTGGTGGGGTAGTTGTGGAGGGAATGGTGGTTGTATTTGGTGTAGTGGTGGTTATTGTAGTTGGTGGGGTAGTTGTTGAGGGAATGGTGGTTGTAGTTGGCGGGGTTGTTGTAGTGGTGGCTATTGTGGTTGGTAGGGTAGTTGTTGAGGGAATGTTATTTGTGCTTTGTGTGGTTGTTGTAGTTGGTGTAGTGGTGGTTTCGGTGGTTGGTAGGGTAGTTGTTGAGGGAATGGTGGTTGTAGTTGGTGTAGTGGTGGTTATTGTAGTTGGTGGGGTAGTTGTTGAGGGAATGGTGGTTGTAGTTGGCGGGGTTGTTGTAGCTGGTGTAGTTGCGGTTTCGGTGGTTGGTAGGGTAGTTGTTGAAGAAATGGTGGTTGTAGTTGGTGGGGTAGTTGTTGAGGAAATGGGAGTTGTCCTTTGTGTGGTTGTTGTAGCTGGTGTAGTGATGGTTATTGTAATTGGTAGGGTAGTTGTTGAGGGAATGGTAGTTTTGCTTTGTGCAGATATTGTAGTTGGTGGGGTAGTTGTTGATGGAATGGTGATTGTAGTTGGTGGGGGTGTTGTTGTAATTGGTGTAGTGGTGGTTATTGTGGTTGGTAGGGTAGTTGTTGAGGGAATGGTAGTTTTGCTTTGTGCAGATATTGTAGTTGGTAAGGTAGTTGTTGAGGGAATGGTGGTTGTAATTGGTGGGGTTGTTGTAATTGGTGTAGTGGTGGGTATTGTAGTTGGTGGGGTAGTTGTTGAGGGAATGGTGGTTGTAGTTGGTGGGGGTGTTGTTGTAATTGGTGTAGCGATAGTAATTGCGGTTGGTGGGGTAGTTGTTAATGGAATGGTAGTCATGCTTTGTGTGGTTGTTGTAGCTGGTGTAGTGGTTATTGTGGTTGGAAGGGTAGTTGTTGAGGGAATGGTAGTTGTGCTTTGTGTGGTTGTTGTAGCTGGTGCAGTGGTGGTTTCTGTGGTTGGTAAGGTAGTTGTTGAGGGAATGGTGGTTGTAATTGGTGGGGTTGTTGTAATTGGTGAAGTGATGGTTATTGTAATTGGTGGGGTAGTTGTTAAGGGAATGGTGGATATTGTTGGTGGGGTTGTTGTAGTTTTTATAGTGGTGGTTGTTGTAGGTACTGGTGTAGATGTTGGGTCTGTAAACAGAAATGAACATTAAAGACTACAAGTGAACTTCATAATCTAGGAAATATACAATGGATTATAAAACATTAAAAAGCCATTAATGGTACTACTTACCGCTTCGAACACTCACAATGACACATCGTACCTCCGAGTGATACTTGACAGAACTGTGGAAATCAATATGGTAGCTGATGAAGTATATTCATATATTTAAACCTAGAAAGTATGTCTTGCTCAAGGAGGACTTTTTCCTTAACTCTGCACAAATATAAGTGTCACATATGTAAATTTCCTCACATATTATTATAAACACTTGTACACACGTGTACAGACGTGTATCCCCATCCTCTGTTAAGATAATTTAGGAAACCGTATATTTCCAAAACTCCTTTCTTTCTTTCATTTCATATATGCAATATTGACTGACAGACCTTTGTCATAAGAAACACAGTTTATAGTTTTTATTTTTCTTCTACAGTTTCCATATTATCTTGCTTTAGGGTAATGTTCATGGATAAAGTGACTGACCTGGAAACGGCCTGGACAACAAAACAGATGGGGTGGCTTTCTCCATTTTGGTTTTCAGACGGCGTCCAACTCAGGATGAACTGTCCAGCTCCCAATGTAGTCTGGATTGTGTTGTACGGCCCACTAAAAAGCAGCTCAGAAATTCTTTAACAAACATGAGAACAAAAGGCGTGGAAAGTTAAATAAGCATTTCCAAAACCTCTATGCCTACAACTTTAAAAAGTCTTGAACAGAACCATAACAGTTCCAGAATACACTCGTGCACCTGAAAACCATTGCGGAATAAAAGAACATTTATGTGGGTAAGTGTTTCTTATCTTATTGGAGAAGGTTCTGTAGGACATCATTAACCCATGGTATTTTTATTTATAAAGTTTTTTTTCACTTACGTGGAGATATTTGCTTCTGCTTTAAAGCTGATTTTCAGGGTCTGATTGACAGTGGCGTAAAGCTGAGCTCTGTTGTCTGGGGTTGGAGGCAGAAACTTGGGCAGATAAAGTCCCTCTGTGCAGGATGGCACCACAGGATCCACTGGAACAGTAGAAAGAGCAAAGATTTAATCCACACTGAAGTTTTCTGAGGATTGTAATACCTGTTGGTCCCTCCATCCATCAGTCTGTCCATCATCTACCAATCTCTTAAAAAAAAAAAAAAAAAAACCCTGCTGGGTATGATATATTTGCTACAAGGTGGCAAAATGTAGAACATTAGCTATAAACATTTATCAGTTGCTCAATACCCGCCAATAAAACGACGAGAAGAAGAAGAGTGGTCGCAGAAGAACAGCAGCGGAAGGATTGGAAAGATGGATGAACGTGAGAGGGATCTCACTAAATGGGAGGGATTTCTCTTTCTCACCCTACTCCTCCCATTTATTTTCACAATCACGCTCTTCTACAAATTGTTTTACTTAGCCAGTAACCTCTCAAAATCCTAACTGAAGCATAATGTGTTTTATTGTGATCTTGTTCTTGTCATAAAAATTAAAAAGTAACCCTACAGTACATTATGATACATTTCAAAATTCTTAAAAAAGTCATATTATGCTTGTCAGCTTTTTCCCTTTCCTTTACTGTATTTTCTTTTTTGTGCATGTAATAGGTTGGAAAAGTGAAATACCCCAAAGTCCACCATAAAGGGAGCTACCATCTCCCACAGAAAATACTGCTCCTAAACTGCCTGACAAAGCTCGATTGTAGTCCAGCCTTTACGTCCATAACCCCTCTGTGTCACTTTTAACAAGCCTCCTAATGCTCGCTCGCGGCTAGTGTGGCACATTTTATCTACATCTCTGTGGTTCTGTGTTAATAAACAAATGTGCTAATCAACAAAATTTTAACAAAATTTCAAAACATCTTTTTATTTGGGTACACTATTACACCATACATGTTTTTATATAATTTATAGCCATAGTACATCAGTAAGTCAACGTTTATACCCTTCTATTAAAATCAAGCTGAAGTATATGCAATTTCTATTTACTCATGCTTTTTAAGATAAATTTCCTGTTTGAAGCACCCGCCCCCCCAACCTCATGTGATGACACATTCATTTTGTCATGTGATTCTAGTCATGTCCATTCACAGCAAGGTTTTGGCATCAATACCTTTGACTTGGAGAAGGGGGCAGAAGTAAAAGGTCATTCACTTATGCTGTCCTAATATACCTTAAATCACAAATTAGTGATTTATACATAATCTTATTGAAGTAGGCTAATACATACATAAACATGTAAGTGCTAAATTTATATGCCCTTTTGTGTTTAAATACCAGTCTTACCAATGAAAACAAACTGGACAGGTAGTTTGCTTATAGCGTTGTTGGTAGTTATCGTCGTCTGCACCCCGTTAGTTTGAGTCAGGGTGATAGGTTTCCTGGGAAAGTCCTCCATGACCAGCTGTACGGCGTATGAACCTTGACTACTGCTACTGGTTGGGCTGAATGACAAAGTACAAGACTGCAAGAGGACGAAAAGGGAAAGAGGTCAAACTAACTAAAACAAATTAATAATAATGAAATGAAAATAGTGGTAATAAGGTACATTTAAACACATAAATTCACATTGAATGGTGAAATTCCTAAGAGGAGTTTATATTTAACACACGTTTAAGATATAGGCCTACACATTAATAAATGAAAGATAAAAAGTTTATCTTTATATGAGCGCCATCAAATACACCTACTACTCCTGTGAAGTCAGCTATTTGCATGAACTGTGTTTGCTTCTGTCGGATTACGGGTGTGTTGTTGGGAAGTCGACGAAATGCATGACAATGTGCGGAGCTGTAGCCTAAATGCTATAATTGTTTCCATGACTATTCGGCTTATTGATGGTTGTGACGGCCAAAATCATCAGCATTGCTACATTTGTCCTGTGTCAAAGAAAGCTTCATCGAACCTTCAATTTAATTGAAAACACATTAGGCCTACTGTGTAAAGTCAGTGGTGAGATGACATCGCTCACCAACTTGCTGACAAAGATTATGCCTGCGCTGTCTGACCCCGTCTTATTAACTGGGCATCGTCAAATAATTTAGTAATTCTTCCTCTTCTGAAAGATTCGCGCAGGTTTCTGTCTCCACAGCGCCATCACAAGCCCCTTCTGGCAGCTCCTAACCACTTGAGAGACCTCTGGAGCTGTCTTAAATAACTGGGAGAGAATAGGTGTGTTTGCCTACTTTATGCGGCACTGGGCAGCGCTGGTTAGAAATTGTGTCCGACTTTCACTGGCGCTGCAAAACGTCACCGTGTCCTGCGGCTGCAGGAGCCGAGTCCGGCGGCCGCAGTTGCTTTTCCCCGGCTGCACCAAATTGGAACCACACTTTTGCCTGGTCAGTCATTGATCTCAGCTCACGCAGATAGAATGTGTCCGACTTGACAGCGCCGTTTTTTTTCCTGCCCCTGCAGTCAACTGCAGCTCACATTAGACTATCAAGTCGGTGTAAGTCAGTCGACATAAGTCAGCCACCGTCATCTCTTAAGTGATTCTTAGCTTTGAGAAATTTGATAACTTGCACTCTTAAAAATGATGGGTTAAAAATAACCCAACCGCGGGATCAATATTGCACCAGACCAGCAGTAGTTAATTTGACCCAGCAAGACGAGTCAGTCATATTTAACCCAACAGATTGAGTTAAATATTCTACCCAAATGCTGGGTCAAATTAATTACAATTCTAGGTTGATTCAACTACATATTATGCTGTGTAAAATTAACCCATATGCCAGATTAAGTCTAACACATTCAGTACAATTTAGAAAATAAATTGCAATTGACTACCCATTTAAAACTCTTAAACTACAAACCTAGAACAGAATACATGTGAGATTTAGGCATATAATATATTATTATGCAATAAACACTTAAACAATACAAAAACAAAACAATGGAATCTTTGAAAATTTATTACATTAATATTGACAATATATATACTGGAACTGGTGCAGTTCCTAACAATATACTGGAACTTGTTGAAACACATCCAGAATTTTGATTAAACTGGTTGAACCGCTTGTAGAACCGCTATTTTCCAAATACTGTCTGGCTATATTTGATGCCTGTACCCAAAAGTATAATAAAACCTGAATATGCATGTGTGCGTGCAGTCTTGACCTGAGATATATTGATAAAATGAATAAAGTTTCCTCTTCAGAAACTTGTGCTTCGAGGACCCACAGCCTTATGATCGATGAAGGAGTGATTCAAAATTGGAACTTTCGCACCGCGGCCACGGCCAACTTTGTATGTTGGGGGGGGGGGAGTAATCCTGGCAGCTGCCTCAGGGCAAGTTCCCCAACGCCATCTGTAGGAAGACATAGGTGTCAATACGATGTGAAATAGCATACCAACCTTTGATTTCACAATACCAGCAATTTCATCGCATAAATATCCAGCATTTTCCATAGCATTCCCTGCGCATTTACAAGATCTGCTGACAATATATTACCTGGTGTTAAACCATCCAGGGGCAATGTTAGATTCCCCTCCTGTCTTGCCAGGTACAGGACCTTCTCTGCATAAATGGGCAGCCAAGTTTCAAAAAGCTTGGATGCAGCTTCCCCATGTAGGACAAGAAAGTCCTGTGCAATCTATAAAATGGAAGACACATTTTTTAATTCCAATTCAATGTGGCACACTTATAAAACATTATAAACAATGTATCCTCAAATGCAAGATCATTTTCCCCTATACCTACCATGCCTTTGGTCATTAGGCGAGGGAACTCTTCAAGGATTTGATCAATAGTCCAACTGTTTTCTCTGATCCACTTTGCCCTGTAGACTGCCGTGTTTTCCATATAGGTCTCTACCTGGCTGAGGGGCTGAGAATTGTTTCTCAACCATTCTTTAAACTGTGACGCACGTTTGTCTGATATGGTACATTCTGTAAAGAACAACAAAGTTGTCAGTCACTGAAATATGGATGTTTTGCTTCATCAAATATATATTTTAATAATTACCTGGTATGAGAGGCCTTGCAAGAGCAGCATCATCTGGCGTTTGTGGTGATGTCATCTGTGCCATGCTCCGCAACCTGCTGGTTGATCTCAGCCGCTTCCTGATGTTCCGCAGCCTTTCCTCTAGGAATCCAGTGGCTGGCCGGTGGCTCCATCCTGGGGTGTACCATATTTCCTGCCAAGAAATCAAAATCTTTAATGAATAGAGATGAGGCACATTTGACTGACAGCATGGGCTACGGTTAGAACAGGGTTTGTCTGTACGTCTGTCTGTCCTCAGAGAAGTAGATCAATTATTGTTCCTGCTGCTTAGTGCATAACAGCACAGATATGTTTCAAGGAGGAGTGAGCTGTATTTTGTCTGTTAACTGACGGATTCAGCTTTTACGCTCAATGTATGCTGCTCCACGCTCCGTTGCCAAAAATAGTGCGTCGAGGTTGTGACTTCCAGACAAATTTAAAGCCTCAAATTCCCAATTACTTATTTACAAGGACCTGCGGGACAATCATTTTCACATGTACGAACCCTAGTGTCTATTATTTGGTGATGATTCGCCAGAAACATGAGATCTAAATTGGAAATCTAGCAAAAACAGAAGGGGGCCTGTTGTAGAGCCCTCGGCTGACTCTAGTTAACTAAGTAAAGTTGAAATTGAGAATCGAATTGGATTGCAACCTTGAAAAAAAAAAACAAAAAAAAAAACAAACAACCCAAATAAATATCATTTTTCAAAAAACACTCACGCTGCCACTGCTTGATGAGTCTTTCAAACAGGCAGACTGAACCAAACCCAAAGCCAATGCCTTTTTGGTTTCTGATGTAGGACTGTAAAAGAGAAAAAGCTTTTTTAATTTAAGTAAAATGAAAGTACATGTTGTACTTGTTACTTATGTTGAAATATATTAATTCAATTTCAAAATGGGAATGTTGACGTATTTAACAGGAGCCCTATTCTAAATATAAAAAAATAAATTACTTCTCTCCAAACTTCTCAACGAGGTACGACACCAAGATACGGACGAGGAGACGTCTCTGACTAGTTGTGATGACATTATCTTCATCAAGGCTCTCAACTATTTCCTTGCCATCATGTAAGCAATGTAATGTAATGCAATGTAATGAACAGTTATCTCACATCGCATCACAAATGTTTCACTCTTTTCAAGCACTACTATTGTACAGCAAAATATAACAGTGTTTAAGGTGCTAATCAAATGAATTTAGCTGATTATAAGAAAATTACTAGTTTTTATCCAGGTGGATTTGCTAATTTAAGAAGGGGAAAAAAAGCATCTTGATCAATCAACATACACAAGATACATTCAATTTTGTTTCAAAATTTTAGCTTTGATTAATTGCCCAGCCTACTGTTGATTAAACAAAGTGACACCCGAGTCTTAAAGTGGAACTTACAAACTGTGGAATGATGTGTATTGTCTGTATCTGCTGATTTAGTGGTACCACAGCAGCTGCTTGATCCTCCATGGGGTTTGGAGGCGTGGCAGTTGGTGTGACATCAGAGATTGTAGGTGGGACAGCAGGGACAACAGCAGGTTCAACCTAAAAAAAAATCGATGTCAGTTTAATAAACAGTGGCAGCCACCTAGAATAGCTTGCTAAGCATCAGTAATGTAAACTCCTGAATGGATAGGAAACAAGGTGACAGGTGGGGGAGGGTCAAGAGTCAAGATATAAAACTGTGCATTTTTTTTAACCACATCAAAAAACTGCATGCAGTATGCATGGTGTGACGTGTACTGGCTGGCATTCTCACAGAATGTATACTGTAGTGAACTGGTTGGTAAATGAGGTTAACCTCTTGCCCCTCTGGGTGTTGTGTGTTGTTGTGTGTGAAACAAACAAAAAAAGAGCTTAAGCAAAAATACTATTTCTATTGCATTACCTATTCATATGTCATCATGCAAACGCAACAATAATCCAATTAGAAGATACAAGCTAGGCCTTTTTTATTTAGCATCCCAAAATCCTTCTCTCTTTACAATTCATATGACAAATTGTATACATGTAAATTGTCTATGTTCTTACTGCACAATAATATTTGTGGCTGCTCACAGTATAAAGTTAGCTTTCAGAGCACATACATATATATTTGTTAATGTCACAGGCCCCGCGCAGAAAAATAGACAGATCGACTGACAGTTCTGCAAAATAAGTGCATCCGATCTTTATATGTAATAGATCACTTAATAAACCAAACACAAATTTGAAGTAAACTCATAATGAAGACTATAACCTTAACTGGAATAAATTTGAATCGAATCAACGTAAACGCATTTCACAATCACCTCGTGTTACAGCGTTCACAAAATGGAGGACAGTCTGCATTATGTGCATATCAACATATTCACAACCCCAAACGTCATTACCCGAATTATCTGCGGTATGAACATATACAATTGCATTACAGATCTCGTGTGCATATTATCAAGTTGTAACAATAATACCTGCAAAATAACAGGAAAAAAATTGATGAGTAAAAATCCGTGTCACGTCGTAGCAAAGGCTCAGCAAATGTAATGGCGCGCAGGTGCACACACAAGTTCCTAATTTAGAGTCTTCTTCTTCTTTTAAAGTTTTTTGGCGGTTGGCACACAATGATATGGTGCATTACTGCCACCAACTGGTAGTGTGGAACTGAATGAAAAAAATCTTAAATCCTCTCAAACATATTTATTATTCTAAAATAATGAAAACCAATTCCGTAACACTTATCTTTAGAATTTTTCCTAAAGTTTGTTTTGCGATTAACTCCTTTACACAAAATGTGCACATACTTTGGCGTGTCACATCAACTCTTCACTCAAGTGGCCCTTGTCGTTTGCCAGGATGCCATTTTAGAATTTGTTCTTATCTATTGTGGGTCACCACATAACTTAAATAAATGCATTTAATCAGACATATCAGATTATCTCACTGTTTTTACATATTTTAATCAAACACCTAAAAGCTTCAGCAAAAACAAGCACATTCGTTTATAGCCATTTAAAATAATAGCAAAGCAACTAACTGGCTGTTGGCTAGTAAACGAGTGAATCACCTGGCTAGCTTGAAAAAAGCTGGCAAATTTGCCTTGCAACCATGACCATATGCCCATGGGCATTATGAACTTGTTTAATTAATTCATTAATATAATTCAGACTAAACGGATAAGTTAAGGTTTAAGTTAGGCTATCAGTGCTTCCATGATAACGGCTAAATGGCTAACGTTAACTACGTAGTAAAGCCAAACCAACCAACTAGCCTCGACAATATAATGATACTGCTTTAATAGGTAACGCAACACATACAATGTTAATAAGAAATGTAGTGTACACATACCTTTTTATTATTTATTTTCCTCGCTGGACGACCAGTCAGGTTCTCTGCTGTGACGAGCGCTCGGTGTGTGGACTCTGCTGATGATGTTCGAAGCACAAATAACCCACTTGCTGGGTCAAACGATATATGTTGGGTTGATGGATTTTGACTCAACGCATGAGTTGAACAAAATTACCCAATTTCCATATAAATAACCCATAATGGGTAAAACATTTCCTAACCCAGCGGTTGGGTAGATTAAATAACCCAGCATTATTTAGAGTGTTCTTTTATTCTTAAGTTTAAAAGTAGGAGTAAATTAAATGAATTCTCAGCACTTAAGACTAAAATGACACTTTGAGAAGCTTGATAAATACTGGCCCAGACCTATAAGTTTCCTTCGCTCTCTTCCCCATGCCTGCTAACAGATGTGTGTGTTTCACACTCACAGAAATCTTATTGCAATGCTTACTTAATTTACTAACATTTAGCATTATTTACAGATTATGTGTGGTCTCCATTTTTGTCACAGACTTTTAAATCAAGTTGTGACAATGACTTAAAGAAGTGTTACTGTGGACTTTGACGACTTACTGTTGTGAGGTTGAGAACAGATGGCAGCGTGCAGTCGTAACACTCTGACAGTGCTGTGTTTGCGAATCTGCATTTAACTTCATCTCCATCAGGGTCAAACGCCAACAGGTTGAAATCTCTATGACAGTTCGAAGGAACTCTGAGAGCGAGAGAAAGAGAGAGAGAGAGAAATTGGTAATTTTGGCATTGTTCAACCCACTGCATTAGTTTCCATGTTTCCATGAGCCAGTTAGCCAACATAGCTGTGCCAAACTAAATTCTGGATTGTCTTGTCCACAAAGAGGTATTTTTTAAATACACTTTACACTTATACACTTAAAAGACACTTAGTCTGGTGTATTTTTAAAAAATGTATGTTTAACTCTATAAAATAAAACAAATCAGTTAGAATTTCAAATGTTGGAGTTGCAGATTCAGAGTTGAACTCAAGGGCCTGTGTCCACCAAAGTGTTTTTTACCAGCTGAAAACGCCTAGCCGGGTACTGCTAGGGTGCGTTTTGGAGACACAGTGTTTTTTCGAGATGCTGTGGTTGCTATGATACATAATTTCCATGGAGGCGATGTGCTGCAACTAGGGTAGCCTACTTAATTTTTAGAATGTCACCACAAAGTATGTATAGGCTTAATTGCTCTGTACGCGGGTTCATGAGATGTGCTCGGTGTGGTGTTTGTCCCGCCCCTCCTGCGCTGTGATTGGACGGCTGGGTAAAAAGTGACAGCGAGGAGCGCTCAGCGCCCAGCGCGGAAAAGACGCTCAGTGCCTCGTCACGCTTCTGGCATTTTTACCAGCTCGGAAAAAAGCGGCGCTCCCATTGCAATGAATTGAAAAAAACAAATAAACGCTTTGGTGGATACGGTCCTAAGATAAAGTAAACTTATCCCCAAACATTTTCAGATGAAAAAAATCATTTAAAACCTGACCTTGTTGTTTACAGCAAATAATTACACTATAGGCCTGATTTACTAAAGGTTTGCATGAGTAAAAACGTGTGTAAACTTGATATCACCAGCAAATTATAGCATGTAAGCTGATCTACTAACGGTGTGCACGCAGCGTGACGTCTTTCAAAAGCACCTGTTGTTCCTTTAGTACTTTTGCCTTAATGAATATGCAATTTGGGGCGTAACATGCAAATGTATTTATTTACTACACGCAATGTAATCTACCAAGCCTAAACGCAATTTCATGTGAGTGCAACAGCCTCTGTATTTCATAGCTACGTTTGACAGAAAGGTGCAAACCGCCAAGTGTAACATAGAGATGGCTTCTGTTATTGTTGCCAGAAGGAGACACAGCCGTAATGAAAGAAAACGTAGAGAAATTAAAAATATTTGAGATTAATATTGTATAGCTAATATATAGAAATAATAAATTTTATTTTATTTATTCGAAGAACAATATGAATAGAGTTTTTTTTTTTTTGCTATTATCCTTTAGCTTTGGCAATACTGTTGTATGAAAATTCATGCCAATAAAGCAAATTTCGTTTCGACCTGATATCTTTTCTCCGTGAGATGGAAGAGTTTAGACAGTTGCGTGGTGCTGCGGAGAGGCCCCAGCTGCAGTAGTGCACGGATCACGCGTAAAATTCATCCAGCCAGAGGGAACGATCACCAACTGTTCACAGCGCGCCGATCGTAATATAGCGACGCAACCCATTGTAGGTATCGGAGAGGGTGTGTACAGGGACAGGAGATCTCGGAGCGACCGGGCACTGTGCGGACGGTCGGTGATTGTTCCCTCTGGCTGGATGAAGCACGATCTGCTGGCATTTCCTCGTGTCTGGGTCATTCCAACATACACACACAAAACCCTCATTTAAATACTCCCACCTCCATTGTGTGCTCATGTTGTCATCTACGCAATAATTCTTAGTAAATCATGACAGGTACTAAAATTGCAATATTTTAGAATGCACACGCAATTTAGCACTCTTTATTCGGGATGTTAGTAAATCTATGTAAGGTACTGAAGGTGCTAATGATATAGTGATTTCAAAATGTGACACACAAAAGTGTTTAAAAACATTAGGTATATAAAACGCTAGAAGCACGTACATAGAGGAAGCTTACCTCACATCTGGCAGTATGGTGGTCTGGGGTGATCCATTGGCCTGGCTGGTGTCCGAACGGTTCCTCAGCTCAACCAGAGTCAGGGCTCTCCATGATACGATGTTATTTATATTAGTTAACCAGTTACCACCATCTAACCTTCAGTGGAAGTTCATGAGAAAGTCTGTTTTTACTGTGCTCCAAAGAACCTGAATGCATCTATTGTAGGTGTGTTTAGCTAACTTGCAAGATATTGTCTCCTAACATAAATCTCTGTTTTGCATGAAGCCAACCGAGCAGCAGCACTGACTCTTTCTGCCAGAAGCTGTCATAATTAGATTTTTTACACAGTTCTTACGTTTCACTTTTCTTAACTTGGTTGTTTTAACTACATATTTTATCAGACATCTGGATCTTAAGTTATTATAGAAACTAGTTGAGCAAACGTTAGCTGTAGTGTCCTCTGTCTGCCAAACAATTTGTACCGCTTTTCATTAAAATAAAAACTTTTTACATTGTCATGGTGCACTTACCAAAGCCGAAAGGGAGCATTGCTGGGAAGCTGCCGAACAGAGATTCCCTCTCTCTGACACCACTCTCCACTGCTTTCCGTGTCTACAGTATCCAGCACTAAGCTCTCAGTCCCACAATTTCCGCTTTGACATTCCAAACTTAAATCAAAACAATAGAGGCCGTTCACCTTATACCGAAGGACCACCTGTAGTATTACAATAAAGATGTGTTATGGCATTAATGACAACATCCGTGGTACAAAAAGGCAGTTTATTGGGGTGCTAACTTGGGAAAAGATGGTGCTTTAAAGCCATATATTTGCATTTGTTTGTGATCCTGCTGACAGACAAGACTTGTTATAAATCATTATCATTCTCTCTTTGTTTTTGTTTGGTAGTGTGTCTGTCTGTTGTTTTTTGTTTGTTTGTTTTTCTCCGCCACAAGTCACCATCCCCGTTCTCTTGCAGGTGTTGTCCTTTCTCTGTGTCTCTGTGGTGTTTCTATCCCCCATCCCCATGTCTGTCCCCTGTCCGGCTCGGTGACAAATAAATTTAAATACATAAAGTATAATACTCTCTTGTTAAAGTGAAATTGGTCTGGCACAATATGGTATCCAGCTCCTCATACTCTATACCAGACTGCTGGGCAGGACAGGTATAAAAAAAAATTAAAAAATAAAATCATTATCATTTTGTTGAGCCTACTTTAAGGGTTGTTATCACATCAGGCATGTTCCATACACAAACAACAAGAACCACATGGAAAGAAAATGAACAAAACAACGGACAAATGTTAAATCCTTTAGTGTGGAATATTTTTAAAAAGATATATTGATAATCCCTTGTGTCAAATTTTTCTCCCAAGGATTTCTGAAACAGACTTTACTGAACTTTCCACTGTATTACTACCCACATCCCAGAAATGCTTTTATCATGATTTTATTGAAATATTTATCATTTTTGTCACACTGTCAAATTTCAAAATGTGAACAAATTGGATTAGAATGAAACTGTACATACCATCATGGATCCATCTGCGTTAGTGTTTTTTGGGTAGTAAGTCATCACAGTTCCATGAAAATGAGAAGCCTGGGCGCTGCAGACCAGCAGCAGCAGCAGAGGAAGCAACATAGTGTACATCCACTTCCAAAGACAGCCTCTCCTTCCCACATATCTCCCTTTATATATTTGGCTTTCTGACATGCGGAAGGAATCATTTAGATTTTAGTGGGTGTAGAAACAGAAAAGGGCACTGCATCACAAAATGCAAGGGCAAACGTAATATAATCCAGAAAATACCATTTTAGTAACACAGATGCCTTGAGGCAACGTCTGTCAAGCTGGAAAGCTGTCAAGCTGTCAAGCTGTCAAAAATTTGATTTGACGTCAAACATACGTCAAAATGTAGAATTACAATGTTCTTGTGATCTACCATGAATGAATGCAGAGGCTGCCTGTGTGAAACAGTTATGAGTCAGAGGACTCCAATGTTTTAGCATTACGAATATGTACTCCACTAAGACAGTAGGGGGCTGCAGAGCACTTTCTTACCGCCGGTTGGCGACTGTTTTGATGACGTAGCTGTCGTAATCTTGCCATTCTGTGAAGACAGTCAAGACCAACTGCACTGGAAGTTTCCAGTGTTGTTCATTTCTCCTGTTTTACAGGTCAGTGAGTTACATAAAAGCACAAAAATTATAATTAGGCATAGTGAATCATTATCTCTTGTGTTATTATGTTTTTTTTCGTATTCACTGTGTTATTTGATTACAAGTTACTTATACTCTGCTATGTGGACGCAATAACAATAACTCTGTTTTAAGCTATCAAGACTCCATCTCTCACCTCAAGCAGTGGTGTACAAATAATTATGTTCCGCTGAATGTGGCAAAAACAAAGGAAATGTTAATCAACACACCCAACAACTCCAGCACAGTCCAAACCTCACCCTCAACCCTACACGCATCAATAACGAAGCAGTTGAAAGGGTGGAGTGCTTCAGATACCTTGGACTCACTCTGGACAATAAAGTGAAATTTAATCAACACACAACAGATACTTTCAAACGTTTCCAACAAAGACTCTGCCATCCGTAACCTCAAATCCCTGTTGCACCACACCTTCTGCTGCTGCTCTACAAAAGCATAATTCAACCCATTAAGCCACCTGTCACCCCTCCTTTGCAAGCATGTAGGAGAAGCTACAGTGGCTAACACACGCTCTGTCGGCTGTTGTTCTAAATCAAGCAATCATGCAGTTGACAATGTTCACATGCTCTCACGCTCCACATCGATTTTCTCATGCAGTGAAGTGTAACTGATAATGCGAGTGAACTCCACCCAGCTATGCGATTTCGCGCTGTGAGTCGCGGTACAATAACTGAAAGTGTTTTGCATAATAATAATCTAATCTAAAGCAAAAACATTTCAAAATATTTATAGTTTAACTCTAAACACAAACTTTGCAATAAGTGTTCAAGTTGAAACAGCAGGGGTCGCTGTGGTTGTAGATTTCACGATACTCTCGAGGCCAGTGAAGCTGTAGAGGACCTTCAAGTGTGTTTGGACTGAGCTGACTGGGATGTTTTCAGGACTGCCACCAACAGTCTGGTTGTGTTTACTGATGCCGTGACATCCTACATCAGTTTCTACGAGGACAGCTGTGTACCATCATGGACCAGGGTGAGGTATAACAACGGCAAACCCTGGTTCACAGCTAAGTTCAGACAGCTCAGGCTGGAAAAGGAGAAGGCATTTAGGAGTGGAGACATAGCCAGGAGCAGGGCGTTAAAGTATTCTATCCTAATAATTCATTCATTTATTTCAATTCATGAGGCAGGTTTGAATCCAGCCATGGGCTTCTCTGTGTGGAGTTTGCATGTGCTTCCTGTGTTCATGTGTGTTTCAGTGTATAACGTGATATTTCTATGTGTACTGAATTTTGTAGATGTGTAATTAGTTTTCTAAAGGGAGCAGCCATGGCTTCGGCCAAGCAAGAGGCAAGGAAGTGACAAGAGCAGCTGCACAATCAGGTCGTAGCTACTCTGATCTTACATACTGTATCAAAACTTTTGGTAAATTTTTAATTATGAGCATTGGCACCACAAGTGTGTGGCTTCTCTGCTTGTTATTGTCAACCAGTAGCTCATTAATATGGAAGTCCTGAAAGCTCAGCGCACTAAAACTTAAGAAGACACATTATACATACATATTATTTATATTATACATATCACACCTCTCAGACTGAACATCAGCAGAGAAGGAGCATTATAAGCTTCGTATAGGTCGATCTTATGGCAGGGCTGATGGTTGTTCCGTTTTAGTTTGGCTTTTGTTATAATTACATTTTCTTCTTTAAAAGACCTGAATCTGTGGAGGCCGGCAATTATTAAACATCTGTACTCGAATGCAGCTTCTTCCACTCTAACTGAGATGTGATGGTGAACCACGTTCAGAACATCCGTGAACACAGTACGCTGGAACCAGTTCCGACATACCTTATACAGTTTGTGGTTAAAATGATTAGTGGTCCAGTCTTCAGTGATGCTGGTTGGTGCCTGGTTTAATTTGATTTCGGTTTCTTCCAGAAATAAAATATTGTGTAGGTATATTTCCCAGATTGTGCAAAGAATTAGAATCATTTTATAAATAATGCATCACACCACCATTTGTACTGAAGTAAATCACGGCTAATTTTGTACAGTAAAATTTTCTTTTGAAACAGTCACTTTGGAGATTAAGAGTAAAAACAAAAGACATTATTAGCTTCATGAAAATATCATTTATTCCAGGGCTGTTTTACTGGACTACAATAGTTGTAGCTTGGTGTACTTTCTTAACAGAAACTACTATTTCCTGTACATGGATATTGTGTGCATTCAAGAGCTAATGGCACTTTTTAGTCACAAGGTGGAAGTGTTGTCTCTCTCTCAATTCAATTCAATTCAAATCAAATTAGCTTTTTTGGCATGAATGTGTAACAACAATATTGCCAAATCATCATACAAACTACATAAGAACAATCAACCCCATACATTTCATTAAACAAGTAATTAAAGCGTGTGTTTTTGTGTTAGAAAAATTAAAATATATTAAAAATTAAAATAAATAAATAAAACAGTATGCATGTGTGTGTGTTAAATATATATATATATATATATAAAACATTAAAATAAATAGATAATACCTTAAATGTGTGTATTGAATTAATTTTGTCCACAGCAGAATTTACACCAGAGTTATTCTGGGGAAATGTTTCAGTTAGAAATAAATTAGTTAAATCATGTATGTTTTGATTTTCAAGTGCCTTTTGGTAAGCCCCCATGCTGTCTGGGGTCCATCTGTATGGGTATGTGCTGTTAAACAGTTCACAGGCACTAGGGGCCCCAGACTCAGCCCTTTTCAGATAGATAGTGATTTTGCTGTGGTCTGAGAGGGGTGTGAGGGGGCTGACTGTGAAAGCTCTGAGAGACATTGGATCTAGATCTGTAATGAAATAATCTACCGTACTGCTGCCAAGAGCTGAGCTGTAAGTGTAGCGACCCAGAGAGTCCCCTCGTAGCCTGCCGTTGACTATGTACAGACCCAGCGTACGGCAGAGCTGTAAAAGCTGCATACCGCTTGTATTAGTAAGCTTGTCAAAGCTCTTTCTAGCAGGACATTCAGGGAGGGGGAAGCAGGTGCTTCCAGATAGCTGTTTGTCTCCCTGGATGTTCATAGTGTCAGCTCTTTCCCCTGTTTGAGCCTTCAAATCCCCACAGAGTAATACATTTCCCATGGTTTTATAATCCTCCTCAAGAATAGAGAAAATATCTGGCTTGTAGTAGGGGGATTCTGATGGAGGTATATAGATGGCACATATGTAGACATGTTGCTCAGCACAAATTATCTGTTTGTTAATTTTCAACCATATATAAGATTCTTCTTTTTTAATAACTTTGATGGACTGGCTCAGTTCTGATTTACACCATATAATCATGCCTGCTGAATCTCTGCCTTGAGTTATTGTGGGATTTTTTGTTGGTATAATAATCTCAACGTAGCCATGAGGACAACCAGTGGAAACATCTTCTCTGCACCATATCTCCTGTAAAACTATGATGTCAGAGTCTTTTAACTCTCAATTAAAATCTGGATTTCTGCTCTTTAAACCAAAAGCTGATGATCTCAGACCTTGAATGTTCCAACATGTTATTGTAATCTGTTCAAAAATTAGACAAACACCTTAAAAAACAAATAATAATAATAGTAAACTAGATATTAAAAAATAAAACTAGTAACAAATGAAAAGAAAAAAAAGTGTAATAAAGTAAGTGAATAAAATATTAAACTTTGAGTGACATTTTCGAGTGTTTCATGTGTGAAATACTGTTAAGAATTGTCATTATATTTCTATTCTTTTAAAATGATATCCAACATGCTAAACTATGAATTATTATGATGTCTTCAAGTGTTCTCTGCTCTTCCACCTTGTAGCTATATGAGGCGAGAGCAGAGCAGGTTTAGGGGCGGGGCTGTGGCTCTTCTCACCGCTACAGCATAGTTTAGCCCAACAGGCTGCTGCTCCTGTAGTCGTGGTTCTGCTGTTGGGATGAGGGGGGGTATAGGACCTCCAGGCTGGGGGGCTCTCTGGCTGAGTATCAGAGGCCAGTGTTGTGTTGGCTGTGAAGTGGGCTGTGGGTTGTGATGTTGGTGACGCGGTGGATTTGGTGACCTGGCTGTCCTCTCTGCCAGCCTGTGGTGGATGCATGGTGGAGGTCTGGATGGTCTTGAAGGTCTAGGAGGTCCTGGAGGTCTGCGTGGGGTCTGTGTTGTGTGGTTACCCCTTGGAGTGGTAGTAAGGCTCCTTCCAAGAGCAACATCCTTCAGGGCCCTAGCAAGGGTGGGGACTGCATTTCTGTGAAGATGTATGTTATCATACAGGCAGTTCAGGTGGAGGGTCGGGTGGTGGGCTAAGAACACGTTGGGTTTGAGGGCACAGTTCCTGGAGAGGCTGATATTCACTCTCACTGTGAATGGTGTGGGGGTCTCTCCTGTGCAGCAGCGTGGATATGACTATCTTGCTGGTAGGGAAATTGGTGGAGGCTTGCTCAGTGACTCTCCTCAGGGAGTCTGCCAGTCTGTCCTGTTGGGACCTTAGGTCGTTGGTGCCTGTATGGATGATGATGTGGCTAGGTGAGCCTAGCTCAGGCACTGTTAACAGCTCCAGGGCTCTCCTGGTGTTGGGGCACCAGATCTTCTCTGTTCTGTGCCTTGGGAATAAGGTCTTTTCATCCAGGAACTTTCCATTAGAGTCCATGAGGAGGATAATGTAAGCCCCTGCCTGTGTGTGTTTGTTCAAACTCAGCTGTCAGGCGTGAGTTGACATTGTCCTGTTCTTTCTTGGCCTGGAAGTCATTGACAGTAGGAGAGGTAGACTGTTGTTGGTCCAGCTGCTCTCTGATCTGTACCAGTTCTATTTCCATCCCCAAACATTTCATTAAACAAGTAATTAAAGCTTAAAGTAATCAAAGCGTATTTGTGTTTGTTTTAAAAAAAATAAAAAAAATATTAAAAATTAAAATAAAATAAATAAATAAAACGGTAGCGTGTGTGTTAAAAAATAAAAATATATTAAAAATTAAAATAAAATAAATAAATAAAACAGTAAGCATGTGTGTGTTAAAAAAATTAAAATTAATTAAAAATAAAATAAATAAATAAAACAGTAAGCGTGTGTGTGTGTGTGTGTGTGTGTGTGTTAAAAAATAAAAATACTTCTCTCTTCTATATTACTTCTCACCAACAACAGAATTCAGAATTTCTCTCTCTCTCTCTCTCGTGCTCATTCTAAACGCAGGCGGGCTGAGTATCGGTAAACTAAATGTAGCGATATTATTGCCAGTAGCCTCCGCTCTTTGAAGACCTGCAAGACAGGTTGCATCATGAAGATTATTGCATATTAACATGGAAAATATTTTTGTTGCTGTTGCTGAGTTACATTCGGGGCTACTTCAAAACATCCGGGACTAAAATGACCTGGCAACGCCGATGGTTGTAGCCTATTTAAGTTAAAATAAAGGTTTTTTTTTTATATTTCTTTATTAATTATATGCTATAACTATACCTGATAGGCCTATATCTAGTTTTGCAGGGAATTCCCTCCTGGTTATGTCCTGATAACTATTTAGATTCTGGAAACTCACAAGCAGCGAGGATCAGTCTCTCTTCCAATGATTTGTGCTCTGCGTCGCGTATAAAAAGTTCAAGAAAATTCAACTTCAGCTGCAGGCGGGTGTGTGCGTGAGGCGAGCACAACCGCGACAGTTTCATGCCTTGTGCTAACCCGCTTCACATCACTCCAACAGGGAAACTTGCTACTGAACATAGTTTATGCTGCTCCCTGATAAAAGAAAATTGTTTCTGCTGATACCTGTTCAGACACCCCCCCCCAAGAAAACTGGATGGTAACTTGTAAAAGTGTTTGCAAACCACATGTTATCGCACTTTTGTGTATATAGCAGTACATTTAAATTAAAAGTGCGAAATACACTTAATCGCAGAAAATCATGCGATTAATCACGAACTAATATATATATACATTCAGTAAGTATGTGTGCACTCACACACACACACACACGCACACACACACACACACACACACACACACACACACACACACACACACACACACACTCAATAGTTAGTATCCACTTCAGTCATCATGGCACCCCAGGAGTGTGAATTTTTATCTCTTGCCTGAGATGAGTGGGAAAAAAGCACAAGAACTCTGTGGACATTTCTTTTAATGCAAGCTTTAATAATTTTTCTGGTTAGATATGCACACAATTACAGGCTTTACTTTGTTATCTACTTAAAGAGTCTAAACACATCATCTAGGTTACAACAAGAGGAGGACACAATAGATTGATCCAAGTATATTTCAATTTGGAAAAAGGTCTTTTTAAAGGTTAAGATATATACAACTTCTCTGTCTGACCAGGTCAGACATAGAAGCAGAGGTAAAAATGCCATTAGATTTAAAAAAGCTGATATACTGAGAAAAATAAAGATGGCTGATACTTGTTAACAAAAATATTAGGCTTTCAAAGAGGACAATTCCCCACAGGAAACAGGTTTCCAGGAGGTTTCTGGGGATAAGAAAACGCTGGAGGGGGTGTTTCGTTCAAGGCACTGCTTTTAACCATGTTTCAGTCATACAAAAATATCAATATCATTAGATGTAATAATAATATCATTGTTGTAGCTGATGCAGTGGTTGTTGTGTGTAGCGGGGTAGTTGTTGAGGGAATGGTGGTTGTAGTTGGTGTAGTGGTGGTTATTGTAGTTGGAGGGGTAGTTGTTGCGGGAATAGTGGTTGTAGTTGGTGTAGTTGTGGTTATTGTAGTTGGAGGGGTAGTTGTTGAGGGAATGGTGGTTGTAGTTGGTGTAGTGGTGGTTATTGTAGTTGGAGGGGTAGTTGTTGAGGGAATGGTGGTTGTAGTTGGTGTAGTGGTGGTTATTGTAGTTGGAGGGGTAGTTGTTGCGGGAATGGTGGTTGTAGTTGGTGTAGTGGTGGTTATTGTAGTTGGAGGGGTAGTTGTTGAGGGAATGGTGGTTGTAGTTGGTGTAGTGGTGGTTATTGTAGTTGGAGGGGTAGTTGTTGAGGGAATGGTGGTTATAGTTGGTGTAGTGGTGGTTATTATAGTTGGAGGGGTAGTTGTTGAGGGAATGGTTGTTGTAGTTGGTGTAGTGGTGGTTATTGTAGTTGGAGGGGTAGTTGTTGAGGGAATGGTGGTTGTAGTTGGTGTAGTGGTGGTTATTGTAGTTGGAGGGGTAGTTGTTGAGGGAATGGTGGTTATAGTTGGTGTAGTGGTGGTTATTATAGTTGGAGGGGTAGTTGTTGAGGGAATGGTTGTTGTAGTTGGTGTAGTGGTGGTTATTGTAGTTGGAGGGGTAGTTGTTGAGGGAATGGTGGTTGTAGTTGGTGTGGTTGTTGTAGTTGGCGTAGTGGTGGTTACTGTCGTTGGTGGGGTAGTTGTTGAGTCTGTAAACAGAAGTGAATATAAAAGATACAAGTGAACTTAATATTCCTGGAATTGAAGAATGGATTGTAAAACATGAAAAAGCAAGAAAGTGTTCTACTTACCACTTCGAACACTCACAATGACACATTGTAACTCTGAGTGATACTTGACTGAACTGTGGAAATAAATCAATACAGTAGCTGATTTACAAAATTAATTTCATATTTTTCAACATAGAAAGTCTTTCTTGCTCCAGGAGGACTTTTTCCTCACCCTATATATATACTGTATGCAAGTGGCAACACATATTATTATAAACACACATCTACAAATATGTAGTATAGATCTATACAGTTCTCAGTAAAGTATTTTTTTTGTTACGCCCATAGCACACTTGACGATTTTCAAGTATTAAGTGATTTCTATAATAACCACCACTACACCAATTTAGGAAACCCTTTCTTCCCAAAACTCCTTTATTTCTTTTATTATAACAACTATATTATACCTAGATATATGCAATATTGACTGACAGACCTTTGTCATAAGAAACACAGTTTAAAGTTTTTATTTTTCTTCTACAGTTTTCATATTATCTTGCTTTAGGGTAATGTTCATGGATAAAGTGACTGACTTGGAAACGGCCTGGACAACAAAACAGATGGGGTGGCTTTCTCCATTTTGGTTTTCAGACGGCGTCCAACTCAGGATGAACTGTCCAGCTCCCAATGTAGTCTGGATTGTGTTGTATGGCCCACTAAACAGCAGCTCAGAAATTCTTTAACAAACATGAGAACGAAGGGCATGGCAAGTTAAAGAAGCATTTCCAAAACCACTATGCCCACAAATTTAGCAGGTCTAGAACATAATATTTACAGAACACACTCCTTGTGCACCTGAAAACCTTTGTGGATTAAAAAAACATGGTATTTTAACATATAAAGGTTTATTTTTCACTTACGTGGAGCTATTTGATTCTGCTTTGATGCTGATATTCAGGATCTGATTGACAGTGGCGTACAGCTGGGCTCTGTTGGCTGGGGTTGGAGGCAGAAACTTGGGCAGATAAAGTCCCTCTGTGCAGGATGGCACCACAGGATCCACTGGAACAATAGAAAGAGCAACGATTTAATCCACACTGTTTTCTGAGGATTGCAATACCTGTTGGTCCCTTCATCCATCGGTTGATCTACCACTTTGGTGCAGACTAGAACATACATGTCAGTTTTTATGCTCCTGTGTTTGACCATTGTTTCCCACTGTCGTCCAGTTTAAATATTTTCCTTTAAATCTACTTTATTTAAAAAAAATAAAATAAAAGTAACCCTGCTGGGCGTATTTGATATGTTTGCTACAATCCCCTCGGGTAAAGCAGATGGCAAAATGTAGAACATTAGCTGTAACCACTTGTCAGTCACAAAAAACGGCACTAAGAACAACAACTAAGAGGAAGGACTCGAAGATGGATGAACATGAGAGGGACGGAATACCTGCCAAAAAGGTTAAAATCCTAATAAATAGGAAGAATTTCTCTTACTCGCCCTACTCCTCTCATTTATTTTCATAATCACTCTCTTCTACCAATTATTTCGCTTTACCAGTAACCTCTCTCAAAACCACAAGTGAAGCATAATGTGTTATATTGTGATCATGTTCTTGTCATCAATTTTGAAAAGTTACCCTACACGATACGTTTCTTTATTCTTAAAGAGGTCTTATGATTGTTGAATTTTTCCCTCTCCTTTATTGTATTATATATCTTTTGTGTGCAAGTTATAGTGAAAAAACGTCTCGGGTTACGTATGTAACCCTGGTTCCCCGAGAAGGGGAACGAGACACTGCGTCGGTTACGACACTATGGGAACGCCTCTAGGCGAAGCAGGTCTGAACGTGAATGAAATCACTCCAATCCTATTGGCTTGTTGCTAGAACGGTAAGGTGTGACAGAATAACCGGAGGAGTATAAAGCACACCTGTACACACTCATCATTAGCTTAAACTATGAAGCAGGCGCTTCAGGCGGGGAGAGAGGTGCGGCGGGCCGAGGCAGTGTCTCGTTCCCCTTCTCGGGGAACCAGGGTTACATACGTAACCCGAGACGTTCCCCTTCGAGGGAACTCGAACTGCGTCGGTTATGACACTATGGGAACGAGATACCCACTAAACCGTGCCGAAAACCCCGCCTGTCCCAGTGTGCAATAAAGTGGCACGACTAAGAGGAGAGCGCACGAGTGCCAGGTGCTGAAGGAAGGTCAAGACTGTAAAACCGAATGAATGTGTGCGGAGTGGCCCAGCCAGCCGCTAAACAAACATCCTGCAAAGAGGCCCCGGAAAAGAGGGCTCAAGAGGCCGCCATGCCTCTGGTAGAATGAGCCCTCACAGCCACAGGTGAAGGCAAACCGCGCACCTGATAGGCCAGGGAAATAGTCTGAACAATCCAGTTGCTAATAGTATGTTTGGATACAGGGAGCCCGGCCCTGGGAGACCCAAAACACACTAGCAGCTGGTCAGCCTTCCTCCAACGGGAGGACCTCAGAGTGTAAATACTCAGTGCTTCTGACAGGGCAGAGCAGATGAAGTCTCCCGTCCTCCGCCGTCACATGAGGTGGAGGATGAAATGCCTGCAGCACTGTGGACCCTGCCGCACAAGAAGGCACTTTGGGGATGTATCCTGAACGAGGGTGCAGGATAGCCCTAATATTCCCCGGGGCAAACTCCAGGCTTTGAGGGGAAACAGAAAGCGCTTGGAGATCCCCCACCCTCCTCAGAGAGGTGATAGCAAGGAGAAAGGCCATCTTGAGGGTCAAGTGCTTAGCCTCAGCTGACTCCAGGGGTTTGAAGGGGGCCTCAGCCAACGCCCCAAGAACCACTGCCAGATCCCAAGTGGGAACCTTGGACCGAGTCGCAGGTCTCATCCTCCGGGCACGACAGAGGAAACGTACAACCAAGGGAAGTTTCCCCAAGGACCCCTCCCTCAGAGGGGTGTGGAAAATAGCTGCCATGTACACCTTGAGGGTGGAAGGGGAAAGACCAGCAGAGAACCGGTCCTGGAGGAACTCAAGTACCTGAACCACCGGGCAGGTAACAGGGTCCACCGACCGCTCCCTACACCAAGTGGAGAAAACACTCCACTTCAGGCCATACATCCTCCGTGTGGACGGGGCCCTGGAGCTCAGGTGGGTCTCGACTGCTCCGGCTGTTAGACCCGCCTCTAGGTACTGTGCCCCCTCAGGGGCCAGACCCACAGTCGCCATATGGCGGGGCAAGGGTGAAGAACCCGGCCCTGCGCCTGAGACAGCAGGTCTCTCCTCAGAGGGACCAGCCACGGCGGGCCGTCCAGGAGCGACATGATGTCAGAGAACCACACCCGGGTTGGCCAAAACGGGGCTACGAGCAGTAGGCCGACATTGTCCTGGCGGACCCGCTCCAGAACCCCGGGAGCAGAGCGACTGGGGGAAAAGCGTACAGACGTAGCCTCGGCCATGAATGTACCATGGCGTCCAGACCCAACGGGGCTGGAGGAACGAGAGAAACCATAGCGGGCAGTGCGTAGTCTCTTGAGACGCAAACAGATCCATGTCTATGGGGCCGAACTCTTCGCACAAGAGCTCCACCACTTCGGGGTGAAGTCTCCATTCCCCGGGCCTCAGCCCCTGCCTCGACAGCAGGTCTGCTCCCTGATTCTGCGTCCCCGGGAGATACATCGCCCTGAGCGATAGTAACCTCTGCTGGGACCACAGGAGGATCTGACGCGCCAGTCTGTCCAGAGGGCGTGAGCGCAGACCGCCCTGGTGATTCAGATAGGCCACCACCGCTGTGTTGTTCTCTTCGGAACGAACCAGAACGTGGTGGCCTTGGAGATCGGGCAGGAAACTCCTTAGAGCCTGGAACACCGCCAACATCTCGAGACAGTTGATATGCCACTCGGATTGATGCCGGCGACAAGACCCTCCCAGCACGGGCCCCTGGGACAGGAACCAAGTTTCCTTCCAAACTGATAGGGAACGAAGACACTTGCGCGTAACCCAAATCAGACGGAGAGGATTTCCCCTCGGGGAAAAACCCTTGTTCCTTAGCCACCACTGCAGGGGTCTCATGTGCAGCAGTCCAGATGGTATTACGCTGGACGCAGCCGCCAGGAGACCCAACACTCGTTGAAAGTGTTTCATAGTGATGGCGTGGCCTAACTTCACCCCTTTCACGGCAGCCAATATGGTGTCGACATGTGCCGGATACAATTGTGCCCGCATCGTTGTCGAATCCCATACAACCCCTAAGAACGTAGTCCGTTGGGTGGGCGCCAGCACGCTCTTCTTTGCGTTGAGCCTCAGCCCTAAACGCCGCAGATGAGCCAGAACGACATCTCGATGCCGAACCGCCAACTCTCGAGACTGGGCTAGGATGAGCCAGTCGTCGATGAAGTTGAAATCCGGATGCCCTGGAGCCTCAGCGGGGCCAGTGCTGCATCCATACACTTGGTGAATGTGCGAGGGGAAATGCCAGGCCGAATGGAAGAACCCGATACTGGTAAGCCACACCCCCGAAGGCAAACCTCAGGAACTTCCTGTGAGAAGGACGGATGGAGACCTGGAAATAGGCGTCCTTTAGATCTATCGTGACGAACCAATCCTCAGATTGGATGTGCATCACGATGGCGGGGATGATGAGCATCTTGAACCTGAATCTCCTCAGAGACCGGTTAGAACCCGCAGATCCAAAATAGGGCACGCAGCCCTCCGTCCTTCTTGGGGACTATGAAGTATCGGCTGTAGAACCGGCGTCTCTGTCTGGGGGGGAGACACGTTCCACGGCCCCTTTCCTCAGCAGAGTACGAACTTCCTGTCCCAACACCGGACCTTGCTCCGGGCAGACCACAGTCCAAACCACCCCCTCTCTTCTGTTGAATTTGGAGGGCGGGTTTTGAACTGTAGTCGATACCCATCTATGGCAGTGCGCAGGACCCACGGAGAAATGTTCGTCAGGCTCCGCCAAG
Organism: Micropterus salmoides; assembly: GCF_014851395.1. Taxonomy (NCBI): domain Eukaryota; kingdom Metazoa; phylum Chordata; class Actinopteri; order Centrarchiformes; family Centrarchidae; genus Micropterus; species Micropterus salmoides. Next base: position 32,768,603 of record NW_024041150.1, read on the forward strand.
CCTCTGCAAAGTCTGCCAACGGAACCAGCCCCTCGGGACTGGTGGTCGGTGTCTCGTGTGATCTTCTGGTGGACCCCTGAAGCCCCAGAACGGCAGGGGGGAGCCGCCGAAGATCCACGGTGAGTGAGTCGGGACACCGCCTGAATGCAGACCCTCAGGGCAGGCAGTACGGCGTGGACTTGATGGTGGCAGGTGCGTCCTGAACGTGTAAACGGCGGGATAACATCACCTGTTGCCACAGCGGAGGGGACCTCGGTCGGCCTCCGGGGGGGGGGGGGTGCGGGAGGGGAGAAAGACTCCCCTATCCCGGTCTTCCCTGAGCTCCGTCGGGACTGGATGACGGTCCTCAGATCGCGTCTCTCAGACGGCTGAGGGTGAGAGCGCCGTCTCGCTGCTCCAGCTCCTCGGGGGGGCCCCCGAGAAGCGACACTCTGCTTCCTCTCCTCTCCGTAGGAGCTCGTAGAGGGAAGGGACCTACGCCTGGCAGCCTCAGCTGCCTTGGGTCCAGACTGGCGAGGGAGGTACTGGCGGAACGCTTCGCACTGCGTCTAACGCTTCGTGGTTCTGCAAAGCTCCGCCAGATCTTCCTCGGAGGGACCCCCCCTCTGAACCATCTCCTGTAGCAGGTTGGCTTGGTAGGCTTGAAGCACCGTGGTGTGCAAGCTCGCACCTGCCTGGCCCGCTGCCATGTATGCCTTCCCCACAAGCGTGGATGTGGTGCGACATGGTTTGGATGGTAACGCCGGCTTCTCCAGGGAGGACGCAAGTCGAGGGGAGAGATAGCTCGCAAGCAATGCTGGTAGACTTCTTCTTCAGGTAAGACATACTGCTCGTAGGACTGGAGCTTTCTTCAAACAACATACAGAGCGCCTGCTGAATAGAAAAAAGCTAATGATGAGTGTGTACAGGTGTGCTTTATACTCCTCCGGTTATTCCGTCACACCTTACCGTTCTAGCAACAAGCCAATAGGATTGGAGTGATTTCATTCACGTTCAGACCTGCTTCGCCTAGAGGAGTTCCCATGGTGTCGTACTGGCTGAAATGCTTTTGTTTTATATGACTGTGCATGTGCAGAGCCCAACAAGGCCTAACAGAAGTAAGATGGTTCACTCAGTTGCTAAAACTGAGCCTTCAACACACTGGGTGAAAAGAAGTGCTTTTAGCAATGTGCAGTATGACAAAAATCTTGTGTTTTTTTCAAATTTAACCATGTAAACCTATTCTGATACAACCTCTAAATGTAATTATGAACCTGAAAATGAGCATAATATGATCTCTTTGTGGTGTCAACTTTCACAAAAGTGCAATAACGTGTATGGTAGGTTGACAGCATGGTTCACCATTTGTTGTACACACAATTCATTTTCAGTTAGTTCTTTGGTAATTTGGGACACAGTTTAGTTAGTTTATGCCTTTGCTTTCAACTGTAATGAAATATAATTAAATATTTTAAACTTATTTCTTTACCGTGAATTAAATTAAATTAACTTTGTGTCTAAAGTAACTTGATATTATATTTTAGCCTATGATTTGTTAGCTTAATTTATTATTACATCAGTAAATGCAAACAGGCTAGATAATTAAGATTAAGATGTTAAAATGATTTAAAAATATATAAAATATTTATTTTATTTATTTATCTGTTTATTGGGTGGCCTCCTATTCTGAAACATATATACAATTCATCATGGAAAAGAATAAAACCATAGATTTGACAAAGTGAATAGCCTAAACCTGCATGCATCACCATTGCTGTCTGATTTGATCTACATCTCTGTGGTTCTGTGTTAATTACCAAATGTGCTAATCAACAAATTTTACCAAAATTTCAAGACAATATCTTTTTATTTTGGTACACTATTACACCATACATGTTTGTATATCACATATGGACACCGTATATTACTAAGTCAACTTTTATACCTTTATACACTTACACTTTTCAAGGCAGAAGTAAAATGCAGTTTACTTATGCTGTCCCTAAATACCTGATGTCCTGATAAACTTGAATTCACCAATTAGTGATCTATGCATAACCTTATTAAAGCAGGCTAATAATAATACAGTATATAATGATAAACATGTAAGTGCTGAATTTATATGCCCTTTTGTGGTTAAATACCAGTCTTACCAATGAAAACAAACTGGACAGGTATTTTGCTCATAGCGTTGTAGGTAGTTATCGTTGTCTGCACCCCGTTAGTTTGAGTCAGGGTGATATGCTGCCTGGGAAAGTCCTCCATGACCAGCTGTACGGCGTATGAACCTTGACTACTGCTACTGGTGGGGCTGAATGACAAAGTACAAGACTGCAAGAGGACGAAAAGGGAAAGGTCAAAGGTCAAACTAACTCTGGATGTGTTGTTTTTATGGCAAACTGAGTAACCTCTGACCAGTGGGCAGAGGTGTAGGATGTCCACAACTCCATTTATTTAGGCTACAAGTTTCCTTCACTCTTTTCCCCTGGCTGGTCAACTTATGTTGTCATTTGTTTGTATTTGTGTGTTTCACACTACTTACCGGTCACACAGACACTGTATACATACTAATCTGCTAACAGAAACATCTTATTGGAATGCTTACTTATTTTGCTAACAATTAGCATTATTTACAGACTATGTGTGGTCTCCATTTTTTGTAACATACTTTTAAATCAGGTTGTGACTATTGAAAGACATGTCACTGTGGACGCAACTCACTGGTGAGAGGTTGAGAACAGACGGTGGTGTGCAGTCGTAACACTCTGACAGTGCTGTGTTTGCGAATCTGCATTTAACTTCGTCTCCATCAGGGTCAAACGCCAACAGGTTGAAATCTCTATGACAGTTTGAAGGAACTCTGAGAGCGAGAGAAAGAGAGAGAGAGAGAACATTCATATCATTCTGCATTCGTTTTCATATAAAGCATGAGCTAGTTAGTCAATGTAGCTCTGCCAGTGCTGTGTGCAAGTACATTTGTCGCAGCTACGTTATCTTGTTCAGATGGAGATATTTTTTTTTATGTTAACTGTTATTCCATTTTGATGCTGAAAATGGATACGTGTAATCTGACTCACATGCTCCTCAATATTGAAACTACTGACACTTGTTTTAACTGGGAATGATATGTTGAAATCTAAGAAAAAACGACTTTGTCTGGTGTTTTTTTTCTTTTTAAAAAAATTAATTTTTAACAGTATGAAATAAAACAAAACGGTGAGAATTTCAAATGTCGATTCTGAAGCTGCAGATTTATAGTTGAATTTGTATAGTGTGAAGATAATGAAGTAAACATAACACCCAACATTTTCAGATGGGAAAACAATAAAAAATTTTCATCTTTTCATCTGACCTTGTTGTTTACAACAATTACACTATGTAAGCTACTGAAGGTGCTAATGATATAGTGATTTCAAAATGTGACACAGGAAAGTGTTTAAAAACATAAGGTATAATAAAAAGCTAGAAACATGAACACAGAGGAAGCTTACCTCACATCTGGCAGTATGGTGGTCTGGGGTGATCCATTGGCCTTGCTGGTGTCCGAACGGTTCCTCAGCTCAACCAGAGTCAGGGCTCTCCATGATACGATGTTATTTATATTAGTTAACCAGTTACCACCAGCTAACCTTCAGTGGAAGTTCATGAGAAAGTCTGTTTTTACTGTGCTCCAAAGAACCTGAATGCATCTATTGCAGGTGTGTTTAGCTAACTTGCAAGATATTGTCTCCTAACATAAATCTCTGTTTTGCATGAAGCCACCCGATCAGCAGCACTGACTCTGTCTGCCAGAAGCTGTCATAATTAGATTTTTTACACAGTTCTTACGTTTCACTTTTCTTAACTTGGTTGTTTTAACTACATATTTTATCAGACATCTGGATCTTAAGTTATTATAGAAACTAGTTGAGCAAACATTAGCTGTAGTGTCCTCTGTCTGCCAAACAATTTGTACCGCTTTTCATTAAAATAAAAACTTTTTACATTGTCATGGTGCACTTACCAAAGCCGAAAGGGAGCATTGCTGGGAAGCTGCCGAACTGAGATTCCCTCTCTCTGACACCACTCTCCACTGCTTTCCGTGTCTACAGTATCCAGCACTAAGCTCTCAGTCCCACAATTTCCGCTTTGACATGTCCAACTTAAATCAAAACAATGGAGGCCGTTCACCTTATACCGAAGGACCACCTGTAGTATTACAATAAAGATGTGTTATGGTATTAATGACAACATCCATGGTACAAAAAGCCAGTTTATTGGGGTGCTAACTTGGGAAAAGATGGTGCTTTAAAGCCATATATTTGCATTTGTTTGTGATCCTGCTGACAGACAAGACTTGTTATAAATCATTATCATTCTCTCTTTGTTTTTGTTTGGTAGTGTGTCTGTCTGTTGTTATTTGTTTATTTGTTTGTTTTTCTCCGCCACAAGTCACCACCCCCGTTCTCTTGCAGGTGTTGTCCTTTCTCTGTGTCTCTGTGGTGTTTCTATCCCCCATCCCCATGTCTGTCCCCTGTCCGGCTCGGTGACAAATACATTTAAATACATAAATAAAACAGACAAAGGAGTATAATACTCTCTTGTAAAAGTGAAATTGGTCTGGCACAATATGGTATCCAGCTTCTCATACTCTATACCAGACTGCTGGGCAGGACAGGTTTAAAAAAAATAAAAAAATAAATCATTATCATTTTGTTGAGCCTACTTTAAGGGTTGTTATCACATCAGGCATGTTCCATACACAAACAACAAGAACCACATGGAAAGAAAATGAACAAAACAACGGACAAATGTTAAATCATTTAGTGTGGAATATTTTTAAAAAGATAAATTGATAATCCCTTGTGTCGAATTTTTCTCCCAAGGATTTCTGAAACAGACTTTACTGAACTTTCCACTGTATTACTACCCACATCCCAGAAATGCTTTTATCATGATTTTATTGAAATATTTATCATTTTTGTCACACTGTCAAATTTCAAAATGTGAACAAATTGGATTAGAATGAAACTGTACATACCATCATGGATCCATCTGCGTTAGTGTTTTTTGGGTAGTAAGTCATCACAGTTCCACGATAATGAGAAGCCTGGGCGCTGCAGACCAGCAGCAGCAGCAGAGGAAGCAACATAGTGTACATCCACTTCCAAAGACAGCCTCTCCTTCCCACATATCTCCCTTTATATATTTGGCTTTCTGACATGCGGAAGGAATCATTTAGATTTTAGTGGGTGTAGAAACAGAAAAGGGCACTGCATCACAAAATGCAAGGGCAAAAGTAATATAATCCAGAAAAAAACATTTTAGGAACACAGATGCACTGAGGCAATGTCTGTCAAGGGTGGAAAGCTGTCAAGCTGTCAAGCTGTCAAAAATTTGATTTGACGTCTGAAAGCCGTACGTCAAAAGGTAGAATTACAATGTTCTTGTGATCTACCACGAATGAATGCAGAGGCTGCCTGTGTGAAACAGTTAAGAGTCGGAGGAAAGAGAACACACAGTAGCATAATGCAAGTTCCACATGGAGATGTAAAATCATAGTAATGGTTGTTGTAATATTAAAAATATCTGGTAAAAAAGAAATAGCAGTGGGTGTATGGGGAAAACAGGAAGCCCACAAACACGGATCCAGACTCTACAGCTTCAGAGCCCGTAACACCTGCTGAAAGCAACAGAAGGAGTGAGGAGAAAACACAAAACTTTGGGAAAGAGATGAGGTTGAGTTGGTAACATGTATTAATGGGATAAGAATGTATATAGAGGAAGAAGAGGAAAGCTCAGTGCATCAAGGGAAGTCTCCCAGCTTTCTAGGCCTATAGCAGCATAACTAAGGGATGGTTCAGGACTCACCTGAGCCAGCTCTAACTATAAGCTTTATCAAAGAGGAAAGTCTTAAGCCTACCCTAAATATGAAGATGGTGTCTGTCTCCTGAACCCAAACTGGGACCTGATTCTAAATCCCACACACTCCTGTTCTCAACAGCTTTGGAGCCAGAAACAATGAAATAAAAGATTTCACTTTTTTTTGGATAGCAAGTACTTGTAGTAAATTTAACTTGTTTTATATCATAGATGGCGGCAATGTGTTTATTGTGTGAACAGCTTTTAGCAGAAGAATGTGTGTTTTAAGCAATATCCCCCCCAAAATATTTCATGCCTAAAAACTGATAATTACTAAAATAAAATAATTTTAAAAATGCTCATCTTCTCCAAAGCTTCATGATAAAAATAGTTAATTTATTTACAAATTTAATTGTTGATTGATTTTGACTTTTTTTTTTTGTGTGTGAATTTTTTTGCACCACTACAATTGTGCTGATTTAACTAGTCATTTTGATTTTACGTACAAAACATGATCATCATATTAACGTATGATGCATTATTATAGATTAAAACCCCCAGATACCGTCACGTGTTTTCAGTTATGTTGTTGATTAGACCAGCTTAGACATGAGGTCATCATGCACTTAAAAATGATAAAGTTGTAAATTGCTCTGAAACAAAACTAACAGGAGACTCCCTGAAGCCCCCAAAATATATAAATAAAATAAAACAAATAATATTTAATTATCTTGTTGCATACAATATGTGTACAAATTATTAAGAACAAAAACATCATCTTTCTCCTTCTGTCGCTCTTTCTTTTTATATTTGGCTTTCTTCCACACAGCAGTACACTGAAATCATACAATCCACCAGGTAATGGTTCAGTATGAGTAATAAGGCAGTGAGCTTTACACAAGGAAATGGTTCGGCATGCCTAAAGTAATACATGTGTCATGAGGTGTTGCCTTACACCCGGAAATGGTTCCCTTACATATTTTAACTTTGGAAAGCTTTTAATCTGTCAAAAACTTGATTTGTCATCTCAATGGAATTACATGTGCACACTACATAATTGTTGCCCTTATGTAGTCTGCACATTTAATTCCAACAGTATAGTCCTGTGATGGCAGTTGTGGGTTATATTTGAGAATATTACTAAACCATGATTTCCCTATTCGCTTTATTTTTTAAAGATCTTTATTAAGTTTCAACAAGTCAGTTACAGAGCAATTCAGTAGATTACACACATAAAGACACGTCACGGTGTGTGAAATCTATTTGCACTTCCTGATCATAGCTTGCGTGTGTCTGTATCTCTTATTTCATGCCATTGAAGTGAGCCATGCCATGGGGAGAAAAAACATGATGAACAGCCTGCAGTTAATGTGTCTTCACTGCGCACAGACACACATACAGAAGAAGACAACAAAATTTTGATTTAATATTTTTAAGTATTTTTTGCCAACAGGTCTGTGTGTATGTATTTTCTTATAGATCATTAGTTTGACTGTAGTGTAACTTTGGTTGTGTTTAGGTGTACTTTTGGTATGAAGCTCCATAAAAAACAAAAACAAATCTGGACCTCACTTCTAAACCCTGGTTACTGACCTGATTAATTGTATGCAATGCATGCTACTTCTATTCCACAACACATAAGGGAAATATTGTACTTTTCACAATAGTTACTAGTTAATTTGATTTTTTTTTTTGTTTGTTTGTTTTGATGATGCATTATTATAGATCACATACCCTCACACGGGTTTTCAGTTGTGTTGCTGATTAGAACAGTTTATGTTGGAGGTGTGCAAAGCTCTGCTGAGATTCACATGAGGCCATCATGTACTTAAAGATATAATTTGCTTTGCAACAAAACTAACAGAAGACCTCCTGAAGTCCATTCACATATATTTTATTATCTTGTTGCACAAGACAAAACGCTCTGTCTTTCTGAGTTTCACACAGAAGAATTTCTTTAAGGTCAGACAATGAAAAATTGTACATATATACATATACATATTTTATGTGGTTCTGCCGTGTTGGTTCTGCAGAGCAGTTTGTCTGTTTGGGCTACTGTAGAAACATAGCAGCTCAACATGGCGACTTCGATCTAAGGAGTATGTAGATGGAAATGGCTCATTCTAAGGTAATAAAAACATAATGGTTCATTATGTAAGGCAAGGCAAGTTTATTTGTATAGCATTTTTCAACAAGAAGGGAATTCAAAGTGAAATATGAAAAATTAAAATACAATTTTAAAAACTTTACAGTAAAAACTGCAGTTCAAGTTACCAATCTACATTCTTAATTTGATTTTTTTGGAAGTGGTAAAAAGAAAACTCTTTTTTAAAATAATTGACAGTGTCAGCAGACCTGCAGTTTTCCAGTAGATTGTTTCAACCATATGGAGCACAAAAACTGAATGCTGCTTCTCCATGTTTAGTTTTGACTCTGAGACGACCTGAGAGGTCTGGATGGTTCATAACGAAGCAGAAGACCAGAAATGTATTTTGGCCCTAAACCATTCAGTGCTTTATAAACTAACAGCAGTATTTTAAAAATGGATTCTCTGACAGACAGGAAGCCAGTGTAAAGACCTCAGAACTGGAGTGATGTGATACACTTTTTTGGACTCTGCAGCAGCATTATGAATCAGCAGCAGCTGTCTGGTGGATTTTTTAGGGAGCCCTGTAAAGACATTATTACAGTACTGTACAGTTGTTACAGTCGACTGAAGATGAATGCTTGGATAAGTTTTTCCAGGTCCTGCTGATACATAAGTTCTTGATATATTTTTCAGGTGATGGTATGCTGAAATTCAATGGCTACATCACTGTATATAAACCACTATTAAAAGGAGCCTCAGAGCTCTATGAGCTCTCAGATGTAACATCACTGCTTTAGACATCGTCATCTGGGTTATTTTATGCAAACCATAACTCATAACTGTCACATGTAGACGGAACACCGACAAAGAGCTTAAGTGAGGCATTTGATGTGCAAGAACTGAGGCTGCACTGCTGTAATCAGTCCAAAGATGGTTTTGACTCAGGGGTTGACTGTTTATACTCTATGACAGTGGTCGGCAATGGGCGGCCCGCTGGCCAGAACAATAATATCTTGCCTGCGGCCAGATTGCTTTGATAGCAGAAAAATAAAACATAAATAAATTGATAGCGGCTGGTGCTGAAATAGATCTCAGTCATGACAGCAGTTACACTCACAATCACTTCCTCTTAAGTGACTGTGCCTCTAAAATAAAAGCGCAAGAAGGTCTTTTGCCGCAATGCTTCATGTCGAGTTTATTAAGAGCTTTAACTTTAAAGAGCTCTGAAGGACAATTCAAAAGAGTCTCCTAAAAAAGTCGTCAGTAAACGCCTGATTGGATTCCCCTGAATTTCCACAGGGAAATGAAAATTAGTATCCATAAGTTTATGAATACGGAACGTACACACACTGCAGCGCATGCTTTATGTGAGCATGTGCAATAGTGTCCTTTTATTCAATTTGTTTAACTATGGAGAAAAAAATATCCGCAATAAATTGGAATTGATCTCAGAATTTACCCATCGGGAGTCCCACTCTCTACTGACTGAGGTTTGACACAACACATTTTATGAATGTACAACGTTTAAACCTAGATAAATACCTAGTTAAATAAATATTGTAATATAATGAGAATAAAGTTTAAATTGGGTCAATTGTTATACATTTTGTTGACATTATTAACTTATTAATTATTAAGTCACAAGTTTTACTCTATTAAAGATAAAAACAAATTGCTTTGGCTTTAATATAAATAGACAAATGACAAGTAATTGTTTGACATAAAATCAAAGGCAGCAAAAACATTTCAAAATATTTATTGTTTAACTCTAAACACAAACTTTGCAATAAATGTTCAAGTTGAAACAGCAGGGGTCGCTGTGGTTGTAGATTTCACAATACTTTTGAGGCGTAGAGGGATGTCTGATGGCATCACCTGTTGATCTCTAATCTGCCGAGAAAAAGAAACAGTAGTGCTTAGTTAGAGGTGCCCGAAGTAGAGGGGACAATGTGTCTTTTGATACTTTTGATGAAGGGCTATGTTGAGCTACCCTCGAGATTTAGCCAACATTAGCACAAATGTCAGTTTGGAGCAAGTTGTCTGAATGACTTTGCTCAAAAAAAAATGTGGTATTGTGTAATTAGCTCCGGCATCAGTATTAAATGAAACTGTAAATTGAATAGTATACCTAAAGTGTAGTTTACAGCAGCAGGCATATCCCTGGACTCAGAAGACTAGGCATGTGGAGTGTGAGTGTAGACACACACTCACACTACTTCATACAGTCATGAATTTAGTGTGGTGTTATGCCCAACTGTATTGTGTCGACGAGCATAGTAGACAGCATAATGAGCCTGTAATTTATTTGTAATTGCGATGAGGATTGCAATGGGCCCTACTAAATGTAAAAAGGAAGGAAGAGGGTTAGAAATGATCAAGGAAAGACAGAGCAGCATACCTCCTGACATAACATTAAAGGCAGTCAGGCAGGTGAAGTTGTAGTACAAATCAATCAGGAGTGGAGCGAAGGACTTTGACATAAATTACCATAATCTGACTTGGTACTGTCAAAAAATTACCAAGAAGAAGCTGAAAGTCGGCCATAGACAGCCATGCCAGCAACAGTGGTTGGTTTGACAGCACCACAGAATCTTTTTTAACCTGATTTGGAGAAGCAGCTTGTTGAGTGTATTATTAGGTCAGCTGACATTTATTTTGGTCTATAACCAAATTAAGTCACAAGATTTTCCTAACAGTTTGCTGTGGCACACCAGCTGAAGTTCTCGCCTACATGGGCAGAAAACGAAAAGGCCAGCAAAGAGTGGTTTACAGACTTGACACAAGGCTGTCACTGAGAAAATAGCCTTGCCAGATCAAGTAGCTTCAACCAAGATAATGTTAATGCTTTCTTTGATAATGTGGACAAAGTCATACAGATTTTTGGGTTTTCACACTGGTCTGTGTTGTCTCAGCCACAGGGAATTGTTTACCTCCATATTGTATTTTCCCTCCTGGAAACTTCCTCAATCATTTCTTGATTAACTGGCAACCTGGCAAATCCCTCTGAATGGATGACAGATACGCACTGTGTTGACTTCCTCAAACATTTCAATGAACATGAATGCTCTAAGGCCCTGTTTACTCATTTTGGACAACAACAAGTTGGGCCGATGACCAGCCCATAAAGCTTGGACAGCGGTCCATTGGTTCATTTTAAATACTGACACTGGGCTGGCCCAATCACATCTCTGACTAGAGATGACCTAAAGGCAGGTTCCCCAGAAATGCAAATATTTGCAAATAAAAAGCTGAGTTTGTTCAGCTACACGTGTGACCAGACGTTCTCTGTTATGAACTTGAACAAGAACCGCTTGAGGTCCAGACTAACAGATCCCCCCTACATTACATTTTACGCATCTCAACCACTGCTCTCAAACCAGACTTGGCCTGTGTACTGCAACCTTGATCTTAGTATCATCTCTCACATTAGTGTCAGTAAGTTGCCTGTCTCTTGGTCATCTGAAATTCAATGAGTAAAAGTAAGCTATATTTCAGAGCTTAATGAAATATTTAAGAATTCCTAACCGCTTGCTCTGTGTGTTATCTGACTCTTATGTGGCCTGAAAGAAAGGCCGAATTGTTTAGTAGTGACCAGTTCACACTTAATTGGTGACATCGGTCACAGGGGGTCACACACTACACGACCTGACAGCGGCTGTTTCACCCTATGGCTGGACGACTTGAATTTGTTGTGAAATTTATAACTGCAATTGTTCCTTGTGTTACTTGACTATTTTAGGCTGATGCGATATGAAAGAAAGACTGAATAGTTTTTCAGATCCCTGTTCACACGTGTGGCATATTTTAGGCTGTACTGCCATTTAAGTAAAACACACAAAATTGGTATTGCAGTCTAATCACTCGCAGTATGTACATTGCATTTGGGTCAAGAGGTGAGCTTTGTAGTTTTTCTAGTCAACTGTCTATCTCCAAGATAATCTGCAAAAACAAAATAAGAATTACTGCATGTGTCCATCCGGTAGTGTTGCGCAAATATTTAGAGTTGGCTTATCAAGATTGGGAGTTGGTGCTGCTAATTCTCCAGTTGGACTCAATTAAACCATTGTAGAAGAACAATGAAAATATCAGGTTTTCAGGTTTTGAAAATTCAAATATGAACAGATGGATGGAAATGCAGTTCTCTAATGTTGAATGTGGTCTATTTCTGCATCTGCCTGCCCTCTGGGTTAGGTGCAGTTATCTGATAATTTGACAGGATTTCTAATAACATAAGAAGATACTGACCAGCTCTATGATGTTATTAATGATGTAGTCCTCAGACAGTGAAGACAGAGCGGAAACCTTCATCTTTACACCTAAGAAAACTAGAAACACAGTAACTCAACATTATAATGTAGGTCAGAACGGTGCTGAAACTGAGTAATACAGCTGTAGACAAGGTCTTCATTTTCAAGTCAGTGCCATTGTTCTCACTTAGCTCCTTCACTTGCCATTTAGCTATGAATGTAAAGTCCATTAATAGACAATTTAAGTGGATAGCATCACCATTTGTCATACTCACTTGGGATCGGGTATGAGTCTGTAAACAGAAGTGAATATAAAACAGAGATTATAAAGGAACTTCCAGGAAATCAAAAATCGTATTTATACATTATCAAAAAAAGATGTGTTGTACTCACTGTGTACAACATTCACAATCACACATCGTAGCTGCGATTGATACGTGACTGAACTGTAACAAATAATAATAATAGTATAGTAGTATAATAGTAATAAATTAATATTATGTCACAAAATGTTTTTATATACAGTATTTGAAGACAGAAGGACTTTCTTGCTCAAGAAGGACATTTTTTTCACAGCGTGCACATGTAATTGTCTATACATGCAATTCTTAACAAGGTATTTTTTACTTAGGGATGCTACGGTAGATAGGACAGAACTACAACGAGCCCTCCTTTGTTTTATAGAAATAGTTTGACATTTTGGTAAACATGCGCACGTTTGATTTTCAACTCATTCCTAAAGATCAGATATCTGAGACTACAAAGAAGTATTGTTAAGAATAAATTTTTAAGGAAAAAGTAAAAATTAAAGCAAATGATGTTACTCCACCAACTGATTATATTCCCTGATTACAAAAGTGACTGACTTGAAAACAGCCTGGACAACAAAACAGATGGGGTGGCTTTCTCCAGTTTGTATTTCAGACGGCATCCAACTCAGGATGTACTGTCCAGCTCCCAATGTAGTCTTGTTTATATTGTACGGCCCGCTGAACAGCAGCTCAGAAATCCTTTAACAAACAGAAGAAAAGACTTGGCAAGTTGAATAAGCATTTTCAAAACCTACCTAACCCCAAATGTAGCAAACCTGTCAGATTGAAATTCTACTGCTGGAGAATTTGCTCTAACCCGTCAGCTGACTCATCTTTCTTTTTAATGTTGTTTCATGGCAGCTGCTGGCTGATTTTTGATGAGTCACATGGGCTGCTGATTACTTTCTCTTTTTTTTAGTTGCATTAAAGTCAACAAACCAGTATTAGCCTTTAAAACTCAAATCCTGTGAAACTGAAAAAACATGGTGCAGTCTGCTTGTGCCTTTGCACAATGTACTGTACATGTTTTCTTTTGGCTTTGAATGCATACTGTTGTTTATGTTTACGCCTACTGTATAGGCGTAGACTGTATATCCTAATGGCACTATACAGTTGGTTCTCTAAGATTCTTTGGCCACTTGAAAACCATGGCAAATGAAAACCAGGCGTGTGACTGATGTCTTAATGTGGATAAGTTTTTCTTATATAACCTGAGAATGTTCTGCAGGGCATCATTAACCTGTGGTATTTTAAGATCAAACTTCTTCTCAATTTATAAATATATTTGACTTACATGGAGATATTTGCTGTTGCATTGATAATGATTTCCAGGGTCTGATCAACAGGGGCGCACAGCAGAGCTCTGTTGTCTGGGGTTGGAGGTAGAAACTTGGGCAGATAGAGTTCCTCTGTGCAGGACGGCACCGCAGCGTCCACTGGACAATAGACAATATGAAAAGCAAACATTTCAGCCACACTGAAGTTTTCTGAGTTTGTTCCCCCATCACTCTAATTTACTACATCTTTTTGTTTATGATAAAATTCCTCAAAACTAATGACATTTCCATCAGTGTTGAGTTTAGTGCCTGTTAGAAAATGTTAGGATGCAAAGCTGATATGTGAAACATAGATACCTCCTAAACATAAGCATATTAAACAAGAAAAATGTCATTGCAATGTGAATATAATACTGTACACTGTGCATTTTGCTGCCATATAACTTTGATAATATACACGTTACAAAAACTGATTCGTTTACTTAAAATCAACATTCAGGGCAACTAAAAAGTGACACGCTGACGAAACAAGGTCTTACCACTTAAAACAAACTGGACAGGTATTTTGCTTATAGCGTTGCTGGAAGTTATATTCGTCTGCATCCTATCAGTTTGAGTCAGTGTAATATTCTGAGTGGGAAAGTCCTCCATCACCAGCTGTACAGCGTACAGACCTTCATTACTGCTATTGGTGGGGCTGAATGACAAAGTACAGGACTGCAAGAGGACAAAAAGGGACAAGAGGTCAAAATAAGTATTTTTTTTTGTCAGACAATGAAATACAAGGCTGTGCATTTTAAAGGCTGTGTGTGTGTGTGTATATACAGATTTGTACAAGGTAGATGTTGTCACAATACAACATGTTGTAAAGTGAAAGTGAGTTTTATTTAACTCCCATCTTCTACGTAGCAGACAATACAGTAACACAAAGGTAATTATAAAAATGGTTAAGAGAAATAAACTATTCAATGGAAGTCTGATAGCTTGGGGGAAAAAGCTGCTCCACAGTATTTGAGCTTTCTTTACCAGCGTGGAGATGTGAGATGACCAAGTTCTCTGTGATGCTGATTCCCAGGAACCTGAAACTGTTCACCTGCTCCACCTCAGCTCCACTGATGCAGACAGGAATGTATGTCTTTATTTCCTTTTTCCTAAAATCAACATTCAGCTCCTTGGTTTTGCTGACGTTGAGCAGTAACTTGTTCTCTAAGCACCATCACCACCACAGATTGTTGATTTCCTCCAGATATTAAGTGTCATCGTTGTTTGAAATCTGTCCGATGATGGTGGTGTCGTCCACAAACTTCACAAGAGATTTCTCTCCATGTTGGGGTATGCAGTCGTGGGTGTACAGCGTGAACAGGAGGGGGCTGAGCACACAGCCCAATATCCAGTTGCAGAGTGTTGTATTTAGACCCACACTGCTGAGATTGCTGATCAGTTTCATGGGGGAGATTGTGTTGAATGCTGAGATGAAATCCACAAACAGCAAGTTTGTGGATTTGTGGATAAAAGCATCAGCTAAATGAATAAATGTAATGTGGTCTCACACATGATGGGGAAGCTCCTACTTTTGTAGCCTGTGATGTTTTTGATGGCCTGCCACATATCTTTGGTGCTGTTGGTGTTGAGGTCTCCCTCCAGTCTCTGCTGATGTCTCTGCCTTTGCCTCCTTGATGCCAGCTTTCAGTCTCGCTCTGGTGGTGCTGTAAGCTTCTTAATCACCTGAAGCAGCTTTTTTGGCCCTGGATGGAGCGCTCACTTCTCAATTCATCCACACCTTCTGATTAGAAAATTATTTTGTTGTCTTAGTAATCACCACCAGTGGTGTCGGAGTGTTTAGTCCACCCTGCACTAGGATTCATCTGTAAACAGTCTCATCAAGCAGTCATGTGACAGTCATGTCTATCCCAAATAAAAGGGAAATCAGGGTACCCAAAAACAAATGAAAGAAAGCCACGTGCTGCAGACACATGGAGAAAGCATTTGTTTAAAATAGCTTGCACTAAGAAATGTTAACTAACAAATAAAATGCTTCGAGAAAGGTTTATTTGCACAATATTGTAATTTAGATATAAAAGAGACTAATGTCCATTGTCCAAAAAAAGTAACTTAAGCTAAAACAAGCTGATTACTACATTATCTATGTATATTTTTGAATATTTGTTTTGTTTCCCGTTATATAAATAAATTTCAATTCTTAAAAGTTTTTATTGCTCCAATTTTCTTGGGGAGGACCCCCAGACTGCTTATTTATTCCAGCATTTCATATTTCTGCAAAATAGTGTTAAAAAATTTCTTGTCTTGTTCTCATGCATCATCACGTTTCGTGTATCATCACGACCCTAATCTGAGCCCATATATCCCCACCCCTTCTCGGTGGTAAGAACGGCTCATTAGTGACTACCCTAATCTCCACCACAGTTTAATTTGTACAGTTGTTAGCTCAATTATTTGTCAACATTTTCTCAAAAGATGCGTGAGAGACAGGGACCAAGAGAGGAAGGGGGCCCACAGAGACTGCTCGTATGTAGGGCCCAGAATTTTATGCTACGCCCCTGATCACCACTTTTTAAAAAAATATATAAATTGTTATTGAAAATGTCAGCATATACATAAACATATAAAGGTTTTTATTATTCATTCACCACATTGATCCGTTGATCACCACATCATCGACACATTTGCTGATGTATGATGTCATTGACGATGTATATTCCTCAAGGTTGATGTGTCTCTCCTGGGTTGTGGCCTCTCTGAACACACTCCAATCCGTGCTCCCGAAACAGTCCTGTAGAGCTGCTGTAGCCTCATCTGTCCACACTTTAACTGTTTTAATTGTTGCTTTGACCCTTTTAATCAGCTGGGTGTTAATGGGCTGAAGAAGCAAAGAAACATGTTCTGATAGACCAAAATGGGGACGGGGGAGGGCTTTGTAGCTGCCAGGAATATTGGCGTAGATGTGGTCCAGCACGTTTGGTCCTCTGGTGGGGATGTAGACATGCTGGTGGAAGTTAGGTAAAACAGTTCTGAGATCTGTTTGATTAAAATCACCAGCAGCGCTAAAAACACCATCAGGTTGTTTTGTCATGTGATTGCTGATGACCTCATACAGTTCCTGTAGTGCATTTTTTGAATTATAATTATATATAAAAACATATATAACATTATACAAACTATGTGTGGTCTTCCTTTTTGTCACAAACTTTTGTAAGGAGTCTGTTTGTAAAAAATAATTTAAATAAACTTTACTGTGGACTTTGTTAACTCACTGTTGAGAGGTTGAGAACAGATGGCGGTGTGCAGTCGTAACACTCTGACAGTGTTGTGTTTCCATATCTGCATTTAACTTCATCTCCATCAGGGTCAAACACCAACAGGTTGAAATCTCTCTGACAGTTTGAAGGAACTCTGAGAGAGAGAGAGGGAGAGAGAGACTGTGTTCGAAAACGGGCTGAACTGCTGTCTCAGAAGGTGTCTAACAGGACAGCGAGGCATCGAGGGCTGTTCGAAACAGCTCGAACAATCTCTTCTTGTCTCCTGAGATGCCTTCAAGCTGCCCCATTAGGCCAGTTTTGAAGGCAGCATTGATGGTGACATGATGCTGACTATGACCCATAAAGCAGCGTGGCTTTTATAAGTTTATAAGTTTATAAGTTAATTTCTGAGGTGTCTGTTTGGCTTTTCAATAACTAGTTAGCTGATGCTAAGGCTAGCGTGTCTTCTGACACCCAGAAGAGACGCAAGACGGCGTGCTGACGTCACACGTTGCTGTAAGTGCTGCCCTAGAAGGCTGTTCGAAACTAATGTAAACAGAGCTTCCTTCACTTGAAAGTGATTCCTTCTGAGGCAGCTGTCTATTATGGTATCGAGGCAGCGAGGCAGCCAGATAGTGAACAGAACTCCTGAAGTTCAGTTGTTAAGAATGTTTATGGCTTGCTCCTAAACAAAACGCCTGTTTTTTGTCAAAAAGTTGGACGAATATCGACATTTTATGAGGAAAATGTAAAAGGAGTGACCACAATACGCCACAGTAGAGAAAGAGAGAGAAAAAAATTAAAAAGAAAGAGAAAGGAAAAGAAATCTAGTTGAAGGAGCTCAAAAAGTGAGAAAACAAATAACTTTTGACATTTATTACTATAGACGCTTTCAACGGTAACAACATAAACAAATGGTACTTAACTTCTGCCAGACTTCCGCAAGCAATTCATAACAAGTAAATCACCTTAGCTGCCAGTCGAAGAAAAGAAACGTTACTTGGCCAAACTGAAATGTGATATGGTCACACTACCAGAGCCATCCATTCATCCATCCATCCATCGTCAACCGCTTATCCTACGTACAGGGTCGCGGGGGGCTGGAGCCAATCCCAGCTGACATCGGGCGAAAGGCGGGGTACACCCTGGACAGGTCGCCAGTCCATCGCAGACTACCAGACCCAACACAATTTTGAGACAAGACTGTTTTTCTACCGACCTGTCTGATTTACCGCAGTGATTCCCACTGGGGGGGGTCTCCAACATTGACTGGTCTGCTGTCAATGTGTTTGCGGGAGAGAGAGAGATAGTGAGCGAGTGAGAGGAGGTGCTGAGCAAATATGCTCTGCGTGCAGCTCTGCAATCAAATACAAGTTTTCCCATTAAATAGTAAAAAAAAACAAAAAAAAAACGGAAATCATTATGTGACGGTCAGCGCTGATAATGTGGTGGGGCGCCACAAATAAATGAATTAATGGGAAACACTGTACTGGATATCACTCAACATTAGCCAGTAAACACAAACCCAGTAATAAACAAACGGAACGTTGTCTTCGGGCCAGGCGCATCACCTTGGCAACGCGTCAGATGATAGCGTCTATAAAACGTCCCAAATGAAACATTCAAGCAAATAGCTAACAAGCTAACACTAGACAGTGGTTACCTAGCGGTTGTCAGAAGAGACGCTAGCCTTAGCATCACTTAACTAGCTTTTGAAAAGGCAAATGGCTTAGAGATGCCTCAGAAATCATACTTAACAAACTTGGTTGGTTATAGTCATGGACTAATATCATAATTCAGTGTTTAGTTCTCGCTAATTTTTTTAAATATTGAAGCGAGAAAACCACTGAAAACTTTTTAAAACATATATTTATACGAATTCGGCTTGTTTGTCCACTATCTTTACCAGTTGTCATAAGCTGCCGCAGCCGCGCTGCTTTATGGGTAGGCAGCATCAATCGACACCATCGATGCTGCCTTCAAAACTGGCTGTTATGGGGGCCGTTTGAAGGCATCATGGAACAGTACTCGATGCCTTGCTGTCCTGTTAGACACCTTCTGAGACAGCTGTTTAAACCACTTTGAACACAGCCAATGTCTACACACTCTGAAACCGCTGAATATCCCGCAGCTATCAAAAGCAATACTGCAAAAGAAAATACCATAAAACTTTGATTAATAGCCCGGGCTTTTATTTGCTAAAATAACTGAATTGACCCTGCCTATATTTGGGACAGGCCTTTAATTCCTCTTGCACAAATTGAAATAGGTTACTATGAAACAGTTTATTCATTTAAAACAGAATATTACTTTCTTATAAAAATTATCCAATAATATCAAATACACGTGATTCATTTGATCTAGCTCCGACAGACGGCTTATGTGCTTTTATTTTGAAGGCAGTAACCTAACGAAAATAACAGCAGGGTGCAGGATGAGAGAAGTGTGGCAGAAGTTAGCAGACAGAGAGGTTTGGACTTCACATGACAGGATTCACAACTTGAATTCATTTTTCTGAAAAGCTGTTTTAATTATTTTGATTGGTGGACCCTTACAGACTAAAGGAATATAAATAATCAAGGAACGGACACGTTCGGCAAGCACTTCAAAGGTAACGTGAGTCGGCACTTTTCATTTTCTTTTCATCTCTTGTACCATGCCGGTTACACCAGTAAATCTATTTGAATTAGACTTTGGGGTTTGTTATTTCAGTTAAATAAACTAAACTATTGTATTGTGGAGAATCTAACCAATCTAACGATGTGTAGCATGTCCATCCTGACAGATTAATCATACGTTCAAACATTAATTTATAATTGTATTAACGATCTGAGGAGCTTAGAAGCAGCAAAAGCGGGCTGCCCTGCAGGGTTTAAGAGGTTTTATATATCCAAGTAGGGCCCAGGTAGGGACCAGCTGCGCAGTTGGTGGGATTTGAACATATTTTCTATTATCTTTTATACATAATGTTACATATGTACAAAATAATATGAATACAACAACTGCATATAGTTGTGTTTTGTTTAGTTTGGGTTGCAGGTAGTGAGTCACTGTCTTGGTGGTTTTCTTTTCCTTGTTTTGTTTTGTTCTGATGGTCTGGCTTAGAGCTCATCCTGCATGTGGGATGAACTTGTCCCTTGCCCAGTGATTGTGAGCCCCCCTACCACTGGGTTACAAGTGATCATAACACGAATCAAAGCAAGAGTGGAAGTGTTCACCTGTAGTATTACAGCTAAGACATGTTATGGCATTAATGACAACATCAATGATCCAAAAGGTAATTTAGGAGAAGACGCAACTTTAAGACATGTGATCCTGCTGACATTTCTATATGAAATTCAAAGGCCTTTCATCTGACCTTGTTGCTTAAAACAAGTACTATGTAAGGTTTATTAACGTATGTTACTGAAGCTACTAATGACAGATTGCAAAATGTGATGCCTAAATTGTTTATATACTTAAGTTGTATTTTTTACTAACAAAACAGTGAGGAGGCTTACCTCAAAACAGGCAGTATGGTGGTCTGGGGTGATCTGTTGGCCTGGTTGGTGTCTGACCGGTTCCTCAGCTCCACCAGAGTCAAAGCTCTCCATGCTATGATGCCATTTTTGATGTAATCTATCCAGGCACCACCATCTGACCTTCAGTAGGAAAGGCAGTTTTTACTGTTCTGCTGAGAACCTGCGTGTTCATATGTATTATAGGTGTGCAGAGCTGACTTACAAGATATTAACTCTTAAAGTGGTGTAAGTACATTTACTCAAGTACTGTACTTGAATTACATATTTGAGGTACTTGTACTTTCAAGTCTTTTGTTTTCATGCCACTTTGTACTTCTATTCCACTACATCTCAGAGAAATATATTCTACTTTACTCCACTACATTTTTCTGACAGCTTACTAGTGGATAAAAAAGTAAATGTATACTTATAACTATAACTATAACCTATCT
Organism: Micropterus salmoides; assembly: GCF_014851395.1. Lineage (NCBI taxonomy): Eukaryota > Metazoa > Chordata > Actinopteri > Centrarchiformes > Centrarchidae > Micropterus > Micropterus salmoides. Next base: position 32,789,556 of record NW_024041150.1, read on the forward strand.
AACAGTGTACAAGTGCGCGCCTATTTTAACTATTCATGTAAAACACTTGATGTTTCCTTCTTCACAAATGTCAGGAGTTACCGCTTTACTTTTGAAATATTTTAATAATTTACATTTATTTTTAATAATATTGAGGTTTGGATTATTGGTTGAATAAAACCAGCTTTGTGCTTTAGGTAATTGTGACAGCTTTTCTCATTATTTTCTGAATTTGTACAAACCAAACAATCAATCAATAGAAGCAGCAGATTAATCCATAATGAAAATAATAATTTGCTGCTGTCCGATTCAAAATGTTCAAAATGGGCTCCACCTCAACCAACTACAACAATAAAACATCTGAAGACTTCCTCCACCTTTTGGGAAAAGAAGATTTAGATTTTCTCATCATCCAGAAACTATTTGAAAATGACAGTGAAATAACATAATGTAATGTTTTGCATTGTCATGGTGCACTTACCACAACTGAAAAGGAGTGTTGATGGAAACTTGGCGAGTCATGATTCCCTCTGTCTGACACCACACCAATGTGCCGATCTCCTCATCGACCTTGTTTAACACTGCAGAACTCACATTTCCACAATTACCGCTGAAGCAGGTCCATGAGGTAATGTCTGCGCAAGCGTGGAAGTTCAACTTATAGTGAAGGTCCACCTGTAGTATTACAGTGAAGATGTGTGTTTTGTCATTAACGACAACATCCATGATCCAAATGGTAATTTAGGAGAAGATGTTTCTTTGATGACATGTATTTGCATTTGTCTGTGATCCTGCTGACACACAAGACTTGATAAAATCTATATAGTGAGACCAGGTATGGTTGTAACATGGGGAGAGTTGTAACACCACCAATCCCGCATGGTGGTAGCCAAGGATGGAAAAAGGCACATTCCAACCCCATTATTTTCACATGGGTCAGGGTTCATACACAGACCACAAGAACCACATGTAAGAATATTTTCCAAAATTCAATTAATCTTTTTTAGGGGGTAAAATATGGATTCCTTTATTGTGCAGTATGGGAGACTGGGGATGGTTGTAAAATGTTTGACATTTCTGTCTGGATCTCAGAGCTCTTTCAAGCCAATGCATTCAAAATGTGATTCGAACTAGTTACATGTCTCTGCTATTAAATTGTGTAACTTATATCTCTGCAACACAGACAGAAAATGCATGGTTTAGTCTCAAAGTAAAATGTTACAATTTCCCCTATAGTCTGGGTTAGTTATAACACACGCTGGGGTGAAAGGTAACATTATGTAATAAAAATTTTATCTAAACACCCCTAAAAAAATAATACAATAATTTATTATTATTTTCTGAAAATAATTTTTTGTCCTCTAACGTTAGATTTTGGAGAAACACGAGAAGGAACAAGCAATTAGCCTACAGTTTTCTTATATTAAACGGATTTAATATCCCTAAATGCTGACATTTTTCAGTCTCTAATGTTTTACAGAATGATCCGCGACCACGCTGGCGGACTGGTCAGCTGCAGCCGAATCCTGTTTGAGTGTCTGTCAGTCTGGGTCAAACTAATACTTTCACTATTGGGGGGGGGGGAATGAGCGTCCCTTCCCAACTTGGACTGATCCTCGTTTTTGCTGAATTCTGATTGGCTCAATGGCGCCGATCAGACGAGTTTAATCCAAAAAATTTTGCACCAGTTTGCATCACGTTTTGAACTCCTGAACTCAGCCGAGGGTTGTGTGATAAGGACAACTAAGATGGTAAATAAGGTGAAATGAAAGAAAGAGGAAAAAGAAATGTGTGGTGCCGAAAAAATAAGAATTAAGAAGAAAAAGATGTCGGCACAAGAGGCAGCTAAATGCACCAAATTAACCGACCGTGTCATCGGAGATAAGGCCAGCTGAAGGCCCAGTCCCTACCCTCACCACCTTATAAAACTCAGTTAAAAAGTATTAGTTTGCCTCAATAGTAAATAACTTTGTAGCGATGAACTTCTCTGGGGACGGTCAAGAGTCGGTGCAAAAGAGTATTTATTCCAATTAAGGACAGAAAGACCCAAGCATAAGTATAAAGTGTTGTATTTTTAGACTTGGTGTCAACTACGATGTGCATGTCATGATCTTATTCAGTGGCCACGTGACCTGCAGCAGGTGTCTACTCGATGGCTCATCCTTACTACTACTTTGTATGTTATCAGATCCTTAAGCAAACACTATGCCATATTACCTAGGTGCTGAGCAAACATTACATCACATTATGTGGTGTTAAACAAACCTCCAAATTACCTCATCCTATCTGCACTCTAAACAAACAGTACCTGCCGTACGTTAGCTAGGTTTTTGCATGTTCACAACTTGACATGGCTTCATCAGCTTCACTTCACATGTAGAGACATTGAAAGGTTATAAGTTCACACAGAATAATATTGCGTACTTGAAACTTAAAAACAGTAAAACATTAATCGAACCAGTAATCAGACTGTCATCCTACTAATGATTATTAAACAACCTATAATCCCTCTTATGATGGAAAAGAATAGCATAAAAAAATTAAAATGAACATAGGTAAGACATAGGCAAGATTAAAAATTACACAACAGCTTCCTTGGTGGAAGTTGCTCCCAGCAGCAGAAGAAATAGGTGCACAATATAAACAACAGTTTGCTATGTCCAAAACAACATCCTTCTATAAGCGAGAAATCTTTGTGTGTCTGTATATTAGCTGTTATCAGTGGAGTGATGCAGAGGGACAGGGTGATGATGGACCCAGTCATGTTGATGAGGAGGGAGAGAAGAAAAACGAGGAGCTGCAGGAGGAGGAGGAGAAGGACAATGGAACCAGAAAAATACAGTGACAGGTACAGGGGCAGTGTGCAGGGCTGATTAGGCAATCATATGTAGAGATAGAATTAGAAAATGTATTATTGTTAGTCATATTTATTCTCATGCATATGTAGCTGTACAATCAGTCCAGCACAGGGGAAGCTGAGCCAGGGAGAGGCATACTCAGAACTGAAGATGAGGGATTAAATTTTTGTGCAAACTCACACACACACACACACACACACACACACACACACACACACTGCTCTATTTTATGCGACTTTATTGTAGTTTTTGAATATATTTAACTATTTTAGCACTCTGACGGGCTGTACACATGACATGTTTGTAGCAGTATACTTTAACTTACACTGGGCATATTTGAAATGTTTGCTACATTCCCTAGCTATGAAATTAGTTTTAATTTAATTTTAGAATATTATACTAATACAAATAATTAATACTCCACAGATTCTGTGCAACCAAATTAAAGATTTTTATTAACAAATTAAACTCAATCAGCAACAGAAAACTACTTCCTTAAAGGAGAAATTAAGCATGTAACAAGATTTAACTGAAAACACAAAAACAAAAAAAGACTGAACACTTAAATTAGTACACTTTTAACACCCTCCCTCCTCTGAGGGAATAAAAACGAGCACACAGCTCCACACTGCTGTCTGACCCTTACTGGTCCACTGACCCCATAGGGGTCATTTACACTGGGGACGCTGGGGACATTTTGTCACATCTCCATCACTTTTTGAAAGCATTTGTTAAAAATGTTCTGAAAAATAGCTTGCACCAAGAAATGTTAACTAACAAATGAAAATGCTTTGAGAAAAGTCATTTTGCACAATAAGAAAACATGCAATGCAATATAGTTTTCCCTCATATTTAAGCAGACATTTCCTCTGTAAATTGAGTATGCAGGAGATTCTGAGTTTAATGCTAAAAATCATATGGGGGAAGACTCCCAGACCCACCCCACAAATATTTCAACATCAAATATTTAATTTAAATAGTGCAAAAAATCTTGAGCTGGTACTATGCAGTGGAAAAGGGGCTTTATTCTCTCCAACAATTAGTGAACACTTTTGCAAGGCATTGCATGCGTGATACATTCTCATTTGGGGGTGACCACCCCTAAAGGTCTGATGCTAGAATCTCCCCTGCTACAAAGCAGGCAATGCTATATATCCCACGTGGAATAAGGTCTAAACTAAACATGTACAGAGTGAATTTGGTGATTGATAACTTCTCCTGATTGGATAAATAGGACATGTTACAACTGACACCTGTTACAACCTGATATCCCCTAAATTTAAAAAATATATATAAAGACAGTCACTTTTGGACTACTGTCTTGCCAATATCCTATAAATACTGTTATCGTAGTCATATTGTGAAAACATGAATTAAAACAAAACTGAGCGTACCGTCATAGATCCATCTGCGTTAGTGTTTTTTGGGTAGTAAGTCATCACTATTCCACGATAATGAGAAGCCTGGGCGCTGCAGACCACCACCAGCAGCAGCAGCAGCAGAGGGAGCGACATAGTGCCTGTGTAGTCCCTCTCCACAAAGAAAGTTAGCCTAAACACCAACACCAACACGTCTACTTCCAAAGACCGCCTCTCCTTCTCTCTCTCCCTTTTTATATTTGGCCAGTGTTGTGACTAAGGTGTATGAATATGTAACGCAATTACAGTAGGCTAATGTAGCCCATTGCTTTATGCTGTTACGCAGTAATACAATGCACTACTAATAAAATGTCAGTGATGTTACATGTTACAATCTCAGTAACGCACAGCGCATTTTAACCCAATATAAAGTGTTTGTTTTTTTAATAATTCACCAACACCAAGAAACATTTTGGCAGCAGAAAAAATATTCTGAAAACATCATTTGTTAAATGTTGGAGGGTCTCTAAGATATTGAAAATATAGATCATGGATCATGCAGAAAAATAATTGTAGGCCTATAGGCCTTATATGTGTTTTCTTTAGCGATTACGATCATGATTAGAGAGGCTGCTGTCAGTGCATCCTGACCGATGCTGTCGGAGTGTCGTGAGATGTAAATAATCGATGACGTTGCTGTACTTGTGCGGAAATGCGCACAGCCCATTTCTGAACAGACCCAGCGGCTGTTAATCAGAGTGTTCATTTTGATGACAAAGAGCCACCCGATCCGCGGATATATTTCTGCGATCTGAACATCACTAGAACCCACCCATGCAGGCACATCTTACTATCTGAATAATGCGCCCATTAAATAACAGTGGATGTAGCCTAACTGAGAAACGACGCAAAAGTTGTGTAAAGCTTAACAGTTCAGACAGTATTATTGTAATATAACGTATCACTCTCAAATCACAGTAACTAGTTGTCTATAATGTATTACATTTTGGAAGTAACTTGCCCAACACTGTATTTGGCTTTCTTCCACAGGGAGATGACCGTCCAGAAAATCCCAATTGAGTCACATGTATGTCCTGAGACGCTGGAAAATGATCAAGCTGACAAAAACTTGATTTACCATCTTAAAGTCATATGCAAAAAGAATTATGACCACATTCATGTAATCTACCAGGAACAGATGTGCCTCAGATAGAAATAAGAGTGGGAGGAAAGAAAACACACAGTCTCACAATAACAGCTCTGCACAGAGATTTAAAATAATTGCAATGGTAGCAGTGGTAATACAAACATCATCTGGGCTCTTATATGAAAACCACAACTATAGACCAGTTCTATAGATCTACAACAACTGAGGCTGCCTGCTGTAATCAGACACCAGAGTTTTTGGACTCAGTGGTGATGTGTTGGTGTTTGACTGTTTATACTGTTAATGTTTGATGTGTCATTGTTTTGGCAATGTGTCCCTGTACCTGTTTACAACAGATCTGATGACTGTACAAGTTTTAGTCATAGAAAGTGGGTCCAATAACCTAGATGAAGGTAAATAAATGTTCTAATATAATGAGGAAAGTAAAAGTAAATATTTTTTAAACCCCAAATAATTGTCTTGAATTTTGTTAACATTATTAAGTCACTTACGCTTAATTCAACTAAAGATCATTTATTTTTGCAGTTCACAACTGCACATTTGGCACAAAATCAAAAGCATCACAGATATTTCAAAATATTTGTTCTACAACATGAACCTGCTTTTACATTCACTCAGTCATGAAAGCTGAAAATTAAAACCAAATCCAGCTCACACACTGTAAATCTGAAAACATGTTTGATATAATGACCAGATTTGGAATTAACAGTGCTTTAGAAAAGCCATTTGCTTAACTGTGGCGTTGAAGCAGCTGACTTTGCGGATTTATTTGGCAGGCAACTGAAAACAACATTTTCCTGCAGGAGTCAATAAATGTTCATGTTGACACAGCAGGGATCGCTGTGGTTGCAAATTTCAGTTTCACACTAGCTCACGAGGCGTAGAGTGATGTCTGATGGCAGCACTTGTCTCAGCTGTTCAGCTCTAATTTGGACAGAAAATAGAAACAGTGGTTCTGAGATACCATCATGATTTTTTCAGATATGATGGTTGTGTGTAAAGTGGGGGAGCATGGTTTCCACCAACATGTCCCTGAGCAAGACACTTAAACCATCGTTGCTACAGAGGCGCGCAACCTCTATGTAGCAATTGTAGGTCGCTTTGGAAAAGCGCGTCAGCTAAAGCAATAAATGTAATGAGTCTACTAGGACTAAAGATCCAATCTATCTAATCTAGTATTTCCGACTGTCCCAGTCTGTCTTTTGCATGTGTGTCAAGATTTGACTTGTGTAGTTTCTCTAGTCAACCTTCCATCCAATTGTAGTGAAAATTGGCAAAACAAATATGAAGATTAATGCACGTCTACATCCACTAATGTTATGCAGATATTAAAGGTACTTTAGTTGTCACATAGACATAGCAAATTTCATTAAACCCATCCATCATGCCGCCAATAGTGTATTACCTACTCTTTTGTTGTTTAATATCCATTCTGTGTTCTTTAGGTGCGACAGTGTGATAGATAGATATCAGGTTGGGTAAATCCACATCGTTCTCATTATGTTGTGTGCACTACAGAAACATGTTGTACTCCTAAGAGGTGTGCGTCAAAAACAGAAGTAAGTTTAAATTATGATTTATGGCAGGTCCACATTGAGATGTAAAGTCATAGTTATAGTTGTAATAATGCAAATATAAGTATAAATAATAGTAGTAATAATAAGGATAGCAATATTATTATTATTATTATTATTATTATTAATAATAATAATAATATATCAATAATAGGACTAATCATAACAATTGTAGAAGTGGGTGTGGAGCAGGAGGAGGAGGGGTGGGGGTAGAAGTCGACTTGCCTTAATGGAATAAGAATGCATATAGATTCAGGGTGCAAATTATGGGGGAGCTTGGCTCCCAAATGAGCTCCCCTGAAGACATGATTTGTGAAATTTTCAGGTGTCTCTAAAATATTGACAATGTGCAATTTTGCCACGCATCTATCTATTCTGTTACATCTTCATTATTATGGATCATGTGTAAAATTATTGTACCATTATTGTTGTATGATTCGTGCCTGAGGGTGATTCATTGCTAATTTACATAGCAATGAATCACCGGCGGCATGCATACTATTTTTCCGTCACAATTGAAGCATAGCGGTAATATCGCAAGCTTCACTCACTTTCACTCAAAGTTTAGAAAAATAAACTTCTCAGTCAGCATGGATTAAATCAGATCATCACCTGTCCACATTATGGGCTTCTGGACGAACAGCAAAGCAGCTGATCCCAGGCCTGATTCCCAATTATCTGTATTATTCACAGTTAGCACTGAGTGGGTGTTAATGAGAATTGGATCTTTTGTAGGCAGCGTGGCCTATTTTTATTTGTATTTACAATTCTTATGCATGTGTATGTTGTTATAGACTAGTTTGTTGATACGTGACCCATGCATTAGATATTGGGTATGATGAGGACTCACACTGTGATGTTTGGGTGTGGTTTGATGGGGTCGTGTCTGATGTGCTGACTTAAGAAAGTAGGCCTACATGCTATGAATGTTTCTATGCAACAAGAGACCTTTCTTTGAGGCACATGCAGAATCATGATGAATAAAGAAACTGGCCAGGCCAAGAAAAAGCACAAAACTATTGGTGCAAAGTCTTTTTTTTTCATGAATGCAAAGGATATGTGGGTGCCTCATCTGTGTTACCAGCGTTTCAGTCGGTAAAAGATGCAATGTTGAGCGCCACTTCCCACGGGACTGCAGATGGAAAAGATGAACAAGCTGAAATCAACAGAAAGAAACAGCAATCTCTATTCACAAATCATATGAAGACAGGCAAGGTAGCAACGGAGGCATCGTTTTACGTGGCGCACATCCTAACCATGCACAAGAAGCTGTTCACCGATGGCAGAATGGTTGAGGAAGCAATGAAGGTTATGGCCGAAACTTTATTCAGACTATGCCTGTTATTGCTTATGTACAGCTTACTGCTAACACAGTGGCAAGGAGAGTCTGTGCACTTTCTGCAGATGCAAAAACTCATTTGAATGTCTTTCAGAACTTTTAAAAATAAAAGCTCTCAATTTAACTCGAAATAAAACATTGCTGCAAAAAACTTTCTCGCACTTTTATTTTGATGGTACAATAACTAAAGACATTGTAATTATGTGAGTAACTGTTGTCATGACTGAGATCTATTTTTACATTTATTTAACTACTGTATGTACGATAAAAATACAATAGTAGCAGTTTGACTTTCCGTACAAAACATGATCGACATATTGAATATGACGACACGGACGGCTGGTGGTGATGGCACAATGGATATGACGCCTCCCTTTGCTGTGAGAGACCTGGGTTCAATCCCTCACTGTGTCCCTGAGCAAGACACTTAACCCCTCGTTGCTCTAGAGGTGTGCGACCTCTGACATGTATAGCAATTGTAAGTTGTTTTGGATAAAAGCGTCAGCTAAATGTAAATTATTATAAATATTTTTTTAACTCATAACGTCACAACATTTTGAGTATTTACTCTAAATGAAACGTGATAGAAAACTGTAAATACAAACAGAAAATAATAATTTAAATAACACATATAAAAGCGGTACAACCTATCAACATTGAACCAAAATAAAAAAGAAAGCTATCCCATACACATGAGATTCTCAGCTATGAATAAAATCTAAACAATTTTTGTCAAAAAAGATCCCACGTTACAAACCACCTTAATCTAATGTTCTAATATGCAAAGACTCATAAGATGCTGGTGCTGGCTATTTTTCAAATCATTAGAAGAAGAGGTTGTGATATTTCCCTAGTCTTATCGTAAGTACGCTAACCTTTGCACATACCTTGGTCAATATTTTGCACATACCTGCATAAACTGCACATGTCATGTCCCTGCCTGTTCTCAACAGATCTGATGACTGTACAACTTTTAATCCTAGACAAAGGGTTCAATAACTTGATGAACTTCATGAAGATCAATAAATAAATGTAATACAATGGGGATAAAGTACTTGTGTCAAACCACAGTCATTTGCCTTAAATTTAGTTGACATTTTAAAGTCACTTAAGCTTCATTCTATTAAAGACAATTTGTTTTTGCAATTGGCTTTAATATAAATAGACAAGTACATATTGGACATAAAATCAAACGCAGCAAAAACATTTCCTTTTTTTAAATGTTCAAGGTGAACAAGCAGGGGTTGCTGTGGTTGTAGAGTTCAGTTTTTCATTACTCAACAGGTGTAGAGTGATGGCTGATGGCAGTTTATCTCTAATCTGCAGAGAAAAAGAAACAGTTGCTTAGTTAGAGGTCCTGCTTAAAACCATAGTTTGTGCTCAAAACTTCAAAATAAACACAGATGGTGATTTCCCCTTTATGCATCAGATCGTCATCTGCTCATTCTGTTTTAATGGAAACAGTGGCTGCTTCTCATTTGTCCAACAAAATGCTTACCAAAATATCAAATGGCATGTTACGTATGAGACAGCAAAGTTGTCACACTGTTCTTAACTTCAACACCAGAGCCTGTATCTCAAAAATCAAATAGCCACTTTGTGTGACTTCTTTTTCGATGGTCAGTGTGTTCACTTGTGGTCAAGGTCACTCTAATCTAAAGGTTGAGCAGAATTTGTTTTATTTTTAAAGTAAAACATCTCCTCAACAAGTCCTCACATCTGACAACTTGCCCCATTACATACACTGCTCAAAAAAATAAAGGGAACACTTAAACAACACAATGTAACTCCAAGTCAATCACACTCCTGTGAAATCAAACTGTCCACTTAGGAAGCAACACTGACTGACAATCAATTTCACATGCTGTTGTGCAAATGGAATAGACAACAGGTGGAAATTATAGGCAATTAGCAATAAAGGAGTGGTTCTGCAGGTGGTGACCACAGACCACTTCTCAGTTCTTATGCTTCCTGGCTGATGTTTTGGTCACTTTTGAATGCTGGCAGTGCTTTCACTCTAGTGGTAGCATGAGACGGAGTCTACAACCCACACAAGTGGCTCAGGTAGTGCAGCTCATCCAGGATGGCACATCAATGCGAGCTGTGGCAAGAAGGTTTGCTGTGTCTGTCAACGTAGTGTCCAGAGCATGGAGGCGCTACCAGGAGACAGGCCAGTACATCAGGAGACGTGGAGGAGGCCGGAGGAGGGCAACAACCCAGCAGCAGGACCGCTACCTCCACCTTTGTGCAAGGAGGAGCAGGAGGAGCACTGCCAGAGCCCTGCAAAATGACCTCCAGCAGGCCACAAATGTGCATGTGTCTGCTCAAACTGTCAGAAACAGACTCCATGAGGGTGGTACGAGGGCCCGACGTCCACAGGTGGGGGTTGTGCTTACAGCCCAAGACCGTGCAGAACGTTTGGCATTTGCCAGAGAACACCAAGATTGGCAAATTCGCCACTGACACCCTGTGCTCTTCACAGAAGAAAGCAGGTTCACACTGAGCACATGTGACAGACGTGACAGAGTCTGGAGACGCCGTGGAGAACGTTCTGCTGCCTGCAACATCCTCCAGCATGACCGGTTTGGCGGAGAGTCAGTAATGGTGTGGGGTGCCATTTCTTTGGGGGGGCCGCACAGCCCTCCATGTGCTCGCCAGAGGTAGCCTGACTGCCATTAGGTATCGAGATGAGATCCTCAGACCCCTTGTGAGACCATATGCTGGTGCGGTTGGCCCTGGGTTCCTCCTAATGCAAGACAATGCTAGACCTCATGTGGCTGGAGTGTGTCAGCAGTTCCTGCAAGAGGAAGGCATTGATGCTATGGACTGGCCTGCCCGTTCCTCAGACCTGAATCCAATTGAGCACATCTGGGACATCATGTCTTGCTCCATCCACCAACGCCACGTTGCACCACAGACTGTCCAGGAGTTGGCGGATGCTTTAGTCCAGGTCTGGGAGGAGGTCACTCAGGAGACCATCAGCCACCTCATATAAAGCATGCCCAGGCGTTGTAGGGAGGTCATACAGGCACGTGGAGGCCACACACACTATTGAGCCTCATTTTGACTTGTTTTAAGGGCATTACATCAAAGTTGGATCGATGATGGATGGATGATTTTGAGTGTGACTCCAAATCCAGACCTCCATTAGTTGATAAATTTGATTTCCATTAATAATTTTTGTGTGATTTTGTTGTCAGCACATTCAACTATGTAAAGAAAGGAGTATTTAATGACATTATTTAATTCACTCAGATCTAGGATGTGTTAGTTTAGTGTTCCATTTTTTTGAGCAGTGTACATATCGAACATGCTCAAAAAACATTGTGATATTGTGTAAGTAGATCTGACACCAGGATTAAGTTATACTGTAAATACTGTGAATATTATTATTATGAGGGGCAGTGATGGCGTGACAAATGTAAAGTTTACAGCAGCTGGCAAATCCCTGGACTCAGAAGACTGAATTGATGGAGCTGTATGAAGTAATATGTGAGTGGGAATATACTGTTTCATACAGTAGGCACTGTTGATGAAGGGCTATGTTGAGTTACCCTCGAGATTTAGCCAACATTAGCACAAATGTCAGTTTGGGGCAAATTGTCTGAATGACTTTGCTCAAAAAACAATGTGGTATTGTGTAATTAGCTCTGACATCAGTATTAAATGAAACTGTAAATTGAATATTATACCTACAGTGTAGTTTACAGCAGCAGGCATATCCCTGGACTCAGAAGACTAGGCATGTGGAGTGTGAGTGTAGACACACACTCTACTACTTCATACAGTCATTACTTTAGTGTGGTGTTATGAACTGTATTGTGTCGACATGTATAGTAGACAACATAATAAACCTGTAATTTATTTGTAATTGCAATGAGGAATGCAATGGGCCCACATAAATGGATAAAAATGCAATGTTTTTAAAGGAAGGAAGATGGTTAGAAATTATCAACAAAAGACAGAGCATGGCAGCACACCCCCTGACATAATATTAAAGACATAAAATTGCAGAACAATTCAATCAGGAGTGGAGCGAAGGACTTTGACATAAATTACCATAATCTGACGTGGTACTGTCAAAAAATTACCAAGAAGAAGCTGAAAGTCGGCCATAGACAGCCATGCCAACAACAGTGGTTGGTTTGACAGCACCACAGAATATTTTTTAACCTGATTTGGAGAAGCAGCTTGTTGAGTATCCAAATGAGGTCAGAAGATTTGCCTACCAGTTTGCTGTGGCACACAAGCTGAAGTTCTCGCCTAAGTGGGCAGAAAACTAAAAGGCCAGCAAAGAGTGGTTTACAGACTTGACACAACGCTGTTGTTGAGAAACTAGCCTTGCCAGGTCAAGTAGCTTCAACCGAGAGAATGCTCGTGCTTTCTTCGACAATGTAGACAACGTGATACAGAATTATGAGTTTGTCACACTGGCCTGTGCTCTCTCAGCCACAGGGAATTATTTACCTCCATATTGTATTTCCCCCGCTGCAACTTCCTTAATCATTTCCTGATTAACAGGCCACCTGGCAAATTTCTCTGAATTGATGACAGATACGCACTGTGTTGACTTCCTCAAACATTTCAGTGAACCTGTAAAATGCTCTAAGGACCTATTTACTCATTTTGGACAACCGCCAGTCTTATCTGTGATGGATTCAAATATGCCAAATAAAATGGCATAATAATGCTGTCCTTCCCACCCCACTGCTGTTGGCTCTAACCATAAGACTGTTGTAGTAAATGTGTTCTTATTTTTTGACAATCCAGTGCGATAACTTCCCTGCATGGGGCAAATTGTTACAATATATATAAGAGTCTACAACTCTGTAATGAGATAGGATTAATCATAAAGGCTTGCATTAGTGTGCACTCCAAATAAAAAAAAATTAGACATAACTAATTAAAATATAGGGCTGAAAAATTTACGTGTCAATGTGTAATTTAACTAATACCTACATTTATGTATTTCATGTTGTTGTGGGGACAGCCCGGCTGACGGTGAGTGTCCTGGTTTCCTTTCCCCCCCCCCGCTTTATTTCACCCATTGTTTTGCTCTGCCTGCCTCCCTGTGTTCTCCTCCTCTCTCCCTCTGCTCCTGAGCCCAGCCAACTACCCGCACATGCACCTCATCAGCCACCTCGTCAGCCTGCCACACCTGCCTGTAATCAACCTCATCCCTGCCTGTATTTTAACCCCAGTTCTCCACACCATCCTCGCTTGATCGTCGTTGCTCCATACCCGGTGCCACCTCTGCGTTCAGGCTCTTGTGTTTTTGATTCCTCTCAATTCCCCTGTGCTTTGTCGCTTCTGTCTCTAACCCTGTCTCTTTGTCTGCTTTCCTCCCAAATTCACTCACCCTCGTCCTCCGTCCTGTCAGCTGGTCTCATCCTCCACGGGTCCTTTCTGTCCCGTCTCACAACAGAACGATCAAGCCACCATGGACCCAGCACGACCGACAGCGCTCTCTCCTGGTACAAAGCGGTCAGCGAGGGCCAGCCTCACGTCCGCTCCTGCTACTCCTCCTTTGTGGAGGAGATGCGGAGAGTTTTCGATCGCCTGGTGCGGGGGAAGGAGGCGCCTGGGCAGCTTCTCTCCCTCTGCCAGGGAAGTTGCAGTGTGGCGGAGTACTCAGTCGATTTCCGCATTCTGGTGGCAAGTCGGGCTGGAACAACGAAGCCCTCCAGTGCATCTTCCTGGATGGCCTCAGCGATCGCATTAAGGATCTGCTGGCCACTAGGGACGTACCGACGGACCTTAATGCTCTGGTTGAGGCGGCCACCGATAACCGCTTCCGGGAAAGAGCCAGGGACCGCTTCGCTCGCGGGTCCGCCGCCTCCCGCTCTAGCCTCACACCATCTCAGACTTCTGTTTTCCTGTCCCCTGCACCACACTCTGCTACACCGCCGGGCCCCACAGCACAGCCGGCGCCGCCTTTGCCTTCCCCCGCCGCTCCTCCAGAGTCCATACAGTTGGGTCGCACTCGCCTCTCCCCGGAGGAACGCGAATGGCGCCGTCTGGCATGTATTGCAGCAAGCCCGGCCACCTCCTGCCTGCCTGTCCTGTGCGGCCAAAACAGCACCAATTGGAACCCAATTGTCACACATCCTGCCTTTTGTCTGCTCGAGCCCCCGGTAATCGCTTCACCTGCCCCGCCGCCCATCCCCTCTGACCTCTCTGGGGTGCCCAGTGAGTACTACGACCTCACACTTGTTTTTAGTAAAGACCAGGCCCTGTCTCTACCCCCCACCGCCCCTATGACTGCTCCATAGATCTCCTCCCGGACGCGCCTCTCCCCTCCAGTCACCTATACAACTTGTCGTGCCCGGAGAGGGAGTCTATGGAGCAGTATATTAAAGACTCCCTTGCAGCCGGCATCATTCGCCCCTCCTCGTCCCCGTTGGGAGCCGTTTTTTTCTTTGTCGAGAAGAAAGATAAAAGTCTCCGCCCTTGCATCAATTTCCGGGGGCTCAACGCCATCACTGTCAAAAACAAGTATCCGCTGCACCTCATGGACTCGGTCTTACACTCCCTCTCCTGGTCCACCGTTTTCACAAAATTAGATCTAAGAAATGTTTTCCAAGCCCTGATCAACGACATCCTACGTGATTTCCTCCACCGTTTCGTTTTCGTCTACCTCGACGATATCCTGATCTTCTCCCGCGACGCGACCCAGCACACAGAACATGTTTGCCTCATGCTGCAGCGGCTTCTGGAGAACAGGCTCTTCGTTAAGGCCGAAAAGTGTGAGTTTCACGTCCCCACCATCCAGTTCCTCGGCTTCATAATTGAAAAAGGGCGGCTCCGTGCCGACCCGTCCAAAATCCAGGCAGTCGCCGATTGGCCAACCCCTACCTCCGTTAAACAGCTGCAACGTTTCCTAGGATTTACAAACTTTTATCGCCGCTTCAGCCGGAATTACAGCACCGTCGCTGCGCCCCTCACTCGTCTCACTTCCTCCTCAGTCCCCTTTACCTGGTCTCCAGAGGCTGCAGCAGCCTTCACCCGCCTCAAAACCCTGTTCACCTTCGCCCCTGTACTCATCAACCCCAACCCCTCCCTCCAGTTCATTGTCAAGGTGGACACCTCGGACGCTCCCCGGAGGACAACAAGCTCCACCCCTGCACCTTCTTCTCACGCCGCCTCACTGCCACTGAGAGGAACTACAGCGTGGGGGACTGGGAGCTTCTGGCCTTCAAATTGGCGTTGGAGGAGTGGAGGCACTGGCTGGAGGGAGCAGAACACCCGTTCCTGGTATGAACTGATCACAAGAACCTCGCCTACATTCAAACCGCCAAGAGGCTAAATTCCCGCCAAGCTCGATGGGCCCTATTCTTCAACCGGTTCAATTTCACCCTCTCCTACCGGCCCGGATCCCTCAACACCAAACCCGATGCTCTCTCCCGGCTCCACTCCACCGACACACCTCAGACCCCCCGACACCATCCTACCGTGCTCCTGTCTTGTCACCTCCGTGATCTGGGAAATGGAATCCGCCGTAGGCCGAGCCTAGTCCACCGATCCCGGCCCCCAGAACCGTCTCACGCCATAGAGCTCCAAGTTCAGCTGCCACCCTGGGGTGGCCCGCACCCTCTTTCTGCTTCACCAACGGTTCTCTATAGAGAAGGACTGTCGAGGCTTTGTGGCGGCTTGTGAGGTGTGCGCCAACGCGAAACCCTCCCATCAACCGCCCGCCGGTCTGCTTCGCCCCCTACCGCCCTGGACTTTGTCACTGGTCTCCCCAGCTCAAACGGAAACACTACCATTCTCACTATTGTTGACAGCTTTTCTAAGTCTGCCCACTTCATTCCCCTACCCAAACTCCCCTCCTCTCTGGAAACGTCCTGACTGCTTATCAACCACGTCTTCTGCCTCCATGGAATACCTCTGGACATTGTCCCCAGTTCACATCCCAGGTCTGGAAAACCTTCTGCCGTGCCTTTGGTTCCACTGCCAGTCTCTCCTCGGGCTATCACCCCCAAACCAACGGGCAGACCAAGCGGTCAAACCAGGACCTGGGGGCAGTACTCAGGTGCGTGGCGTACCGCAGCCCCACCTCCTGGAGTTCCTACATCCCCGGGATTGAGTACGCTCACAACTCCCAGGTCAGCGCTGCCACTGGTATGTCCCCCTTCATGTATGCCTTGGGTTACCAGCCCCCCCTGTTCCCGTCCCTGGAGGAGGAGGTGGCGGTCCCCTCTGTACAGGCCCACCTCAGGCGTTGCCGCCGGATCTGGAGGGAGGCTGCACTGCGGCCCACAACCGCCAGCTGGCAGACCGCCACCGGGCCCCTGCTCTCACCTACCGGCCTGGGCAGCGAGTCTGGCTCTCCTCCAGGGACCTTCCCCTGCAGGTCCCTTCCAAAAAGCTCGCCCCCCGAAAAATCGGCCCCTATCCCATTGAGGCCATCGTTAACCCCTCCGCAGTACGCCTAACCCTCCCGCCTCACCTGAAAGTCCACCCTGTTTTCCACGTCTCCAGAATCAAGCCTGTCGCCATCAGCTTCCTTCTCCGTACCAGTGGCAGCGCCTCCCCCTCTACAGATGATTGATGGTCACCCAGCCTACACGGTGCGCTGTCTCCTGGACGTGCGACGTAGAGGTCGGGGGTACCGCTACCTGGTGGACTGGGCCGGTTACGGCCCGGAGGAGCGCTCCTGGGTTCCCTCCAGCCAGATCCTGGACAAGTCCCTCCTGACTGACTTCGACAGGGCTCATCCAGATAAGCCGGGTGGGCCGCCTGGGGGCGTCCGTTGAGGTGGGGGCCCAGTTGTGGGGACAGCCTGGCTGACGGTGAGTGTCCTGGTTTCCTTTTTTTCGCTTTATTTCAACCATTGCTTTGCTCTGCCTGCCTGCCTGTGTTCTCCTCCTCTCTCCCTCCACTCCTGTGCCCAGCCAACTACCCGCACATGCACCTCATCAGCCACCTCGTCAGCCTACCACACCTACCTGTAATCAACCTCATCCCTGCCTGCATTCTACAGCTTGATCGTCGTTGCTCCATACCCGGTGCCACCTCTGCGTTCAGGCTCTTGTGTTTTTGATTCCTCTCAATTCCCCTGTGCTTTGTCGCTTCTGTCTCTAACCCTGTCTCTTTGTCTGCTTTCCTCCCAGGTTCACTCACCCTCATCTTCCGTCCTGTCAGCTGGGCTCATCCTCCGGTCCTCTCCTCTCAGGAAATTACAATATTTCTTAACTGAAAACCTGTGATGAAAGCACAGACACATCTGACGCTGCCTAGTTACAAATTTTTTGGAGGGGAGTTGATGACATTAACATTAGGCACTGAAGAGCTGCTTGACCTTCATAGTCTCAAAGGCCAGACAAGAGCTGTGGATTTATTTGCCTCAGTCTGTTCAGCTGTCGATGAAATGAAACTGCCAGGAAGTAAAATGGCCGGAATCGTTATCGATGATGGCTTACCCACTAGGACTGGTGAAAAAAGTGGATCCTCGGGTCATTTAACCCATTTCTAAAATGCTAAGTTTTTCTTTACGTACAAGCTTATCCAATACCAAAACTATGGATGTTTTTTGTGTTATTTACAAATGCTAGCACACAACATGTCAGAAATGAAGATATAAATGTAAATGTAAGTTCACTCAGAAATGCTTATAAGCTATTTCACTATAGATTTTGAACCGCTATTGTTGCAGAGGTAAAGGCTTTATAGATTATATAAGGTATAAGCATTTCTGAGTGAACTTTCATTTACAATTCCTCATTTGGCAGACACTTTTATCCAAAGCAACTTACATTTGAGGAACAACATACAAGCATCAACAGAGCATCAAATACAGATCTACAACTGACAATACATAAAAGTAAGAGCGGCAATAAATACTAGTAATACCTCATGGTACATATCACATCAATGGGGTAAATACATAAGGAAGGAAGTAAGAGTTAACAAAAAAGTGCAATTAATACAAGATAATTGTAAGTTAACCTAAGTTTGTATTATGGAGTTTAGGTAGATGGGTGCAGACCCAGTAGTCACTCTGTATGCAAGCATTAGTGACTTGAATTTGATTCTGGAGGCCACGGGGAGCCAGTGGAGGTCACTGAGTAATGGAGTGACATGAGTCCTTTTGGGCTGATCAAAAACCACACGCGCTGCTGCGTTCTGAACCATTTGTAAGGGTTTCACTGCACAAGCTGGAAGACTTGTTAGGAGGGCATTGCAATAGTCGAGGTGAGAGATAACCATGGCCTGTACCAGAAGCTGGGTGGTGTACTGAGTGAGGTAGGGTCTGATTTTCCTTATGTTGTATAGAGCAAAGGATAGGTAGAGTTGCATATCGTCTGTGTAGCAGTGGTAAGAGAAGCCGTGTGAGTGAATGATCGGCCCCAGTGAGGTGGTGTAAACTGGGTAGAGAAGGAGCCCTAGCACTGAGCCTTGGGGCACCCCTGTGGAGAGGCAGTGGAAGGAGGAGAATTGTCCTTGCCACAAAACATTGTAGGACGCCCCGAGAGGTAGGATTTGAACCACAGGAGTGCTTTACTCAAGATACCCATTGCTGAGAGAGCGGATAGCAGGATCCTGTGGTTGACTGTGTCAAAGGCAGCTGATAGGTCAAGCAGGATAAGAACCGAGGATTGGGCTGCAGCTTTAGCTGTTGGCTTCTGTTACAGACAGAAGAACCATTTCAGTAGAGTGGGCACTCTTAAAACCAGATTGATATGGATCTAGGAGGTCATTCCGTGAGAGTAATTCTGAGATCTGGTTGAATACTGCCCGTTCAATAGTTTTGCATAAAAATGGTAGAAGTGACACTGGTCGATAGTTCTCAACTAGAGTTTGGTCAAGTGAGGGCTTTTTGAGCAAGGGTGTAACCCAAGCCCTTTTGAAAGTGGTCAGGAAGGTTTCTAAAGCCAGAGAAGTATTTATCACGAGTGATTGCCGGGACCACGGTAGGAGATATGGCTTGGATGAGATTCGTAGAAATCGGGTCCAGTGGGCATGTACTGGGACGGCTATGGGTCAGGAATTCTGATACTTTGCTCTCTGTGACAACTTAACATTGAAACATTAAGAAATAGCTCATTTATTGTAATTTGGGTAAAATAGATCAACCACAGCTAATTCCAATCTCAACCAGAGACAAAGACAGGTGTTGAAGTTCTTTCAATTACATACACAATGCAGTAAAAAGAGAATTTTCTGGAGTTGACTTGATCCTTGACCAATGTGGATACAGAACAACACAGAAGAGGAGAGAAAGAAAGAATAATGTCTGAACAAGGGAGAAGAGTAGTTGGGCCAGGGAGGAGTAGCTGTACTACTAAGTAGCCATGTTTCCATCCAACTGTCATGTGAATTTTAAGCGTACTTTTGAAATGTCACAAAAAAGAAATTGTGAAGTATGTGCGTTTCCATCAGCTGGTTTGAGAGCGAATAAACTAGGCTACGGCAAGTAGTTACGTCAGCAGTTGATGTTACACATGGCTGTAATAAACAAGACGTATGGGTTCCAAACCAGAAACAAAACCAGTCGCTGGAAACAAAGGTCCTCAGAAATGTGTTTCAAGCAAGTTGCTACCAGCCATGTCTCTGCACGTTATGGGAATATCCGGTGTTATGCCGAGTTTTGCATGCCTGCTGAGAATTGCATGCATGTCCAAATAGTGCTTTTAAACGCTATAATATCCTTTGTGGGGTTCATCAATGGTGATAAATGATTCGAAGTATGCATTTAGGAATGTTTAGAGTCGTTAATGTTTTCTTACACTCAGTAGAAGTAGCATTCAGCAAAAATATGCGGTGCAGAGCAAAGTATAGGACTTTTAAGAGATGAATGCATAATTCGACAGAACAGATGATGAAGGCTACATGCCGAGATTTGCTTCCTCCTCTTTTCTCAGCACAAATGAGCGTTACCAGCCACGAGATGTGTGAAATTCTCGGCAGGCATGTAGAACTCTGCACAACCGGGCAAGCCAACAGCAGAAACATCAGTCATGAGTTACAAGTTTGCTACGTCAGAACTTTTTCGGAAAAGTGTTTCCATCTCCCATTTAGCAAATTTATTCTTTTTGACAGAGGCAAGAACCACCTCAAGTGAGCGTAAAATCTTTTTTGTGAAATTAAGGATTTTTTTTCAAATGTTTTTTGTAATGCCATCAAATGTTTGTATTTAGAAAGTCGGTGTGCTATTATTGATTGATCTGGAAACGTGCGAGTGTTTTGATAGAATGATTTGATTTTGAGTCAGGTTTGCTGCGTTTTGAGTTGGTGTAAATAGACAACATTTTTTTGGATTTTGAAAGAGTTGATGTTTAAAGAACAAAATCTGGTTTTGAGCAGAAAATGTATTATTTGGCTAATTGTGTGAGGTAGGTGTGCTGCTGTGTTAAGAGTTATAACATTCACCTGAACTTAAGATAAAGTATCTTAAGTTCAGGTGAACGTTTGTTAGCAACTGAAAAAAACTGTAGGTTGACTGTGTTTTCGTGGTCATCTGGAATTCAGAAAATGCAGTTTCTGAGTGAATAAAATCTAAATCTAAATATTTCTTAGCTTTGTGGAATTAGTTGCGGAATTCATAACTGCAATTGTTCCATATTTAAGCCTATGTGATATGAAAGAAAGGCTGAATAGTTGAGTGGCTGCACTGCCATTTAAACAAAAAACTATTGTTATTGCAGTCTAATTAAAATTGCTTGGCTACAATACAATGTATTTGTATGTAGCTTTATTATGGTGCAAAAGTATGACAGGAGGTGCAGTCGGCCTTAAGGTATTTTCACGTTATCGAATCTGGCCCATTGAGAAAAATATTTGGACACCCCTGTTTTAAGGTGTAAGTCGTTAGCTGCGGTGTTGTTTCTGTGCGTGCGGTTCAAATTCAGCGGGTGAGAGGCTCGGGAATGTGCCTGCACGTCACAGACGGTGGTGCTCCTGGGAAATCAGACCCAGAGTCTCACATTTAGCTACATATAGCCCATTTAAACTGTTATTAGGGTCCGAGCTCGAACCTTGCAAGGTTCCCATTGAAACTGAAGGGATCATTATTAGAGCCTGAGCACGAACCGGGAGAGGTCCCTATGAAGACTGATAGGATTTTTTTTTAGGGCCCGAGCATGAATGTGAGGCCATGTTTTCCCTTCTGAAACTGAAGGATTTTTTTTTGTCTTTCTTTCTTTCTTTCTTTCTCTTTCTTTTTTCTGCAAAGTAACCTCAATTTTGGGCCGCGAAACATTTCCGAAAACTCGCCAAACTTTGCAAATAATTCAGTTATGGCAAAATATTTCGTGTTTTATGGGTTTTGCGCATGGGCGTGGCAAAATGGCTTGCTAGCGCCCCCTACAGAGCAGACCCCAGGCAAAGTTTCACCTGTATGTACAAAATTTCTGTGGTACGTGCATTATGTCCATACGTACAAAAAAGCCTCTTGGAGCCCTTGCCTAAATCCAACAGGAAGTCACCATTTTGGATTTAATGGTCATTCTTGGCGATTTACACACTTTGTACTTTAACAAACTCCTAGGGATTTAGTCCGATCAACTTCATATTTTCACTGTACAGTCTAAACCCATTGCCGATTAAAAGTTGTACAAACCAGTTTGCCCGTGGCGTGCTGTCGAAAAACGATGATTCGCCATGAAACGAGTTGTTATAACTTCAGTATATATGGTCACATCTGCACCAAATTTTATATGTAATATAATATATATATATATAACGCTGCCGCTCACCCAGTGAGGGGTGGGAGGCAGGGGCTTGACAGTCTCGGGGATGGCGGAGTGCAGGAGCCACAGGATATGGTGAATCTTGGTCAGCCAGAGACGTATCGGGGCAGCTGTGATGGCCGAAGCAGCGCACTCCGTGAGCTGCGCGCTGGCCCCTTTGCTGATTTCCTCCTTCTCTTCCTCCGTCATGGTGGTGGAGTTAGCCACCAGCTTTATGAAGGAGGAAGCAATCGGCGCCGTGTTGATGGCGGAGGTCAAGTTCTGTATAGCGCATTGGTGAGCTCTGTCGGCGACATGGGCCTCCCACTGTGAGGCCATAAGGGGGCGCCGTGCGGTCGCCACCTGAACTTTCTTCACACCCGTGAGGTGTGGCTTCAGTGGAGGGACCGGGCTGAAACCCTGGTCCGAGATGGGGATGTAGTTGGAAACAGGAGCCCCCAGAGTCTTCGGGTCCGAGGCGTCACCTACCTGGTAAGGAGTGCCAGGAGTGAGTGCTCGGCCGGCATGCTCCGGACCGAAGCACACCTCGCAGCGGGGATGGAGATTCCCGGGCATAATGTATGCCCATGTGCCAGATACCACTCTCCCATAAGGAAGTAGCGGCGCCTCGCTTTCTGCTCTCTCTCTCTATACATATATGCTGTGTGTGGGGGTGTAGACAAGTTTTATCATGCATTTATAGCACGTAGGGGGTAAACCAACTAACAATGGCCTCAGAAAGTGAAGCCCATTCGAAATAGAACAGTGACAGTCTAAGTGTTCCTCACTGTTGGAGATGTTAGCCAGCTGTTAGCAGTCATTGGCCACAGAAAGATCCTGATGCCTAGCCATGAAAAAGCTGCCCCAGCAAAAACTCGACAAAGACCAAAAGAACTTCACTCAAGACTTGGAATGAGTGGGACTACTGGCTGGAATATTTTGACACTAAAGATAAAACTTTTTGTGAATATTTCCCACAGTGCCAGTCATGTGACTCAAGAGGTGAGCTGTGTCGTAGAGACCTGCTCGGTACTGTTTTCTTGATCCCACTCCCGCCCAATACAGCTGATTTTGTGACCATTACCGGCCGCTCCCGCAACATGTGTATGCACTCCTGCTCGCACCTGCAAACATTGTGACATGCAGAGTAAAAAAAGGACACAAATGTTTCGGACGTTCAGAATAACTGACATAAATCATTGCATTCATTTTTGTCCGTAACAACTTTCCAAATTTCAGACTTGCCTTGCTATGGTCTTGTATTGTATAAGCTCGTGTGACGGAAGCCAGCGAGGCTGTGTAGTGAGTAAACTTCACTCCCCGACACCTTAAGAGACGCACTGGTGACCGACGCCAGTGTTCATGGGTTTTAGCCTCCTTGTCAGTGGCTACTTTCAGACTGCAGGCCTTAATGCTCAATTCCGATTTTTTCCCCAGATCCGATTTATTTTGTTTGACAGTACACATTACTGTTAAAATGTGGCCTATATCAGACTCCAGTGTGAACTGTCCGCGGCCTGAAAGTGACCCCCATGCGCAGAAGAATAACATAACGTCACACACAGCAGCATGCTGTTGCAGAAGTAAACAAGGAGCAACATAGCTACGGTTAGCTCACAGGAGACTCCCGTTTTTTATTGTCCTCTCACGGGTCAGATTTCTCCTGTATTATGACATGTGTTCACAATTTTCTGTTCTTTTCATTATGGATTCTTGCGCTGTACAACGCAACTGCCCCACAACCCACTCCCTCCTCTCTCTCTCTCTTCCCCCTGTGTAGGTGTAAGAAAGGGAATTTGTGAACAGATGATAGCAAGGTAGAGGAGGAAGAGAGCCACATGTTTAATAATGGTTTTTGTGGAGCTTTTTCATTCCCCGCAGATCTGTCTACAGCAGAACAGCTGTTCTACAGTGATGTCAAAGTCGCAAAATTGCGACCTGAGTGTCCAGACTGAGGTCGCATTCAAAAAGATCCAATCTGTATCAGATTTGGATCACATATGAAAGTGGCCCAATTCCGAACGGGAAAAGATCAGATTCCATGTGATTTAGCCTGTTCACACTGTCATAAAAAGATCAGATCTGAGTCACATATGGGCAGAAAAATCTGATTTGGTCACATTGGCCTGCAGTCTGAACGTAGCCAGTGTGTCTGCCTCCCAAACCTGAGGTTCCCAGTTCAAGTCAGGCCCGTGCAGTACATTCTCTGGAGCAGCTGCGTACTTTAATCTTCTTTTCAATTTTGTTTGTTGACTCCATCTTATCAGTACTACTGCGGGACCCACAGTATATTTTGTAAACGCTCACTCCCGCCTTAAAACCGCCTGTTCCCGCGCGATTTGTGATGGATTCTGCGGGACCCACGGGCTCCCCATCCCAATGCAGCTCTCTACTGTGTAGTGTTTCTAGTCAACTTTCCATCCACATGTAGTGCAAATTTTAAAGATAATCTGCAAAAAGAAAATGAGAATTAATGCATGTCCATCCAGTAGTGTTACGCGAATATCAGATCAAGATAAAGAGTTGGTGCTGCTAACTCTCCAGTTGGGTTCTATTAAACCATTGAAGAGAGCATAAGGAAAAGACTTAAAAGAGCACCGGTCAAACCTCAATCACAGTTACAGTCATAACAGTACACAAATCTTGTGTTTTCATCTGACGCTATTTTTCATCCCATTCGTTTAAATCATATACTTCATAAAAGTCATTATGATTTATTCGCTAATTCTGTTTCCATTGCACTTTGTCCCATTTAGTTTTTATTGATACACCATCTTGTCTAACTCAACAAAAACTTTCTTTTGTAATGGATGGAAATGCAGTTCTCTAATGTTGACTATTCTGCATCTGCTTGCCCTCTAGGTTGGTTGTAGTTACCTGATACTTGACAGAATTTCTGATTACAAAAGAAAATACTGACCAGTTGTATGATGTTTTTCCTGATGTCGTCCTCAGACAATGAAGACATAAAGGAGATTTTTATTCTCAGACTTCTGACAACTAGAAACACAGTAACTAGCATTATAATGCAGGCCAGAAGGGTGCTTAAACTGAGTAATACAGCTGTCTTAGACAAGGTCTTCATTTTCAGTGTCAAGTTCAATATCATTGTTCTCCCTTAGATCCTTCACTTATAATTTAGCTTTGTATATGGCTGTTAGTAGACGATTACAGTATTCAAAGTGTAGTGTAAAAGATCACAATTTGTCATACTCACTTGGGTTCCAGATTGTGGTTCCAGATGTTCTGGTAGTTGTTGAAAGAATGGTGTTTGTAGTTTGTGTGGTTGTTGTAGCTGGTGTAGTAGTGGTTGTAGTTAGTGGTGTAGTTGTTGAGGGAAGGGTGGTTGTTGTTTGTGTGGTTGTTGTAGCTGGTGTAGTAGTGGTTGTAGTTAGTGGTGTAGTTGTTGAGGGAATGGTGGTTGTAGTTGGTGCAGTGGTGGTTGTGGTCAGTGGGGTGGTTGTTAAGGAAATGGTGGTTGTAGTTTGTGTGGTTGTTATAGTTGGTGTAGTGACGGGTGTTGTGGGTGCTGGTGTAGTTGTTGAGTCTGTAAACAGAAGTGAATATAAAAGATTACTAGGGAACTTCATAATCCAGGAAATTAACAAATTAATTTAACATGAACAAAAAAGGAAGGGTTGTACTCACTGTATCCAACATTCACAATGACACATCGTAGCTCCGATTGATACTTGACTGTACTGTGGAAATATATCAATATTATGTCATAAATTATTTTCATATATTTCAAGATAGAAAGTCTTTCTAGCTTAAGGATGACATTTTTTTTCACAGCCTGCATGTGTAATCGTCTCAAATAAAGCACACATCAACACAATCTACACATGGTCACATTATATCCCCACAAATTCTTATGTAGAAACCGGTACAGATATTAAGTATACATCTATACATACAGTTCTCAACAAGGTATTATTCACTTTGATGCTACTGTAGATGGAACACAACTCTCGCGAAAGTAAGCCCTACTCTGTTTTAAAGGAATAGTTTGACAAATATGTGCACAAATTTGATTTTCAACTCATTCCTAAAGGACTGATATCTGAGATCACACAGACGTAATGTTAAGAGTGTATTTTTACGAAAAAACTAAAAATATGATTCATATGATTCAACTCCGTCAACTGATTACATTCCCCGTTCACATTCAGGAAATGTAAAACTCCTGTCTTTCATTAAACTGACTACCGTTAAATTTTAATTAATAGCAGAGTCCCAAATAACCGCCTACCCCGTATACTGGCCTGGTGTAGGAACACCTCTTACCCTGCAGGGTTGCCTGCTTTAGCTGCTTCTAAGCAGCTTAGATCGGAATTAAAGGCCTGTCCCATATGGACGCATTTCCCAAATAAAGGCATGGTCAATTCAGTGATTTTAGCAAATAAAAGCCTGGGCTATTAATCAAAGTTTTACGGTAGATTATACCTGGATATATGTATTAATGACTGAATGACCTTTGCCAGAGGAAATACAGTTCATAGTTTTTAATTTTAGGTATTTCTATAGTTTGTCCATATGCTTCAAGGTAAAGTTCATGTGAAAAATGACTGACTTGAGAACTGCCTGGACAACAAAACAGATGGGGTGGCTTTCTCCGGTTTGGTTTTCAGACGGCGTCCAACTCAGGATGTACTGTCCAGCTCCCAATGTAGTCTTGTTTATATTGTACGGCCCGCTAAACAGCAGATCGGAAATCCTTTAACAAACAGAAGAAGAAAAGGCTTTGCAAATTAAACGAGCATTTCCAAACCGTACCTACCCACAAATGTAGCAAACCCCTTTTTCCGTGACGACGTGATTGAAATTAAAATTCTAATGCTGGGGGCATTCCTCTCATCTCACTCTTTTTTTTATGTTGTTTTTTTGTAGTTGCATTAAAGTTAACAAACCAGTATTAGCCTTTAAAACTCAAAGTCTGTGAAACTGAAAAAACATGGTGCAGTCTGCTTGTGCCTTTGCGCAATGTACTGACGTTTTCATGTTTTCTTTTGACTTCGAATGCATTCTGCTGTTTATGCTTACGCCTACTGTGTGTATTTCCTAGCAGCACTATACAGTTGGTTCTGTAGACTTTTTTGCATTCTTGTCAAACCTGTTACACAAATCAAGATTTTTGCACTTGAAAGCCATGGCAAATGAAAACCACGTGTGTCAGACGATGTATTTCTTATCTAACGGGAGAAAGTTCTGCAGGGAATCATTTACCTGTGTTTTTTTAAGATCAAACTTCTGCTCAATTCCTTTTATTTTTGACTTACGTGGACATATTTGCCTCTGCATTGATGCTGATCTTCATGGTCTGATCGACAGGGGCGTACAGCTGAGCTCTGTTGTCTGGGGGTTGGAGGCAGAAACTTGGGCAGATAGAGTCCCTCTGTGCAGGACGGCACAACAGCGTCCACTAAGACAATAAGAAAAAACAACATTTCAGCCACGCTGAAGTTTTCTGAGGATGGCAATGCAGGTTGGTCCCTTCATAAATCTTATTTACTACATCCTTTGGCTTATGATAAAATTCCTCAAAACTAATGACATTTCCATCAGCCTTGTGTTTAGATAATGTTAGCATGCAAAGCTAATATGTGAAACACTGGTGCCTTCTAAACATCAGCATATTAAACAAGAAAAGAGTCATTGCCTTGTCGGTAAAATACTGTATGCATATTTATTGTTTTGGTAAGATCTCCTAAGATTATTATTGTTGCCAAATAACTTTAATAATATACATGTTGCAAAAGCTGATTAATTTCTTTAAGATCAACTCAACTTCAGTGCAACTTTAGTGCAGCTAAACAAAGTCTCGCTGCCAAAACAAGGTCTTACCACTTAAAACAAACTGGACAGGTAGCTTGCTTATAGCGTTGATGGTAGTTATTGTTGTCTGTGTCCCGTTAGTTTGAGTCAGGATGATATTCTGAGTGGGAAAGTCCTCCATCACCAGCTGTATGGCGTACCGACCTTCATTACTGCTACTGGTGGGGCTGAAGGACAAAGTACAAGACTGCAAGAGGACAAAATGGGACAAGAGGTCAAAATAAGTCATTTTCTTCAGTTAGATATTGAAAAACAAGACTATAGGGCTGTCCCCAACTAAGGATTGCCTATAGTCGACTGATAGTCGAATCATGTGTGTTTTTGTACGCAGCGGAGGGTTACTCACTGTAGCTTCGCTTTAATCTTGAGAAGCTGCAGAGCTGCAGTCTCTGTTCATTAGTCAGTATAACTTTCACTGTACATTTCCAGCTAAACTGAGGCTTATTGTTGACCATTTTCTCTCTGATCGCCTGCCATTCACCGGTCTTGTGGACAGTTTTGCGTGGATTCTGTGCTGCCGACAAATGCGTGCACGTTGCGGTTCCTCGTGGGTCTAATTCAAGTAGCCTACTATTTAAAAACAATATAATGTTCTTTGTGTGGTTCATCAGTGAAATTGAGTTAGTAACTTCTACCTAGCAGACAATATACAGTAATACAAAAGTAATTATAAAAATGGTAAACAGAAATAAGACCGAGACCAAGGTGATTACCATTGCGACACATCCACCAATGTGTGTAATGTTTTTGTTGGCCTGTCACATATCTTCAGTGTTGTTGGTTTTGAGGTCTCTCTCCAGTCTCTGCTGATGTCTCTATATCTATCTATCTATCTATATAATATAATAATAATAATAATAATAATAATAATCCTTATTTGTAGAGCACTTTTCAAAAAGAAGTTACAAAGTGCTTTAACAAGTGTAAAGAATAATACAAAAAAAGATAAGAGCATGAAAATTTTATATAAAATTAGTAAAATAATAAAATAAAAGGGATAAAATAAAGTCAAATAAGATCGGGAAAAGCTCTCCTATAAAAGTATGTTTTAAGAAGGGACTTAAAAGAGTTCACTGACTCAGCCGACCTGATTTCCTCGGGCAGGCTGTTCCAGAGCCTCGGGGCCCTGACAGCAAAAGCTCTGTCCCCTTTAGTTTTCAGTCGAGACTCTGGAACAGACAACAGACCTCTGCCCGAGGATCTCAAGGTACGTGCTGGTGTGTATGGGACTAAAAGGTCAGAAATATAACAAGGCGAGAGGCCATGAAGAGCTTTAAAAGTGATCAATAGAATTTTAAAGTCAATTCTAAAACATACTGGGAGCCAGTGTAATGAAGCTAAAATAGGAGTAATGTGGTCATATTTCTTTGTTCTGGTTAAAAGCCTGGCAGCTGAGTTCTGGACAGTCTGGAGTCGATCAATAGATTTTTGGGTTAAACAGGTGAAAAGGCTGTTGCAATAATCCAGGCGTGATGAGATGAAGGCGTGTAAAATGGTCTCGGTGTCCTTAAAAGTTAACATTGATCTAATTTTAGCTATATTTCTAAGTTGATAAAAACATGATTGAACAAGCTTTGTGGTGTGCTGCTCGAAATTTAAATTACTATCAAACCAAACACCAAGGTTCTTTGCCACAGGCTTAATGTGATTTACTAGGGAACCAGCAGATGGCAGTATTTGATTTGCCATCTGCTGAGACCCGATGACCAGGATTTCTGTTTTGTCTGAGTTCAGCTGGAGGAAATTATTTGACATCCATTTTTTAACTTCACAAAGGCAGTTGTTAAGCGAACTCAGCATTCCAGGGTCTGTGGATCTGACGGGCAAGTATATTTGTGTGTCATCAGCATAAATATGAAAAGAAATGCCATGTTTATGGAGAATATGTCCAAGGGGAAGCAGATACAAGGAAAACAAAATGGATCCTAAGACCGACCCCTGAGGCACACCATATTTAACTGGACAGAATGAAGAGACATAGTTGTTTACAGACACGCAAAACTTCCTATTTGACAGGTAGGATGAAAACCATTCTAGGGCAGTACCAGAGATCCCCACCCAGTGCCTCAGTCTGTCTAACATGATGTTGTGATCAATGGTGTCAAAAGCAGCGCTAAGGTCCAGGAGTACAAGGACTGAGCACATACCTTCATCAGCAGACATTAAAAGGTCATTGGTGACTTTAAGCAGGGCAGTCTCAGTGCTGTGGTACTTCCTAAAACCAGACTGAAACTTTTCAAATAATTTGTTATTTTCCAGCACAGTGAGCAGCTGTTTGGACACAATTCTTTCTAGAATCTTTGCAATAAAAGGCAGTTTTGAAATTGGTCTAAAATTATGTGGGAGGTAGGGATCTAAACCAGGTTTCTTTAAAAGTGGGTTCACGCAAGCCGTTTTAAAATAATCAGGGACACAACCAGTAGATAGGGAGCTGTTGAAAACAGAGATCAAATGGGGCCCAACAGAATCTATTACTTTCAGTAAAAATTTTGTAGGTATTATATCAAGTGGGCCGGAGGACACTCTCATTTGTGATACTGTTTTTAAAAGCTCAGACAAGTCGATGGGATAAAACTGGTTAAAACTCTGTTGTTGCTGGTGAGGGACCTCTGAGTAAGAGGCCACGGGGGTAATAGAGGCTCTGATTGACACCACCTTATTGGTAAAATAAGATAAAAACAATTCACAGTCATCATTACTTCCAGCTGAGGCACAAGGAGGGGTTGGGTTTACCAGCTGATCCACAGTCTTAAACAGAAACCTGGGATTGTGTTTATGTGTAGTAATGAGTTCAGAAAAATAGTGTGTTCTTGCATCCTTAACCATTTTATTGTAGTTAATTAATAAATCCTTCAGACTGAGGTAATGGACTTGGAGACTGGATTTTTTCCATCTGCGCTCTGCTTTCCTGCATTCCCTTTTGAGGCTGCGAATGCTGTCATTTATCCAGGGTTGCTTACTAGCTTTAGACGTAGGCCTAACCTTTAGAGGAGCAGTAATATTTAGTGACGACAAGCAGATATGATTGAAGTGATCGACCAGGTTGTTGGTGGTGGAATCAGACAGGTGTTGGCTTTGGCTCTGAAAGAATGCGCAAAACTTTGAAACACTTTGTTCATTAAAGATGCGACAACACACGGAGCTTGGTGAGGCGGCATGAGTAACAGGCGAATCGCAGCTAAAAACAATACAATCTGTGGTCAGATATGGTCATGTCCACTAATTCCACAGAGGAAATGCTGACACCCAGGGTAAAAACCAAGTCCAGTGTATGACCACGGTTATGTGTTTGCCCTTTGACATGTTGTTTGAAGTTAAAAGAAGTGGCCATATTTAAAAAGTCAGTTGCATTAACATTGTTGGGGTCATCAACATGAATATTAAAATCGCCACAAAGAACAATTCTGTCATAATTTAAAACCAGAGTAGATAAAAATTCAGGAAGTTCTGATAAAAATCCTCCAGGCGGTTTTGGGGGGCGATAAATTATAACAAATATGATAGGTTGCAGCCCTCCAACTTTAAGAGTGAGAACTTCAAAGGAGTTAAATTCATCACAGCGTACTTGATGACATTTAAAATTTTTCCTATACACGCTCACTAGCCCACCACCACGACCACTGACCCTCGGTTGACTAAAGCAATCATATTGAGGCGGACACAGTTCAGCTAGTTGGGTATAGTCATTCATTTGCAACCAGGATTCAGTTAAAAACATAAAATCTAGATTAGCAGACAAGATAAAATCATTTAAGATAAAAGTCTTACTTGAAAGTGATCTCACATTGAAGAGAGCCATTTTAAATGAGTTTGTTCTGGGTGCTGGAGTTGGTGCAGTTGTCCTAATCCTTAAGAGATTACTAATATTTCTGTGTGGGATGTGCACATTTTGGTTTACTGGTCTATGCGTGATGATGACAGGAATAGAAGTCTGTGGAACAGCGCTGGGAGCAGACGGCTTTACATGCCAGCAGGTGGAGACAGTTGTTTGTGGCAGTGAGGCAGAGATCTGTTCAGTGAGCGGTGGTGCGTCCAGGTGTGCTGCATGAATGATTAGTCATTCACGTAAGTCATGTGTGGACCGCACCACATGCTGTATGTGCGCAGCTAACATTTCTGAGCCCCGTTTGTTTGGGTGAAGTCCGTCTGTCTTAAAAAGAGACATTCTTTGCCAGAAAATATTAAAATTATCCACATAAAACACACGGTGAGCCCTGCAGGCGGACTGGAGCCAGTCGTGGAGGCCAAGGAGTCTACTGAAGCGGCCAGCACCGCGACCGACTGTGGGAATGGGACCTGAGATAAAAACGGACTTTCCACACTGCTTTAAAAAGTTAAGAAGACGGTTAAAATCTAATTTTGTCAGCTCAGACTGCCGAAGAGCTGTGTCATTTGTTCCGACATGGACTATCACTCGTGTGATGGAGGACGGGAACGACGGCATCAGGTCCTGGAGTTTTTTTTTTATATATATATACATACATATACCCAGACAGATATTTCATGCATAACTTAACATATTTAAAACATTTAGCACAATTAAATTTATACAATTAAATAAATTGTGTGTGTATGTGTTTGTGTGTGTGTGTGTGTGTGTTTAAATAAAAATTTTAAAAATAAAATAAAAAGTAAAAGTGTGTGTTTAAAAATACAATTAATTTAATATAGTTTATCAAATAAAAAAATAAAATACAACAGTAAATGTGTGTGTGTGTTTAAAAAAACAATTCAATTAATATAGTTTATCAAATAAATAAAATAAAATACAATAGTAAACGTGTGTGTGTGTGTGTGTGTGTGTGTTCAATGAACTGTATGAATTAAATTCACACAGCTCACCAAATCATACATTTTAAAAATAAAATTAAATATAACAGTACACTTGTGAGTGTGTGTGTGTGTGTGTGTGTGTGTAGCATGGGTCATTAATATATAGAAGTAATTTTATGTTTAGGGTTAATGAAGAAGCGACAATATAATTAATATAAAAATCATAAATATCAAATGTAAAATATAACAGACAAACAAACAAACCCATTAAGTAGAAAAGTAAATCAAAAGGCAAGTGAGTTGTTGGCAGACCAACTGCAGCTGTCTTGTGTTGTGCTGGTTTCCTCTCAGGCTGTGACATACACTGATATAACTCGCTGCTTCTATGGTGCTGACACTATTTTCTCCTAGTAGTTGGTACATTTTATTCTGGCCAGAGAGCGTATCAAAATCTAGGAATTTAGAAGAACTTTGTTCTAATATCTTCATATGTGTTAGAGTGTAGAAGGAAATGTTGCTCTGTCTCCACCTATGCCTGTGGACAGAGCTGACACAGCCTATCTTCTCTGGGCAGCAAGGTCTACCTGTGTCGGCCAGTCTCTATGGCCAAGCTTTGGTCACAGAGTCATAATTAATTAATATCTTCCTCAGATTCTGATCTTTCATGGTGCTCAGATAGTCTGCCACTGTGTACTGTCTGTTTAGAGCCAAATAGCATTGAAGTTTGCTTTGAGTTTTTGTGGTAGTTGTCCGGTAGTTAAGTTAATAGTTACAAACTATGTGTGGTCTTAAGTGTTACTGTGGACTCACTGTTAAGAGGCCAAGAACAGATGGCGGTGTGCAGGAATAACACTCTGAGAGTGCCGTGTTTCCGTATCTGCATTTAACTTCATCTCCATCAGGGTCAAACGCCAACAGGTTGAAATCTCTCTGACAGTTTGAAGCAACTCTGAGTGAGAGAGAGAGAGATGTTTTAATCTTTGCCTATTGTTCTTTGACATTCATGCCAATAAAGCAGAATTGAGAGAGAGAGAGAGAGACATGAAAT
The DNA here is from genome assembly GCF_014851395.1 of Micropterus salmoides. Classification (NCBI taxonomy): domain Eukaryota; kingdom Metazoa; phylum Chordata; class Actinopteri; order Centrarchiformes; family Centrarchidae; genus Micropterus; species Micropterus salmoides. Next base: position 32,823,158 of record NW_024041150.1, read on the forward strand.
TACTTCCATATACCACTTACCTATGGCACACACACGTTTACTGTTTTACTTATTTTATTTTATTTATTTGACAAACTGTGTAAATTAAATTCATAACACACACACACACACACACACACACTTTTACTGTTTAACTTTAATTAATGAATTTACTTGTAGTTTTGGCAATTTTGTTGTTTTACGTTAATGCCAATAAAGCTGAATTGAACTGATTGAGAGACATTGTGAAGACATTGTAAACAAACAAGTGATAACACATAACACATTTTCAGAAATGCAATTCAAAGGCTTTTTGTTGGCGCACATTTAAGTCGTTTTGCACGCGTGTTTCGGGCGTGCTGTTTCCTTGTGGCTTAAAATAATGAAATAAAATAAAATAATAAACTTTCAAAAGTCTGAACTTAACGTCGGATATGCCAATCCATTTATTAACATAACGAAAAATAAAACATTTATTCAATAATAACTTAACTCAAGTCAGTCTCCATAATTACACGCCGTGCCTCACGGTCAAAAACCATGCACCTCGCAGTGCGCCACACCTGCACTAATTACCCAATGTCTTAAGTAGACTTGTGGCTGCACACAGCGCCAACCCATGGCTATACACAGAATGGCTCCAACACTTTTCATCTGACCTTGTTGCTTAAAGCGAGTAGGCTACTATGTAAGGTTTATTAACGTATGGTACTGAAGGTACTAATGACATGTTGTTTCCAAATTGTGAAAAATACATAAGGTGTATTTTTACTAACAAAACAATAGAAACACAAACAGTGAGGAGGCTTACCTCACAACTGGCAGTATGGTGGTCTGGGGTGATCTGTTGGCCTGGTTGGTGTCTGACCGGTTCCTCAGCTCCACCAGAATCAGGGCTCTCCATGTTCCAATACCATTTATGTTAGTTAACCAGGCACCACCATCTAACCTTCAGTGGGAAAGTCAGTTTTTACTGTTCTGCTCAGAACCTCTGGGTACATGTATATTGTAGATGTGTACAGCTGACTTGCAAGATATTATGTTAATGTGAAGTGTATACATTTACTTAAGTTCTGTACTTGTGAACTTTTGTTTTCATGCCACTTTGTTCTACATCTCAGAGTTATATATTGTAGTTTTTACTCCACTATTTTTCTGACAGCTTTAGTAGGCCCTAAATGTATACTTTTTAAATATAACCAGTGTTGGGTAACGCCTTACAAAGTAATGTGTTACTGTAATCAGATTACTTTTCTCTGTTACGCAGTAATGTAACAAATACAGAGGATTTACATTTACATTTACAAGATCGTCGCGTTACTTGAGTAGCCTACTGGTTCTTCAACTATCCGCTTAACGGGAGGAGAGAAAAATAAATCAAACTTCACTTTTCATGCGTGTTTGCGTAACACTTTTCCGACCTCACTTTTGACTTTTTGCCTGTTCATGAGAATGCAGAAATAGCAGCAAAAGATGTCTTTCGAAGGGTGGGTATTGTATAAGTGTAGCCGGGTGATAAATCTAGTCATAGGTGATTTTCCTCCTTTGGTTTAATATAATTCTAAAAGTTGTGTAAATGTGAATACATGTGTTCTTTGTTGTCTTTGTTCAATTTAAAGTAAGTGTGAAGTAGATTGTAAGTGGATTTCCACAGTCATACATGTGATGGCTGACTTTGGTCACAAGGCAGCAGCATTGTTGTTGTTCTGCCAAGTGCATCATGGTCTTTCTTCCTGTTAACGTACGATGGACGTACAAGGGATTGGTGCGGAGACTTCGTTGTGTAGAATAGTAGGTAAATGCATGCATATCTTGTAAAATATTCATGTACAAGTGTATAAAATGTAATCACCTGTCAATATTTTAACAAGACGGTTTGATTTAGGCACTACTGGAATTGTATGCTGGGATTTTGGGCGCCAATCGTCGACCATTGTGTACTAAATTTCATGGTAAAGCTAGCATGCATTAAGTCATACCCTGATATTGTATTTTGTTACTCGAAAACTGTTACAGGTTTTACATAAAGTGTAACTCTGTTTGAAGGTAATTGACGTTGAAAGTACGTTGAGTTGTGCGATCTCCAGGAAGTTCCACGTGGGTTTGGTGGAACTTGGTGAAGTGTAAGTGTCATTTACAGTTGTACATTTTATACACTGATGTTGATATAAGTGGGTTTATGGTTGTTAACACGATTTATTTTATGTTTTCTGTCGATAGGAATAGCCCACTGACGTATTTTGTATTGTGCTTTTTATTGTATTTCTCAGCATTTTATTTTTATTTTGCCTCTTCCTTCTCTAACATTTTGGGTGTTAGAGACTGTTACAAAATCCAGCATTTGAGCTGCTTACGGGAAAGACCCAGTAGCATACCACTCTGTAAATTGACATGTGTACATGTGGTCAGGTATAAACCCGAAGCTACAAGAACCCCTGAAGTAATTGTGTCCTGTGTGGCATCTAATTCCACGGGCTACATAAGTTTCACGAAAAGACAGCGATACCCTCTAGTGCACCAGTGGCGAGGCTCTATAGCCTGGGCAGTCTTGTCCTATCTCCGAGGAGGAATGGGTTGACACCGTCAAAACACCGTCAGCACGACTACACCCGTTAAGTAACTGGCAACGCCGTTACGTAACACACACACAGGCAGGCACTTTAGCAAACAAGATCACGAAAGCTCAACATTCATTTATGCATTCACCCTAGAACTGTGTTGATGTACTGTTTGTAATTTAAATAATCATTGAATATATCAAATGTTGGTTCAGTATGGAGGAAAAAAACACTTTCTGATAGGATGGCAGTCTTGTGCTGACTCCAATGAGGAACAGGTTGTCTGACAAATGAAACGAAATTCTTTTAATATTTTCTTTATTTGTTAATAATATTGAGGTTTGGATTATAGAGCTGCATTGGGATTGGGAGGCGGGAGGCGGGCACACTGACAAGGAGGCTAAAACCCACAGGCACTAACATCGGTCGCCAGTGTGTCTCTTGATGTGTCGGGGAGTGAAGTTTAGCCTACTCACTGCATTGCCTCTCTGGCTTCTGTCACATGGACTTGTACAATTCAGACCAAAGTAAGGCAAGTCTGAAATTTGGAAAACTTCTCAGTTGTTGCTGAAAAAAATTAATGCCATGATTTCTGTTGGTTATTCTGAATGTTTTGCATAGCCGAAACATTTGTGTCCTTTTTTTACTCTGCATGTCACAGTGTTTGCAGGTGCGGGCAGGAGTGGATACACATGTTGCAGGAGCAGGCGGTAATGGCCATAAAATCAGTGGGAGCAGGTGGGAGCGGGATTAAGAAAACAGTCCCGCGCAGTTCTCTAGTTTGGATTGTTGGCTGGACAAAATCAGCATTGTGAAGGTGCTGCTATGAGTAATTGTGACAGCACTTCTCAATATTTTCTGAATTTGTAAAAACCAAAAAAATCAATCAAAAGAAGCAGCAAATTAATCAATAATAAATAATAACAGTAAAATCCTGCATTTACATTAAAGCTGTGGTAGGCAATGGACTGAATGATGGCTGTGCATAAGGTCTGCACACAGATAGTAATTAAACATACTTTACGTTACTACTTCAGTAACTATTTGAAAATGACAGTGTGGAATGGAATGGTTTGCATTGTCATGGTGCACTTACCCCCACTGAAAAGGAGTGTTGGTGGAAACTTGGCGAGTCATGATTCCTTCTTTCTGACACCACCCCAATGTGCCACTCTTGTGATCAACACAGTTTAACACTGCATAACTCACAGTCCCACAATCACTGCTGAAGCAGGTCCACGAGGTAATGTCTGCGCCACAGAGGAAGTTAAACTTATAATGAAGGTCCACCTGCAGTATTAAAGTGAAGACATGCTACTATATGTCAGTAATGACAACATCCATGATCTAAGGTAATTTACTGGTGTGCTATCTTGGGAGAAGATGCTTCTTTGAAGACATGTATTTGCAAAGATTTGCACGTAAAGGAGGGGAGGATAGTTGTGACATTTTTGTCTGTATCTCAGAGCTCTTTTAAGACAATACATTCAAAATGTCCTACTAACTAGTTACATGTGTCTGCTCTTAAATTGTGGAACTACATTATGTAATAAGTAAATGTAAATGCTCTGTATTTGTATAGCACCTTTCTAGTTTTTGTAACCACTCAAAGCGCTTTTACACTACGTCACATTCACCATTCACACTCATTCATACACTGAGCCTAAAGTGCAATTTATACTTCTGCGTCAAATCGACGGCGTAGGTGATGGTGTAGGCTACGGGGCTACGCAGAGGCTACGCCATCGCCTGACTTGCACCTCCTCAAAAATGTAACTACACTGCAAGTCGACACGGACCGTAAGCTTTGTGATTGGTCAGCTGGGTAGCCTCGTAATGCCTCAGAGCCGACCGGAAGTTCCCCGCGCTTTGAGAATCAATTTGTGAATCAATATATTTGATTGTCACAACCCGAAAGAAATTACTCGTTTTGCTAACAGAATGTGATCCATTGGGTCGATAACATTTGAAAAGGCCACACGTTTTCAATTTTACCCCCATTTATGTTAGCGGAGCGCTAAATCGGAAGTTGGCCTGCTCGGCCAGCAAAAGTCAACACAGTGGACGCTGTAGCGCTACTGCCGACTAGCGTTTGGGAGTGTAATTGCAGAATGACGGACACACCTACGCACAAGTATAAATGCATGGCTACGTGCGTAGCCTACGGCGTAGGTGCGCACGTAGACCCTAAGTAGGAGTATAAATGGGCCTTAAGTGCTTAAACAGAAAGTAACATTCACACACAGGGGTGGTTTGGGGTTCAGTATCATGCCCAAGGACACTTCAACACTGTAGTGAACCAGCCAGCGTTGGTTTATTTTGTGCCGAAAGGAAGAGCCCAACATCAAATTACTTTGTCACCCCTAAGAGAAGGTGAGATGAGTTATTTTACCCAAGGGGGGGCCTCATCCCAAGATTTGGCTTTTGTGACCTGCACTGGAAAGACACAGCTTTGGTTGTGTAAAAGGGCCCCTGCACAGACTCAAGCAGACATGCTAGGCTCAAAACGAAGGTTATGATATGGTGACCCTAGTTCTATAAGGACAGGCAGAGCTCGGTACTAGATTCTATGGGTACTACCTCTTTCAATCACACGCACACACTTGAAATTTTATCGTGCACGTAGCCGACCAATAGGACGTCGCTACTGATACGTGCATGACGTATAAATAGCAGTGTCCCTACTGCCTCAGCATCTCTTCTGCAGACGGCGTCAGAGCGGCAGGGCTCATCGGTAGAGGGCTCTCTTCGACACACACCCTGCTGAAAAAGGGTCGTAGACATTTCCACACTTCCGAGTGGAATGTGCACGCACCGCTAAGGGTGGGTCTGTTCCCGCCCGTGTCCAGGCTTGGGAGATTCACTCACAAAGCCAGCTGGCCAGGCTCTTCTTGGACAGGGTTTTACTGACTGCACTATCACTGAAACAAACAAACAGCTGACCAGTGCATCGAATGGGGGCTGTGTGCGCTCTACATAGGACTCATCACACATGGACACAACAGATGCACTCTCACCTCCCTGCACCCTAAGAGGGGTAGGAGGGTAGAAAGCATCCAGATTTATTGTCCTGGACCTGAAGATGCTCCTTATGTTCTTAAGAACAAAGGAGGTGTGTCTCAATCAGGCTGCACTGTGCACACCAAGAACCAGCATACAGCTGGGGTGAACCAACAGGCACACAGTTCACTCACCTTCTTAGTAGAGGTGAGAGCAAGGCGCAGGGCTGTTCAAGAGATAGCATTTTCAATGAGGACTGCTCCAGGGGCTCATAAGGTGCAGATATTAGAGCCACCAACACAAGCAGCAAGTTCTACTGAGGCGCAGAGAGACACAACACCGGTCGCTGTCTTCTCACACCCTGCAGTAGCGTATCATGAGGGAGTGGGTGAAGACTGTTCTTTCACCAAACCCCCTGTGACAGGAGAGATAGCTGCAGTGCGACAGCCCTCCTTCATCAGACCTTGCAGGAAAGAGAAAATGGATCCCACCGAACAGGTAGGCAGATCCATCTCCCTCTCAATGCATCAACGCTGAGAGCCCAACCACTTAGATTTACAGCAAAACGTGGGGGAGACTGCCCGCCGCTTGGATGGTCTGTGCGACCTCAGCGGACAGACCAGCCTGAGTCTGCCTCTCCACAATTTTAGGAGAAAAACCTGGACAGGCTGGTCCAACACCAGCATTGTGCATATGAAGCCTCACCCTTGTGACAGAGCCCCCCGGGCCATAGGTACAGGCCAGGGCTCTGTCACTGTAGGCTGCGTCACTTCTACCAGAATGACGAATGACCGTTCCCGCCTCACCTAACTGGAGAGATGAGATGGGGTGGGAGGGAACGCAAACAGCAGCCCTTCTGGCAATGGCGCGTGTGTAACGTGTCCAGCCCCAAGGGTGGGCTGTCCTGTGGGTGAATTGAGAACCACAGCGGGCAGTGGGTGTTGGCAAACGGATCCACCTCCGCTCTCCCAAAGCGAGCTCAGATCTGCTGAACCACATTGTTGTGCAGTCTCCACCCGCTCGGTTGGGAGCCTGCCCTCAACATGAGGTCAGCCACCGCCGTTCTCCAAGCCTGGGACGTGAAGGGCTTTCAGAGACAACAGATTTTCTGATGCCCACATCTATAGGTTCCCTGCCAGCGCCAACAGAGCCGTGGATTCAACTTCGCCCTGTCTGTAAATGCACGCGCTGGAGGAAACGCACCACCACACTAGAAACACAACCTGGAGTGGATTGTGAATGTGTGGATGTCACTGCAGTCCCCTGGCAGGTCCCTCCCCATCCAGTGAGAGACTCATCTATGAATGACGTCAAACGGGCTATAGTGTCCCTGAACGCACCAGTGCTGGTTACTCCCTGGTGTCTTAGGGTTAGGGTTAGTTAGGCCGATGTAGCCGACCCGTTGCGCGGGCCGGACAGACGTTAGCAAGGACGAAGCCCAGGTCCTACTACCGTCTCGCTCGGATGCCACCAGGAGAGCGACGTGGGACATGGGCTTCTGTCCCAGTGGTTTGAATAGCGCAGCAAAGACCCAGGCCCTCCCACTGTCTCTCTTGAGCTTAGCAAGGAGAGCAGTGTGTGCCGTAGGTCGGATCATTAGCTTAGCATCGGTGAATGTGCTGTTTTGTGGAGACTGAAGCGTGTTACGCACCGAGCAGAAGATGGAGGGGGTTCGGTGGGGAGGAGAATGCTCTTTAGGAATAAACTGTATTTAATCAGTTGAATATTCACAGCATTTTCAGTGTGTAGACAAGCAGCACATGAAACACAAATAGGAGGTCTGGTGGTGTGCATCAGCCTCTGTCACCCTTCTATTTTTTTTTAAATAAATAATAAGGCTTAGACTTTTTCCAAGGGCTGCAATCGAAAAGGCCGTGGTGGCCTTGAATGCACCACAGCCGGTGTGACTGGTTGACACATCACCCAGTGTTGACGTTAGCCTCAAGCTCACACCTTCCATGTGAAGCAGCGAGTGATCTCTTTCGTCCCGCTATACCAAGAGAGACCTGACTTTGGCTGTCTCTCTCCAGCAATAGTGGACTAGCCTTGCTGCGCTGTGACCGCTCGGCGAAAGAGATGTCGGCAGGGCAGCGTGTCTGTTTATGTGACAAGCTTTCACCTTCGGTCAGCTAGCAACTCGCCCGAGCATTCAACACGGCTAGTGCAATGGGATGGGACTGGTGGTGGGGAATTAGCACTTTTCAGAATGTAATGTGTTTCTAATAAACAGTTTAACATTCACAAGCATCACCACAGTGTCCACACAAGCAGGACATGTTAGAACAGTGGCTTTGTGAACACAAGGCTGCAGGGCGAACCCTTATCCTCACCCCAGGAGTTAACGTTAGCTCTTTGATGAGAGAAGTTAACTTAGCTCTTTGAGGAATGTAATAAACATGTTTTACTCAAAAAACGGTTTCCACATTCTCAAAAGCCATACCATAGTTTTACACAAGCAGCACATGTAAAACAATGGCGTCTTCAACACCAGATGGGGGATTGTGGCAGCGTCAGCAGGCTTCTCTCCCTCCATAACGGTCACTTGGCCAGTCGCTCCCTTCCCCATCCGCAGGTCGGCTGGTGGGGGGGCCTGGACTCGTCCGGGCAGGACATGGGTCATCTCGTCCAGGTGCAAAGATAATTTTCTAGAAGTGGCGACTGGTGAATTCAGTGAGCTGTTCGCCGTTTGCAGAAGAAAAAAGGATGCTGAGGCAGTAAGGACACTGCTATTTATACGTCACGTGCGTGACGTATAAATAGCAGCGGTAGCAACGTCCTATTGGTCGGCTACATGCACGATAAAATTTCAGTGGGCATGTGCGTGTGTGTGATTGGAGGAGGTAGTACCCATAGAGTCCAGTAGAGAGCAGAGCCTGTGTGAGATAGAACTGTTTATTCTGAGATGCATCTGACCACTCTGACCGTAAAGGTGCCACTGCAGACACTCTCCAGAAAAAAAGGGCAGGGTAACCATAGTAACAGTGTTCCCCTTTTCAAATTACCTCAGACATCAAAGAACCCCTTTCTTCAGTATTGATTCTCTACCCCACCTAAGAGCCATTAACATGTCCTCTCCCTTCTCTTAATTTATATACGGTTTTATTTTTTGTAATATGATGCCATGTTCTTACAACTTTCTTATATATTTTATTAGTAAGAATGTTTAACAATCGTTATTCTCCTGGAAGTTACCTTTATTTAAGATGTTCTTCCCAACTGCTATAAACACTGTTTTAACTGGTAACTATTATAATTGTTATGGATGATTAAAAATAACTTTTCCTTTCTTTTTATCAAATTCTTAAAAGTAAGAACTGTATAACAGTTTAGGACATTTAAGAGTTGATTGTGGAAAGATATTTGATGATGAGTTTTAACTACTAAGCAGTCATTGCTATAAGAAAAAAAGTAAATTAAAAGTAAGTAAAAAAATGTTTTCCCAAATGGAATAAGGTCTAAACCAGGCATGTACTGGGTGAATGAGGTTAGTCATAACTTGTTCCTGATTGGAGAAATTGGACGTGTTACACCTGACCCCTGCTACAACCATCCCTGGTCTCCTCTACATCTTTAAAAATATATAGACAACCACTTTTGTTGCATTGTTCCTAGCACTTCTACAGACTAAACAGACTTTACTGCGGTTTCTACTGTCTTGCCAACAGCCTATAGGCCTACTGTTATCACTTCTCATATTATTGCTCTGTCAAAAATCAAAAGCTGAATTAAAACAAAACTGAACTTACCATCATGGATCCATTTGCGTAAGTGTTTTTTGGGTAGTAAGTCATAACTGTTCCATAATAATGAGAAGCTTGAGTGCTGCTGATCAGCAGCAGCAGCAGAAGAGAGAGCAGCATTGTGCATGCGTAGTCTCTCCCCACAAAGAAAGTTAAACACCAACGTCTACTTCCAAAGACTGCCTCTCCTTCTCTCTCTCTCCCTTTTTATATTTGGCCAGTGTTGAGTAAGGCATTACAGTAGTAGTGGATTACAGTAATGTAGCCTGTTGCTTTTGGTTGTAATGCAGTAATACAATGTAATACTAATAAAATGTCAGTAATATTATACATGGCTCCTCTTAATAAGATGGTAGCTCCTCTGAAAACATCATTTCAGAGGAGATGAAATCTGAAACCTGCCTGTCTGAAAACGGCCTTAGATAGAAATATGAGTAGGATTAAAGAGAACACACAGTCTCACAGTGCAAGTTTCAAATAGAAATGTGAAATAATTTGTGGTATGTAGCAATAATACAAACATCAGTAAAAGTAATTATCGCAATAATCATAATAATAACAATAATAATTTTAGCAGCGGGTGTCGAGCAGGAACACAGTGTCAGCCGGAAGCCTGCACAGATCCCGACTCAAAAGCTCCTGAGGCAGAAACAACTGCAGAAAGCGACAGAAGGAGAGAGGAGAGGGACAAGAAAGTACAAAACTACGGTAAAGAGATGAAGCCGAGTTAGTAACACGCATTACTGGTATTAGAATTCATACAGATGGAGAGAGAGAGCAAAGAATTATGTTAAAATTAAACATTCGTTTAAGATTTAACAATTATAAAAGTGGCACAACCTATCAACATTGAGATGAAATAAAAAGCTCTGAATAAAATCTTAATCAAGATGCTGGTGCTGACTATTTTCCAAAGCTTTAGAATTATTCACAAACGTGATGATATTTTCCTTGTCCAATTGTAAGTACAGTAATAGAACAATCCTACTGTAAGTACAGTAGCAGTGCCACATCTATAACCCTCTATTGGATAAGTATCTGTTGAGAATATTTCTTAAGTGGCTTTGTTGATGCAACAAGGAAAGGTAAGACAGATCTAGCTTAGAGTAATTTAACGGCTCACAATAAGTCTTCAACAGTATCCAATGCATGTTATCTCTGTATATTGCAAATATTCTTTATACTTTATACTGTGAACTTTTGGTCAATGTGTAGCACATACCAGCACAAACTGTACTACTACAAATTTTGTAGGCTACATGTTTTTTTAATGATTTATTTCATAGGATCAGATGTTTTAGTTTTCTTTTGTAGTACTTGCAGAATCAGGTTTATGTCATATTTCTAAAGCTGATATAAACCTGATTCTGTTCATCATCAGTCAAATAAAATTTGATATTCAAAGCAAGCTCAGATCAGACAGTGGCTCCATTATCACACGTCCCTAGTTTGGAAGTCAATATCTGGGCTCCTCCTATGAAAACCACTGTAGAAACTGTAGACCAGTTCCATAGAAGTACAACAACTGAGAGTGTGCTGCTGTAATCAAACACCAGAGAGTTTTGACCCAGTGGTGAGATGTTGGTGTTTGACTGTTTATACTGTTAATGTATGTGTCACTGTCTGATTACTGTACAACTTTTAGTCATTGAAAGTGGTTTCAATAACTTAGATTAACTAAGGTCAATAAAAGTTGTAATATAACGAGGATAAAGCTAATATTTTATTTCAACTAAAGATAATTTGTTTTTGCAGTTCACAAGTACACATTTGACACAAAAAAGACATTTCAAAATGTTTGCTCGACTACAGGATCCCACTTACATTCATACAGTTAAGTGTTTACACATGAAAGAAGCTGAAAAATACAACCACATTCAGCTCACATTCTGTAAATGTGAAAACTGGAAACATGTTTAATATATATATATATATATGATCAACAAAATTATGAATTAGTCTGAAAAGGTTGCTGTGTTGTTTATTTAATCTCGGATTTAAGTTTATGAACATAACCTTTACAAACAATGCTTTTGAAAAGCTGTTTGCTTAACAGTAGAGTTGAAGCAGCTGCAGTTGTGCAGATTTAGTTGGCAGCCAACTGAAAACAACATTTTCCTGCAAGAGTCAATAAATGTTCATGTTGACACAGCAGGGGTCGTTGTGGTTCCATATTTCAGTTTCACACTAGCTCACGAGGCTTAGAGTGATGTCTGATGGCAGCACTTGTCTCAGCTTTTCAGCTCTAATCTGGACAGAAAATAGAAACAGTGGTGCTGAGATATGATCATGATTTTCTCAGATATGATGGTTCTGTGTAAAGTGGGGGAGCATGGTTTGAGAAAGTAAACTAAACTGAGACACAGGGCTGTTAACAAAAAATCAAACAGGATGTTACGGAAGTTTAAACGCATCTGTCAGCACTTGAAAGTGCTCGCTGGCTGCTTTCCAAAACAAAGCAAAAATTACACTCGTACTTCATTTTACAAGCCAGCTGTTGTCGTGAAAAAGCAGTCACAGCAAAAACTCAACAACGAGCAAAAGAGCTTCCCTCAAGACTTGGTATGAGTGGTGGGTGGTGATGGCACAGTGGATCAGACACATGCTCATTACGTTGTGTGAGTGCTAGTTGGTGGGTCAAGATATTACTAAAGAAACGTGTTATACTCCTAAGAGGTGTGCGTCAATGACAGTAAGTTTATACAAGTTGTGTTTAAATTACATTTTATGGCAGTTAAATGCCAATGAATGTACTGCTAGTGGGAGTGGTAGTTCCTACTCTCCAGGTGGAGAGCGGTGATAAATTCGGCTGGTGCCTAAAGTGTGATTTATACTTCTGCGTCGAATCGACGGCGTAGCCTCTACGTAGCCCCGTACCCTACGTGGTACCCTAAGCCGTACCCTACTCTGAAGCCTACGTCGTAGTCTGACGTGCACCTCCTAAAAAGTGTAACTACACGTAGAGGCGATGTGGACCATAAGAACTGTGATTGGTTGGCTGGATAGCCTCGCAATGCCTCCGAGTCAACAGGAAGTGGCCCGTGCTTTGAAGTAAATTTTGTAACACTTTCTATGAAGGTCATCGCTATAATGACTTATGAATATATTTATAACACGATATAATGCGTCCATAAGACATTATAACAATTGTTATAATCACTTACAAACATGTATTAGGCGCTATAGCAAAGTTCATAACGTATTATGATCTTTTGATTTAATGTTTTATAACTAAAAGTAATACCAGTTTATACCACTGTGCGCCAATAATCTCCGACCATGTTCCATAACACATTATAACCACCGACTCTGCCTCGTTAGAAATACACTTTAGTCACCATTTACAATTAGTGATATAAAATGGAATAATAGCTTACAGTAATGTTTAATGTTCTATAACATGTCTTTCTTTCTTTTAAATAAAGTGTTAAAATGTCCATCCCTGTGTAATATATCACAGGTGGGCATAATACCACATGAACAAATTTTAACTTATAACACGTATTTGTTTGCTTAACTCTCTAAGAGTTGAATTGACACTCTGTTTTTTACTGTCATGACAGTTTGAACAAACAGACAGAGAGAGAGAGAGAGAAATGGTGTGGGTGTAAGTACAGCTGACTTGCAAAATATTTCCTCTAAATATAAAGTGTGCGTTGTTGTAAGTACATTTACTCAAGTACTGTACTTAAGAACACATTTGAGGTACTTGTACTTGAGTCTTTTGTTTTCATGCAACTTTATACTTTTACTCCACTACATTTCAGGGTTATTATCACATGGGGCCAGTTACATACATAGACAACAAGAATCACATAGAAAGATGTTTTCCAAGATAAAATTTTTATTTTATTGTTTTTACATGATAAATACCTGATAAATCCTTCATTGTACAGGAGTGATCATCATCTGGCGGCCCGTGGGCAACATCGGGAACGCCAAAGCTTCCCATCTAGCCCACAGAATAGTTACTGATGAAAGTAATGCAATATTAATTTATTATTAGAAACTGTGCATCTGCGGTGAAATTCCCGGTATAATGCTCTATCAAGTTACTGCCAATGCAAACTGAACATTTCTTACTGCGGCAGTTTCACATTAAAAGCATATGTCACGCTTCAGATAAGACCCAGGAATAGACTGGAGACAAGAGCTAGTTCTCAGAGATTTATTGAGTCAAGGAGCTGGCGGTGGCTGCGGGGATCAGGGCAGGTAGAGCAGGCAGGCGAAGGAAGCTGATGGGGTCCAGGCAGAGAGGCAAACAGGTAACAGGCAGGAGAGTGAGATCCAGGAGGCGGGGAAGGTGAGTTGGTCACGGACGGGTCCGGTAGAGATCAGAGACGACTTAACAATCCGGCGAGGACAGGATGTCAGGCCGCTGCTTAAGTAGGGCAGGAACCTGAGGGAGTGCAAATCACGTGCAGGTGTGTGTAATCAGCTCCTTTCAGCTGACACGCCTCCCGGCAACCTGCAGGTGAGAGAGAAAGGGGAAAAGGGCCGGAAACCAAAAACTGCAGCCACACCCAGGAAAAAAAAAAACACAAACACAAGGCAGTCTTCCACAAGTCAGGGTTAGGTCGCAGCAGGGGGGGGGGGGGGGGGGGGCGCGTGACAACATAACTAGTGAAACACAAGGAAATAAAAGCTGAAATTCGGAACTCTTGTCTCATACTCACCTTTGATCTTAAACCAAAATGTCTTCAGTGAACAACAAAAACAAAGGAATTTGCCTTACCGTTCCAGTACTTTTGAACCACCCCTATAGAAAGATTTGGCAATAACAACAAAATCATTTAGCTTTTATTTTAAGACAGTTATCATCCTAAATTGATTTTATTTATTATCATTATTATATTAATATATTTATTGTGTAAATGGCTTTTTAAAAGCAAAAAGCAAAGGAAGTCCAAAATTTGACATATAAAATCCTTTTTTTATTATTTAATACAAAATACTGAGCAGAATCCGACAGGCAAATTATGAAAAAGTCATTCAAACTAACTGATCTTAAAGGAAATATTACATTCATAAACAACTGATTATTAATAAAAGAAACCTTAAAAATTTTCTTTACAACAATTTCTTATTCATTTAATATAAACATCATTTATTTTTTAAATGTTCATCCAGGCTTTAAGATGAAAATTAATTAACAGATATAATCAGTAAATTTGCATTGGAGAATGAAATTATAAAAGTACATTTAAGTACGGTAATTAAGAACAGTTTTGAGGTATGTATCCAATTTATGATACTTTACACTTTTACTCCACAAAACATGAGGAAAATATTGTAAAACTTACTACACTACATTTATAATGCCTAACTACTAGTTATTGAAATTTCACATACAAAACAAAATCAACCTATTAAATATGATGCATTATTATCAATGATCGAAGACCTCACACACCCTCACGGGGAAGTTTCTGATTAGATCAGCTCATGTAATAGTTGTACTAAGCTCTCCTGGGATTTATATGTACTTATAGTTACTTAAGTTGTAATTTGCCCTGCAACAAAACTAACAGGAGAGCCACTCCTAAAGAGCTCCTTTAAAATACATGATAATACATGATTTCCCATGATAACGGGATAATTTTCTCGTGATCTCGAGATAACAAAACAGTAGTTTAACAGTGGTTTAAAGGTAATTTTACTATGTGTTTCTGTATCATGGGTTAGCTTAGAAGAGCACAGGACTCATCCTCTTGGAGTTGTTTGATCCTCACAGAAGTTTTTAATCTTTTTCATAATCCTCTTCAACAAAGTTCTTATGAACAGAGTGGAGATTGGTCCACTTCCATCAACCTATGGACTTTTCATTTCCCCATCATTCCCAGGCAGAGGACATACTGTGCTTCTCATTCAGGTGAATCCATTTAACGTTACACATTTCCTGACAGCTATTTCTGAACCTTTGAAATAGCCATCAGGAAATGTTTGATTGGATACCGCTGAATCTCTTCATAACGACTTTGTTGAAGAGGATAGTTAAAAAAACACACAAAAGAGGGAAAAAAAGGTTGTTGACAGCAGGAGTCAAATACACAATCCTTGGATTATGAGTCCTGTACTGAGAGAAAAACACGGGCCAACCCCTGTATTCAGCTATGGTTTGTTATCTCAAGATTCCGACATCGGAGTAAAATAAATATTTGAATGGATGGCCGCTTAGGGCTTCCGTAAAAATCAAATTTTCAACCACTGTGAATACATTTTTTTCAATAAATGTTCAAGATGAGGGGGTCGCTGTGGTTGTAAAGTTCAGTTTCACACTATTCACGAGGTTTCGAGGGAGGTCTGATGGCAGGTCACACCAGTTTAGCTCTTATCTGGAAAGATAAAAACAGTGGTGTTGAGATATGATCACAACATTCTCAGGTATGATCGTTCTGTGTACAGTGGGAGAAAAGGATTTGAGGAAGTAAACTAACTACAAATAAAATACAGATGTCGATCTTATCTTATCTAGATCGACCTGCTCAGCTCTGTTTTAATGGAAACAGTGGCTGCTTCTCATTTGTCCAACAAAATGTCGCTCACCAAAAGTCAAATTCTATGTTATGTTATGTATTAAATATGTCTGTCAGCACTAGAAATGGTTTGATGCTCACTTGTTGCTTTCCAAAACAAAACAAAAAAGTTTAATGCACCACAAACTCACCCTCATACTTCCTTTTACAAGCTTCCCCGTTCCATGAATTTAAACTATAGTTTTTATTATCTTGTGGCACATGACAAAACTTTCTGTCTGAGTCCCACACAGAAGAATTTATTTTAGGTCAGACAATGAACCGGGAAGTGACATGAAGACATTTCTGCTACAATGGTTATGACACTTTAAATTACAATTGTACAGTAAATTCAATTGTCACTTAAGCTTAAAAACTTAACTGTTTTTGCAGTTGATTTCAATATAAATAGTCAAATAAAAAGTACACACATACATAAAATCAAAGGCAGAAAAAACATTAAAACACATTTCTTTCCATAAATGTTCAAGGTGAAACAGCAGAGGTCGCTGTGGGTGTAAAGTTCAGTTTAACACTACTCACGAGGCTTAGAGGGAAGTCTGATGGCACTCCTTGACTCAACATTTCAGCTCTAACCTGGAAAGATAAAAACATTGTTGCTGAGATATGATCACTACGTTCTCAGATATGATGGTTCTGTGAAAAACGATTTGAGAAAGTAAACTAAACAGAGGTACATACAAATTATTTTGAGTTTATTTTGTGCTCCAAACCCCAAATACAACACAGCTGTTTATCCTTATCTCCCCTTTATGTTTTCATCTAGATCGACCTGCTCAGCTCTGTTTTAATGGAATCAGTGGCTGCTTCTCATTTGTTCAACAAAACTGACTGATGCTCACTTTCCGCTTTCCAAAATGAAACAAAAAAGTATAAAGCACTTCAAATTTGCCTTCATATTTCCTTGTACAAGCTTCCTCTTTCCATTAAATTAATTTAATTTAATCATTAATGATTAAAATGATTTCCGTTCTTCTGCTTCTCCCATTCTCCAGTTGATCCGGTCCAATAGAGTACCAGTTGGCATTGCAGCCCTATTTGCACGTGAGTTCAAGTTTTCCACATCAGATGAATTTACTTAAACTGTAAACTTTTTTACACTGGCTGCACGATAAAAATGCTTCATTTCAGTTTCACCACCTGTGACAGTCTCAGTGCTTCTCACTGTTAGAGATGTTAGCCAGCTGTTAGCCAGAGGAAAGACCCTGATGCAGCCTTAATAAATTGGCTCCTGTTAAAACACAACAACCAGTAAAACAGCTTCACTAAAGGTTTGGTATAAGTGGGACTCCAGGCTGGAATATTCTGTCACCAAAGATGCAACTTGTTGTTGATATTTCCTACAGTCCCAGTCTGTATATATATGTGTGCTGCGTAGTTTCTCTAGTCAACATATTATGTTAAATATAATCAGCAAAAAGTAAAAGGAGAGTTAACGCCCATGTTTTGGGCTACTACTACTGTTTTGCGAATATTAGGAGATAAACAGTTGGTGCTGCTAATTCTCCAGTTGGGCTCAAGTAAACAATTGTAGAAGAAGAGGACACAATAAGACAATGTAATTAAAAGATCACCAGTTAAGCCTCAAACAATGGAAAACCATGTGGACATTAACTGAGGAACTTTACAGTCTCCGCATAAGAATAAATGAATGTTGTGTCTTCCTCTGCCGCCATATTTCATCTCTTCAGTGGAAGTTTACGTCACAGGCTACATTCAAGTCATTATGATTTATTCACTAAGACTGTTTCCATTGCACTTTGTCACATTTAGTTTTTATTAATATACCAACTTGTTCACCTCACCAAAAACTTTTTTATAGTGTTATTCTGCTCAGGGCTTTTTAAGCCCAATTGAAAATTCAAACAAAACCAGGTCGTTGGAAATGCACTTACTCTTATTTTTTCTGTCAATTTTTAGAGTTTACTAATGTTGACCGTTGTCTAAATGCAGTTATCTGATACATTGAGAGGATTTCTGATTACATAAGAAGATACTGACCACTTTTATGATGTTATCAATGATGTAGTCCTCAGACAGTGAAGACAGAGCGGAAACCTTCATTTTCAGACCTACGAAAACTAGAAACACAGAAACTCAACATTATAATGCAGGTCAGAAGGTGCTGAAACTGAGTAATACAGCGGTCATAGACGAGGTCTTCATTTTCAGTTAAGTCCAATGCCATAGTTCTCACTTAGCTCCTTCACTTGTCATTTAGCTATGTATATGTCCATTAATAGATGATTACTGTGTGTACACTATAGTGTAAAACATCACCATGTCATACTCACTTGGGATCAGGTATGGGTCTGTAAACAGAAGTGAATTGCAATTGATTACTAGTGAACTTCATAATCCAGGAAATCAACAACTGAATCAAAAAAACAAGGGTTGTACTCACCATATCCAACATTCACAATCACACATCGAAGCTCCGACTGATACGTGACTGAACTGTAACAATAAATCCATATTATTTCACATATTCTTTTGAGATATTTTGAGATAGAAATATTTTCTTTCACAGGCCTGCACATGAAATTGGCTCAAATAAAACATTAATCAATACAATATGCACATTTCACCACATATTCTTATATACACATGTACACACCTTTTCAGAGATAAGGTATACTTCTATACATGTAATTCTCAAAAAGGGATGCTATTGCAGATGGGACACAACGTTTGGCCAAAGCCCTCCTCCATTTTAAAGGAATAGTGTGACATTTTGGGAAATATGCTTATTTGCTTTCTTGCTGAGAGTTAAATGAGAAAGTAAAGCAAACCAGTGGAGAGTCCAGAAATTCATTGCTGCCAGCCAAGAAACTGTCTTGCACATAAACCCCCTTTAAACCACAGTTTTTTTTTTTTACACTTTGTTTTTTATACAATTAACACAAGATATGTATAACATTTTAATTAATGAGTCTTAAAGGTTCTGACAGATGGATTTTTTTAAACTATGGACATTTAAACATCTCTTGGCTGTAGCTTCATACCATTCACCTTAAAGAAATGAGAGTGGAATTGATGTTCTCATTAAACTCTTTCAAGAAAGTGAAGTAATGTTCAGGGAAAAGTGACTGACTTGAAAACAGCCTGGACAACAAAACAGACGGGGTGGCTTTTTCCAGTTTGGTTTTCAGATGGCGTCCAACTCAGGATGAACTGTCCAGCTCCCAGTGTAGTCTGGTTCATATTGTACGGCCCGCTGAACAGCAGATCTGAAATCCTTTAACAAATAGGAGAAGTAAAGGCTTCACATGTTGAACAAGCATTTACAAACCCGCCCCCTTTCCGTGACAAGATTAAATTCTACTGCTGGGGGGTTTTCCCTCACCCGACATCTGACTCATCTTTCTTTTTAATGGTGTTTCCTTCGTGGCAGCTGCTGGCTGATTTTGGTAAGTCACATGGGCAGCTGATTCTTTTTCTTTTTTTGTAGTTGCATTAAAGTTGTCAAACCAGTATTAACCTTTAAAACTCAAAGCCTGTTATATTGAAAAAAAACAAGGTGCAAAGTCTACTGATGCCTTCACAAAATCTAGTGATGTTTTTCATGCATACTGCTGTTTATGCTTAACCTACTTTGTGTATTTCCTAATAGCACTACACAGTTGGTTCGGTCACATTTGTTGCGCTCTTGTCAAACCTGTTATACAAGATTCTTTCTGCAACTGAAAACCATGATGAATGAAAATCATCTGGGGCTGGAGCAGTGGATAAGACGCGTGGCTTTGGTGTGGGAGACCTGGGTTCAACTCCCCACAGTGACCCACTATTGTGTCCCTGAGCAAGACACTTAACCTCTAGTTGCTCCAGAGGTGTGCGACCTCTGACATGTATAGCAATTGTAAGTCACTTTGGATAAAAGCGTCAGCTAAATGAATAAATGTAAATGACTGTCTTATGTGTGGAAGTATTTATTATCTAACTGGAGAATCAGTAACCCATGTTTTTTTTAACATATTGTTTTATTTTTGACTTACATGGAGATATTTGCTGTTGCATTGATGCTGATTTCCAGGGTCTGATTGACAGGGGTGTACAGCTGAGCTCTGTTGTCTGGGGTTGGAGGCAGAAACTTGGGCAGATAGAGTCCCTCTGTGCAGGACGGCACCGCTCGATCCACTGGAACAATAGGAACAGTAAAAATTTCAGTCACACTGAAGTTTTATGAGGTTGGCAATGCAGGTTTGTTCCTCCATCACTCTGTGTTAGAAAATGCTAGCATGCAAAGCTAATATGTGAAACATAGATACCTTCTAAACATCAGCATGTTAAACAAGAAAATTGTCATTGCTATGTTGATCATATATATATATATATATATATATATATATATATATATCTTCAGCTAAACAACAACACACTGCCAAAACAAGGTCTTACCATTAAAAACAAACTGGAGAGGTATTTTGCTTATAGCGTTGTTGGTAGTTATCGTAGTCTGCACCCCGTCAGTTTGAGTCAGGGTGATATTCTGCGTGGGAAAGTCCTCCATCACCAGCTGTACAGCCCACGGACCTTCATTAATGCTATCGGTGGGGCTGAATGACAAAGTACAAGACTGCAAGAGGACAAAAAGGGACATGTATTTTCTTTCAGATAATGAAATACAAGACTCAACACTTTATTTGGAATAAGATTTAGTCCACAAGGCTATTTTAGGAATTCATACTACTGGAGTCACGTGGGTACGGCGAACAAGATGGCGGCTGATTAGGGAGCCTCTGCTCTCTGACACTACTTTTGAGACAATACCGAAGTATAGGCTCAAGTTATATTAAAAACTACCCTCGCCTCGAAGAGTAAACGGCTGGCGCATTTTGGAGAACTGAAACATTCAGATTCAAGCGAAATGGCCACATCGAAATATTTCAAAGACACGGGCTGTAAGGCTACCCGAAGAAGCCCTCCACATGAAGACGAAGGCTCAACAGGTGACCCACCTCCAGTCTGGTTTCTGTCTGTTTAAAGAAATCGCTAAAATGAGCAGCACGCTGCAGAGTGTTGCTACAAATGTCTCAACTATTAAAGAAACGACAACGGAGTTGAAAGCGACAGTGACGTCTATGCAACAGAGTCTGGCAGAAGTAGAAACACGCATTGAGCGCCTAGAGGAGACCCCAGAACGGCCACACGCAGATGGTGACAAGAGAAACAAGCTAGTGGACGCAATGTGAGACCGCATTCAAGCCCAGGAAAATCACAGCAAAAGGAACAACGTGAGGCTCATAGGCCTGAAAGAGACTTTTGGGACCAATGGGACATTGTTGAGCTGTGTCCAGAAAATTTCGGCGGAGGGGCTGGGGGTCCGGGCTGATGCCGAGTTTGAGGTGGCTTGAATTTAGGTTTTTGACTTTGGTTATGGTTTTTCTTTTCCGTATTTTGTACTGGAAACGTTCTTTTTCCAGGTTAAATGTTAGTGTTCATATTTTGTCAGAGTACAGGATTTTTAACTATGAGAACACAAAAGGCATAGATATAGTCCTACAGATGAACAGTGATTCAAACAGGAACAATGAGGTAGACATAGGTAGGGAGGGCCATTTGGACAAAGATGATGTAAAAATGTATTAAGTACATGTCATGGAATATTAATGGAAGTGGAAATCCAGTCAAACGACTTAAGGTACTGTCATATTTAAAAACCAATAAGGCTGATATAGTTTTCATACAGGAAACTCACTTGAATGAGGAGGAGGCAGCTAAATTCAAAACAGGCTGGGTGAGGTATGTTTTTCACAGCTCACTCTCAAGTTCACGAAACGGAGTGATGATCTTGGTTAACGGGGATACATTTTGTGTTGCTTAAAGAAGTTAAAGATACTGAGGGGCGAATGATATGTGTCCAGGCATTAATAGAAGGTATGCAGGTGATACTATGTAATATTTATGCCCCTAATAAGGGAGACCCACACTTCTTTCATAAAGTCAATAGGGTTTTAGGGGAGATGGATGGGCAAATTATCTTGGCAGGAGGCTTTAACCAAGTGATGGACCCTATATTAGACAAAAGTCAGTTTAAAGGTCCACTGATGACCAAAGATAGGGAAGCAATTCATATGTTAAAAGGTGACATGGCGCTTGTGGATGTCTGGAGGCTTACTAACCCACGTAAGAGGGAGTACACGTTTTTTTCACACTGTCATAAGTCACACTCCAGAATTGATTTTTTTTTATTGCAAGCCCCTTAGTAAACAGTGTAGTTAGTTGCAGTATAAGAACTATTGCTATAACAGATCATGCAGTGGTGGAATTATGTATAAACACAGAATTGGACATTGGAAGGAGGACTAGATGGAGAATGAATTCATCATTACTACAGGACAAAGACTTCAGGTCATCGCTGGGAGAGGATTTGAAATCTTTCTTTGACTTAAACATTGGCAGTACTAAGGACATTGCAACTGTCTGGGAGGCCTCTAAAGCGTATATAAGAGGGAAACTAATTGCTCGCTCGGCTCAAAAGAAAAAAAGACAGCCTAAACAGAATCAAAGAATTAGAAGGTTAAATTAAATTAAAGGAAAATAATTTAGAGCAAAACCTTCTCAGAATCACAATATCAGGAACTTTGTAAGCTTAAGTTTCAGCTGCACGAAATCTTTAACAAGAAAGTAGAATATTCTTTATACAGATTAAAAACAAATTTTTATGAAGGTGGGGAAAAAACTGGGAAGATACTAGCTAGACAAGTGAAAGAAAAGGACTCCTCGAATATAATCTCAGCCATCAAACAGGGAACTAAATTAGTAACCTTGACAAAAGATATAAATGAGATATTCCAACAATATTACAAGAAACTATATACATCAAGAGTATCCGGCAATGAAGATCAAATAAATTCATTCTTCTCTAACATTAATATGCCTAAGTTTAACCTTGATCAAGCAAGGAAGTTAGAGTCATCTATAACGGTGGCTGAAATAAGGAAAGCTGTGTCATTAATGAATACTGGGAAATCACCAGGATACGACGGATTTCCTGTAGAATACTATAAAGAGTATATAGACATTCTTGCTCCAGTCTTGGTGAAGGTGTATCAGGAGGCTTTTGAAAAAGGCCACATGCCGCCGACATTTAATGAAGCTTTAATATCTCTGATCCCAAAAAAAGACAGAGATATAACAGATCCATCTATTTTTAGACCCATTAGCCTGCTTAATCTAGACTTTAAAATATTGACAATATTGACGAGCTCTACGGCTCCAACAAGTTTTACCAAATATTATACATCCCAACCAAGCAGGCTTTATGAAGAACAGATCCTCATCGGACAACATGAGGAAATTAATACATCTGAAGTGGTTTGCATCATACAAAAGTGCGTCAATAGTTGCTATTTCTCTAGATGCCGAAAAGGCTTTTGACGAAGTGGAATGGAGTTAACTCTCTTTTGCGCTCTTTCACGTTTTGGTTTTGGCCCCTATTTCTCTCAATGGGCAAAGACATTATATAAAGAACCAAAAGCAGCGGTAATTACCAATGGAGTTATATCACCCTTTTTCAGCCTGTCAAGAGGCACCCGCCAGGGCTGCTCTTTGAACCCCCTATTGTTTATAATTTGTCTAGAAACACTGGCTGTTAGTATCAGAAACAATGGGAGTATTAAGGGAGTAGAGGTTGGGGGAGAGGAACATAAATTGCTGTTATATGCTGACGATATTTTAGCCGTAGTGACAGACCCTGAGGTGTCCTTACCACATCTGATGGATACTATCCAGTCCTACTCAAAACTCTCAGGTTACATAATCAATTGGAATAAATCCGAAGCTATGCCCATGACTTCCACATGCCACCGTTACATGGTGGAAAGGCTTAAATTTAAGTGGGTACCAGAAGGTATGAAGTACCTTGGAATTAAACTCAGTCAAGACTTAGAAGAGATGCCTTTTTGTTAAACTTTAATCCAGTGTTGCAAAAAATTAAAACAAATTTGGAAAAGTGGCAAAAGATAAAACTTATCCTATGGGGAAAAGTCAATATTATTAAAATGATAGTAGCACCTCAATTTAATTACTTAGTTATGATGTTGCCAATCACGATACCGCCCGCCATCTTTAAGAAGTATGATAATATAGATAAACAGTTTTTATGGGACGGGAAAAGAGCAAGGATAAAACTTAGTAAACTTTGCGCCCCCATGGAGAAAGGGGGATTAGGTTTACCTGATCCAAGATTATATGGGGTATCTTTTGAAATGGTTAAATTAGCCAAATATTGGAAAACAACAGATAGCAAGTTAGACTGGATGGAGATTGAGAAGGAGTTCTGTTCACTATTTAGTCCAAAGGAGCAACTGTCTCAACGAAGTAATACAACAAACCCAATTCTTGT
This sequence comes from Micropterus salmoides, assembly GCF_014851395.1. NCBI lineage: Eukaryota > Metazoa > Chordata > Actinopteri > Centrarchiformes > Centrarchidae > Micropterus > Micropterus salmoides. The sequence continues at coordinate 32,847,318 of NW_024041150.1, forward strand.
TCACTCTAGGGAAGTGTGGGCTTAGGTGCACAAAATGTATAAAGTGTCGCAATATGTGCAGACATATGCTTCATTGTGGTTTAATCCTGCCATACATATTGGTGAAACGTCAGTGTATTGGAAGCAGTGGAGTTCAAATGGTATATGTATTATAGGAGACCTGTACAAAAATGGGCAATTCATGTCTTATGAAGAATTATCGCTTCAATTTAAACTCGAAGGCAAACAACATTTTTGGAAATGCATACAAATTAGGGACTGTGTAAAATCTCAAATTGGTAATTGTTCAGGAAATGATATTCTGGACTATCTGAATGCGCCACGCGAACGCTGCACGGCTTCACAATTCTATAAACTAACAAACTACTCAGTAAGGGGTGAGTCCTCTAATGTGAAATTGTTATGGCAAAGAGACCTGAGTACGAGCTTTACACAGGAAAAATGGCTGGGTATACTAGCAGACTGTGGAAAGTATGTAAGAGAGGCAAGAGAGAAGTTCACACAATATAAGATCATACATAGATACTATCATACCCCTGTGAGATTATATAGAATGAAACTGATGAATGACAATATGTGTTGGAAGTGTAAAACAGAGGTAGGAACTTTTCTTCACTGTGTATGGGAATGTGGATTGGTGAATCCATTTTGGGTTAAAGTTGTGGACTTCTTGAGTAACTGGTCAGGCTCAGCGATTCCTCTGACTCCTGCTGTATGTCTACTAGGGGACAGATCACAAATACCGAATATCTCAAAGGGAACCTTTTCTGTCATCATGGTGGGCTTGGTCATAGTTTCCAGAGTTATTTTAAGACACTGGAAAACCGCTGTATCTCCTAATCTGAGAGACTGGACTAATGCAATGGTGGAGACCACATCCTATGAGTCTATGCTTCATAAACTGTCAGCTAACAAGGAGAATGGGATGATCTCTTGGGATCTTTTTTGGACGTACACAAGGACTAATGAAAAATCTACCTAAGAAATTGGAGGCTAAATATAGCTCCATTCCTTTTTTACTTTTATTCTTACTCTGTGACATGTCGGAATATGTTTATGCCAAGACTCTGTAATGCTCAATCCTGTACTCACATACTCTGCCTTTAAGAATTCAATAAAAATTTAAATGAGGAAAAAAAAAAAGAAATTCATACTACTCCTAATATTCTTCTTCATTATGTTTCTCCAGGTCATCATGCCATCCCAGTTTGATCGTTTTGGCCCACTTGTCAAAGGTTGCTCAGTGAGCCAAGACTAGAAACCTACACACACACACACACACACACACACACACACACACACACACACACACACACATACACACACACACACACATACATGGATATACTGAACAGTTCTTGAACTGGAATAAAATAGGTGCAAACATATGTATACCTGTTTGTGAATATATACACACAGACATTTCATACACACTGACCTGCTGACGAACACACCATATTGTGTTGCTTACTGAATTTACTTAAGCAAAACATTTAGCATTATTTACAGACTATGTGCAGTCTTCCTTTTTTGTCACAGGTTGTGAAAATTAATTAAAAGAAGAAGTACTGTGGATTTTGGCAACTCACTGTTGAGAGGTTGAGAACAGATGGCGGTGTGCATTGGTCACACTCTGATAGTGTTGAGTTTGCGTATCTGCATTTAACTTGGTCTCCATCAGGGTCAAACGTCAACAGGTTGAAGTCTCTAGGACAGTTTGAAGGAACTCTGGATGGGGGCAAAATAAAACACAGAGTTTTGAATGTTGATACTAGATCTGCAGATTCACTTCACTTCAACTGGCTGATGTCACTGAAGACAATGAGGTAAACATAACACTCAACATTTTCAGATGAAAACATCATGATCATGTTTTTTCAAACCCCTTTCATCTGACCGTGTTGTTTACAGCAAGTAATTAGACTCTGCAAGGTACTGAGGGTGCTTATGTTACATTTATTCCAACATGTGACATAAAATAGTTTAGCAAAAAGATAGAAACACAAACAGTGAGGAGGCTTACCTCACAACTGCCAGTATATTGGTCTGGGGTGATCTGTTGGCCTGGTTGGTGTCTGACCGGTTCCTCAGCTCCACCAGAGTCACAGCTTTCACTGATCCGATGCTATTTCTGATGAAATTTATCCAGTCACCACCGCTTAACCTTCAGTGGGAAAGTTAGTTTTTACTGTGCTGCTCAGATCCTCTGTGTACACGTACATTGTTGGTATGAACAGCTGACTTGCAAGATAATTACTCCATAAAGTGTGCAATGGTGTGAGTACATTTACTCAAGTACTGCACTTAAGTAAAGTACTACTTAAATTTGAAGTACTTGAACTTGAGTCTTGGTGTTTTTTGTTGTTGTTTTCATTCCACTTTATACTTCTAGTGCTCTACATCTCAGAGGTAGATATTGTACTTCTCACTCCATTACATTTTTCTGACAGCTTTAGTTACTAGGTAATAAAAAAGAATATTATATTTATGAAATAGGACCTACCTAACAGTGTATACAAATACAGATGAAACAAATTATGGATTAATTCATCAGTTGACAGACAGAAAATTAATGTGAATCTATTTTGCTAAATGTTTAAGTCATTTTCCTTATAAAAACATTTCATGTTTGCAACTTCAGAAAAATTAGGATTTGCTGTTTTTCTTTTAAATTATTTTAATAATTTACTTTTTCTTTTTTTAATACTTTTGAGGTTTGGACAATTTATTGGACAAATCAAGCACTGTGAAGGTGTCACTTAATGCTCTGGGTAATTGTGACAGCATTTCTCATTATTTTCAGATTTTTTTCAAACCAAACAATCATTCGATTTATGGAAAACAGAATCAGCAGATTAATCCACAATGAAAATAATAATTAGCTGCAGTCTAACGCAAAATATTTGACAAGCTCCACCTCCAACAACAGTAAAATCCTGCTTTAACATTTAAACATTAAAGCATGAGTAATAACAATCTAATGTTATAATATACAATAGTGTATCAGTCACAGTGGATATTTTACTACATCGAGGACTTTTGCTTTTAAGTACATTTTACTGATTATACTTCCGCTATTTTGGAAAATAAGATTTTGATTTTCTCACCGTTCAGAAATTATAATGACAGTGAAAGAAATTAAAGTGACAGAGAAATTACATAATGTAATGTTTTTCTTGCATTGTCATGGTGCACTTACAACAGCTGAAAGGGAGCGTTGGTAGGACCCTCGAGAGAGATGATTCCATCTCTCTGACACCACTCAAATGGGCTGCTGTCCTTAGTGACACTGTGTGCAACTTCAGAACTCACAGTCCCACAATTATTGCTGGGGCATGTCCACGAGGTAATGTCTAGGCTACAGTGGAAGTTCAAATTATACTGAAGCTCCACCTGCGGCATTACAATGAAGATGTGTTACGGCACCAGTGACAACATCCATGATACAAAAAAATGGTTTACCGTGGTGCTAATTTGGGAGACAATGCTACTTTGAAGACATGTATTTGCATTTGTCTTTGATCCTGCTGATACACAAGACTTGATAAAATCTATATAGTTTTATTGAGATACCTAAAAGTGTTATTTTCACATGGGCAGGTTCCATACACAGACAACAAGAACCACATAGAAATCTGTTTTCCAAAAAGGATACACCCTTTAATGTACATTAATTATTTTAAAAATATATAGAAAATCACTTTTGTTGCATTCTTCTTAATTCTAAGGACTTATATACAGTCTTTACTGCACTTTCTTCTGTATTACCAATGTCCCAGAAATACTGTTCACTTTTGTCACACTGTCAAATGTTGAAAGATGAATAAATTGGATTAGAACATAACTTTACGTACCGTCATGGATCCATCTGCGTTAGTGTTTTTTGGGTAGTAAGTCATCACTGTTCCATGATAATGAGAAGCCTGGGAGCTGCAGACCAGCAGCAGCAGCAGCAGAGGGAGCGGCATAATGCATGTGTTAGTCTCTCACACAAAGACAGTTGAATACCAACACAAACACATCTACCTCCAAAGACAGCCTCTCCCTCTGTCTCTTTACCTTTACATATTTGGCTTTCTTCTACACAGATGATTGATCTCAACAACAATTTAAACAAACAATCCACCAGGAAATGGTTCGGTATGAGGAAAGGTTTCTTGCTACTGATACAAGATTAGGATTGATTGAGTGCAATGAATGCAGTCCCTTTAATCAATTGTTTATTGGGAAGAAATTTTATCTATTTATAAACAGAAGATTTGAAACAAATAGAATAGATTGTATTTAGATATTTTCCTAAGTGCTACAACTTTCAATTGTCCACCAAGCATAGTGTGTATCAAACATTGTAAACACAAAAGGTCGGTCATCATATTACTTTAATTTTAATCCCTCAAAAATTGTATCCTTAATAGATTCAGTTTCAATGTGTAAAGGAAGTCTAAAGCGTCAGGTGGGAGAGAGTGACTATACTCTCCTTGAGCTTATTCCGTTCCGAAATGGACTGTCAAATTATTGTTATGGTACTCAATATGGCTTGGTTGTCCATAAGTTATTTAATGGGGAAAAACAGAAAATTGAGTAAATTGAGAAAGTTTACACTTTCCCACTTTTTACTGAAAATAATTGTTTTGCTATAAAACCCATCGTGTGAAAGCAGAAACAAAAGAGGGGGATATTTACATTTTAACAAAAAACACACTCAAGTCATCAATCTCAATTTCAAGTTATCTTACTCCTGAAATGGCCTCTGACACCAAATCTGAAAATTCCAGTGCCAACAAGATCCACTTAATTCAACCAACCCCATCCTCTACTTGTTTTGGTGTTGTTATGTTGTCAAGTGTTATCCAATTAGTTAGGGGCCAAGCCCAAGTAGGCTGGAAACCCGCGAATGCAAGGCATCGCCTTGCATTAGATGGTAACTGCCTGGGGCGCAAAACTCAGGCACCAAAGTTGACCCTAATGTGCCCATAGGTGGCGCTGTATTGCAGATTAAAGACGTAAAAAAAAAATCCCATTGACTTACTTGCATTTTATATCTCCAGTACCACAGGTCCGATTGACACCAAATTTGGGTGAATTCTTCCCCATGGGCCCCTGATGACCTGAAAAATTTGGTGCAATTCGGCTTATAGGTGGCGCTATAATAGAAGCTCAAATACCGTGGGAAAATCCCATTCATTTGAAAATCCCATTCATTTGAATCAGCACAAAACGTGGTACGGACCATCTCTGGACCAAGCTCATACAGGCATGTGCTCCCCAGATCGATAAATGACAAACTGTTCCACTTATAAGCTAACACATCTTTGCACAAAACACCAAAAACAGGAAGTCATGTCATATCTTAGGTTTACCAAACTTTGGGACCTTATGTGGCATGACTTCCCAAAGGCCTTTATAAAATTTGGTGTCGCTATTATTAACTGCAAGTCCCTTTCATTTCAAACTCTGGCTGTTTATTCTCCACAGGCCCCCGGATCCACAGCGGGGCGCCTGGGTCAACACGCGCGCACTCCACGGGGCGAGGGGGGCGGCTTGCGCCGGGGGGCTTGGACCCCGCTTACAACTGCTTGCAGTTCTAGTTGTCTTTGTGATTTGTGCCCCAACAATGAACCACTCAATGTCTGGAAAGACTCAGAACCTGGCTGGCTTGATCATCCAGTTTTATAGAGGGTGTTGAAAAAGTGTTGCCGTGACAAAATGTAAAACAATCAAGAAAATCCTGTTTCAGTAATGCGTAATCTATGAGGTTGTGTCTCACAACTTAAGAATGTTTTCAAGCTGTCAAATATATTTTTCTGTCAATCTCAATGATGGCATGTAAAAGTAGAATTACAACATTCTTGCAATGTACCAGGAACAAATGTGGATGCAACCTGTCTGTCTGAACAACGCCCTACGAAGAATAAAGTGATGTGACATCTAAAAAAAATTTAATATCGAGGAAAAGTTCATTGCGCCAGATGCAGACTCAGAGATTAAAGCTCAGGAAACCTTTGCAGGTGTTTTGAGTTAATTAGCTGATTAGAGCTCTTCTCAGGCTTTTGAGCTCCATGAGCTGTAAACTGGAAACAATCACTTCACCACTTATCTGGGGTTGGGTAGCAGAGGCAGCAGCTCTAGCAAAGGGCCCCTTCCCCTTTTAGTCAGCCACATTAGCCATCTCTGACTGGGGGAGACATTCCCAGGCCAGTGTAGAGACATAGGGCCTGATTTACTAAAGGTTTCCGTGAGTAAAAACATGTGCAAACTTGATATCACCCGCAAATTAACACGTAAACTAATCTACTAATGGTGTGCACGCAGAATGACTTTTTTTAAAAGCGCAAAATAGCACCTGTTGTTCATTTAGTACTTTTGCCTTAATGAATATGCAATTTGGGGCGGTTCGATTTTATTGTGCCAAGTAAGGCTGTGAGGGTAACATGTATTTACCACACGCAATGTGATCTACCAAGCCGAAAAGCAATTTCATGTGATTGCAACAGCATCTGTATTTAATACATTTTGAAAGGAAGGTGCAAACCAGCAAGTGTTGCACAGAGATTGCTGCTGTTATCGTTGTGAGAAGGAGACACAGGCGTAAAGAAAGAAGACGTAGAGAAAGGGTTTTTGGCATGACATACATATACACATATATATATACATATACATGGAACATATAACGCGCACATTGCGCCTCTCCAGCCATGCAATTTTGGAGCTGTTTGCTAAACTAAGGGCTGATATGGAGCCAGTTACAAGAAGGAGTCACGCAATACCTGCCATGCCCAAACGTCTTGCAACTCATGCATTTCCTCGGGTCATTTCAGCATACTGTAGCTAATTTGTAGTGATAAATTATGGCCTATGTGCAGAAAAGCAATTGTAAACAGTAACAAGTTTAAAGGAATGATTAGTTTGATAAAATGTTGTCGACAAAGCTCACATACTTAATAGGCACTGCCAATACTGAGTGCAAAATTTCGGGGGAATTGGAGTCAAATTATTACTTCCACAGCTGTTTAAAACAAGGTTCAACTTTTGAGTAAATAAAGACAGGAAATGTGGGGTGACTTGACATTTAGACTCAGTAAAGATAAGAGACTCTCGAGGAAAGAGCAAATTTCTTTCGCTTTGCCAAAGAGTGTTTGGTAACACAAAGGACAGAGACAGACTAGAAGAGTGGGGGAAGCATATATAATCTAAATTAATGTATAATATCTAATGAAATGTATGCAAATTGTAACACAGAATGTAAAGTGGACCTGTGAACCCACATGTTTACAAAGAGGAGGCCTCAGTTAAAGCCTTACAAGAGTATATGATCAGGAACTGTTTGGAATGTGAACTTAAGGTTCAGATGTACTCACTATTATAACTACATAGCAATATGTTCATCCTTTAATGTGTGTATTTGAATTGAATTTAAAGTGATCATTTGTGTTTTTATCAAATTTATAAGGTCACTGTAGGCAAACAGCTTAGAGGCTGCAGGAAACTGGGAAGGGTCTCCTTAAAAGGAGAATTTGATCCAAAAGGATATTGCACAAGGAAAACAGGGTGATACTTACAGTGTGGAATAATCTGCCTCTCTTAAATTTCTGAAATAAAGAGTCCAATCCAGACGTCTTTTAAGGGTTTTATTCTTTGCAAAGGGTCAGACAGATATACAGAGTGCAAACAGTCTGCAGAGTGTAAGACCAAGAGCCAGTGAAGAAACAGGTGAATTTACACTGTAAGGGTATTACGCGGCTATCTTAGGGAGGAAGGGAGTAGGGACCAACTGTCCTGAGATGAAGGCCTATCAAGGACAGTCTGATAAGAAAACTCTCTAACGAGCATCTTTCCCATGGGAAACTTCTTCTAGCTGTAACATAATAAAATAATCAAATACCACGCAGTGAAACAGTGGTCTATTCTGATGAAGCATGTAGGGTGAAACAGTAAACACAGTAAAATATCAAATTTCCATCACACATGAAAGAAAACAATTTATGTCACATCAGTTCATACGTTTTTATATTTAAGGTGATGGCGCATACCCTCTACAGCCCTTTCGTTTGACACCTGTACTGAACCCGACCTCACCAAAAGAGCATAGGTACAATGTGGTCCATATTCGCACAAGAAATATTGTTGAGTGAACTTTCGGGGTCCTGAAGAGCCGGTTCCGTTGTTTGGACCGCACTGGAGGAGCACTCCTGTACAGGCCAGAAAAGGTTGCCCAGATTGTGGTTGTCTTCTGCTGTCTGCACAACATTGCCGAACAGCACGGGTTAGAACATGATGACATGGAAACTGAGGAGGAGGATGACCACAATGACCAAAATGAGGGGCAGCAATCCAATGCTGCAGGATTGCAGACACGCACCAACCTTATTCAAAATAATTTCACATGAGCCTTTTGGGGTAGGCTATGTATTCATTTTTCTTTCCATTCAATAATCTTTAACACTGAAAGCACCATGATTAAAGATATGTATTGTGGTCATTCTTATCCAAAAAAAGCCTAGCCCTTCTTCGACACCTCTAGCCAGAGCATTTATGGACATGCTCAGAGCAGTCACAGCGCTGACGAGTTGCCTGGTGTGAGCTGCAATGGCTCGAGCTTGAGAGGAGACCGCTCGCATCTCCTGTACAATACGCAATGTGCTATTCTCAAGGACTGCAGACTGCATCCTCTGTTCCCGCAGCCACTCCTCATAATCGGGGCGCTTTGCAGGCTGTTGATGGGTGCTGGTTGACGGCTGATTTGAGGATTGGGGTGGGGATGGCCGAACTTCTGAGGAAGACTCTTCACATACAGTATATAGAAATGTTAAATGGAATTAAACAGCTACACAATGATTATTAAATTACACATTCTCTAAAATACATGTGTGTTTTTCTTATTTTGTGCCTACCTGCTGGTGGTTCTAAGGTATCATACCCCGGTATTCAGTGATCTACTGATCGCAGAAATTGAGCTACACTTGCTCCTCAATACCTGTTAGAGTTCCGATACGAAGCGGGTGGTGTTTTAATGTGGTTAAAAGCAAGCCATCAGAGGTCAGCTAACCGCACTTATACAACCGTCACTGGGTGAACTGACTAAAAAGCCGTCACTGGATCCTGGGTGAATGTCTGTCGTATATCCAACTTAAAACTAACTTCACCGCGGTGTGAAACAACCAGGGTTTGGGTGGGAGGGATGTGAGATCTGAGAAACGGGAGTGAAAACGGGTTAGACAGCTTATATATGTGAGTGCATGTGATTGGATTTGAGAGGCATAGGTGGATGAAATGACTGAGCGCAGGTGGTCGAATAAGTGAGAGGAGCGTGGTCCTGTTTCATTTTTCGCTTACGGTCAGGCTACTTTCCCTCCTGACTATCCACGGCGGAAACCATTAAAACACCACCCGCTTCGTATCGGTGATTAACCATGTGAATGGATGACAACGGCCTTCTGAACCTTCCAGTAGGTGCAGTAGGGCCCTTCTGACCCATATCTATGGGGCTGATAACCACTGATAACGCCCATTCAATCGAGTGATAACATTCGGGTGCAAACACGCAAAACCCTCATTTAAATACTCCCACCTCCATTGTGTTTGCACCTGTTGTCATTTGCGCAATAATTCTTAGTTATTCTTAAAATTGCACGTGCAATATTTTAGAGTGCACCCGCAATTTAGTACTCTTTATTCAGGATGTTAGTAAATCAGGCCCATAATCTCTCCACCTAGTCCTGGGTCTTCCCTGAGGCCTCCTCCCACCAGGACGAGCCAGGAACACCTCCCTAAGGACATATCCAGGGGACATCTTTACCAGATGCCCAAACCACTTCAGCTGGCTCGTTTCGAGCAGCTTCTGTACTTAGAGTTCCTCATAGATGACTTGGCTTCTCACCCTACCTCTAAAGAAGATGCCAGCCACCCTCCTGAGAAAATCCGTTTTGGCCGCTAAGCCATGATCATCAAGAATAAAACAAACAAACAAGTCTTGAAACTATTCACTTAATTATTTCATCTAGAATATCTGAATATCTGTAATTAAATTACAGAAGAAAATTCCCCTTTTCATGGCATCTATGAAAATATTAGCCTTATTGTTTCAGCTCGGCTGTGTGTCAGCGTTTCCATATTAAAAGACACTGAATAACCGTATCTACCTCATGTCTGTGAAGATTCTCAGTCATCCAGGTCATAGTTATCCAATGAAGGTTAAAGTCAAGGGCAACTGGACTGTGTGTGTGTGTGTGTGTGTGTGTGTGTGTGTGTGTGTGTGTGTGTGTGTGTGTGTGTGTGCACAGGGTCCTCCTATCTTAAAGATGATTATAGTCAATTATAGCCACAAAATGAAGCTGAGCTGTCTGGTCCAGCAGCAGCCATATCAATGTTTGCATGGTAAAAAGTAGAATTACAACATTCTTGTGATCTGAATGAATGTGGAGGCTGCTTGTCTGTCTGAACCATAGACTTTTTAAACAAGGCCTTAGAAAGAATGAGGTGAAGTGAAATCCCTACAAGACTATGCCTTCCCACAGGACCTGATAAATCTGTCAAATACAACAAGAGTAACAACTAAAAAACAAAGGTTGGGCTGTATAGTTTAGGGCAAGTAGAGTTGCCAGATTTTTGTTTTTAAACCCAGAACTTGTTTAGTTGTCATAAAAAATTGATTGTAAAGAATATAATTAAACTAAATGGATAAATATTAACCTTGTGTCCCTGCCTTTACTGCTTGGTCCCTCACACCAATCATTTTACTGCATGTCCTTCTTCTATTCTACTGTATGTATTTTACATGTTTGAATGAAGTCAGTTTTACATTTTTCATTCTCTTTTTTCATTTGTCTTACTCCATCTTTTTAAATTTTTCATAGGCTATGATGCTGCAGTTCTTGAAATGGAAAGATAATGATGCATGTAGGCCTGTAAATGCAGTTAATTATAAATAATAATTATGATGTTTTTATTATATAGTTATAGATCTTTTCTTGTACTCAGGTCTCTCATGGAAATTAGTTATCAGTATCTATGGGATGAAATAAAAATTACACTGTAGACAACTGTAGAATAGATCCATACTATTCAGCAACCCTCTGCCGATGAGCACACACTTGGTTGTAATCTTAAAACTGCACCAAAAATAAACTTATTCATTTAATACAATAAATATTTTTTAGATGTTCATCCTGTCCAAAGCTTTATGATGACAATGAAATAACAAATGTCATCATATTGATTTGGTGATTTTGCATTGGCATATTAATTTTTTATTTTTTTATTTACTTCAGTATGGTACTATTTTGAGGTACTTGTACTTAAATGTATCCAATTTATGCTACCTCACAACACATGAGGAAAATATTGTAATTTGCACTTCACTACATTTATTTAACTACTAGTAACTAGTTATTTAGATTTTACTTCGTATCAATGTATTAAATATGATGCATTATTATTGACGAAAGACCTCACATACCCTGCAGTAGGTGTTTTCAGTTGTGTTGCGGATTAGACCAGCTTAGTTTGGAAGTGTGCAAACTCTGTTGGGATTTACATGAGGTCAATTTATAAGAATAATAAAATTGTAATTTTCCCTGCAACAAAACAGGAGAGCCCCTTAGGTCCTTTAAAATATACTTTATTATCTTGATGCACAACACAAACACAAATTTATTTTAGGTTAGACAATGAACCAGGAAGTGACATGATATGAAGACATTTCTGCTGTCATGGTTATGAGAGTACTGTAAATTACAACTGTGCAGTAAATAAAATTTTCAATAGTCACTTAAGATTAATTTTACTAAAGAGAATTTGTTTCTGCAGTTGGCTTTAATATAAACAGACAAATAAAAAGTAAACATTGGACATAAAATCATGTCTGAACATATTTTTATATTGGTCAAGAGGTTTCGAGGTAGGTCTGATGGCACTCCTTGACTCACCAGTTTAGCTTTAATCTGTAAAGATAAAAACAATGGTGTTGAGATATGATCAGGGGTGGAAATTAACTTTTTGGCTTACTTACCTGGTGAGCCTGGGACTGGTAGATGAAAAGATCCACCGGCCAAGCATATTTTGCACCGGCCAAAGTAGTAGGCTACTTTTAATTGAGATAACATGGTATTCTGTCAAATACAAACTTAAAGAAGACACCAGATTGAAATTTGAAGCTAAATGAATTTATTGCTATTAAATGTACTTAGGACACAACAGTAAATTGTTTTATAAACTTATTTTTTGCACCCCCCGTCCCCTTCCCCTCCTCCCACTACATTCATTAAACTTTCATAGAAAGTGTATCAATACTATAGGTATAATATTAATTGTAGGTTGTTTTAATTTATTAAATCTTTTTGTAAGAATAACCAACCCGATCTCACCTCAGGCGTCACATGTACACGCTTTGGAACAACCGTGGCCAATGTATGCAAAACGGGTGGGCTGTCAACTCCTTAAACACAAACATAGCTAGCTTGTTATCGACTGGAAGCGCTACTAGCGTTTCTGGTCACCCCAGGGTGTCATACACATACGAGACCTGGATGCGTCTCATACACACAAACCTGGGGGCGTATCCTACACAAAATTAAACTGTTATTCATTTTGCTTTCATACACTGGCAGCATGATACAAATGCTTCATTTTATTTTCACCACCTGTGACAGTCTCAGTGCTCCTCACTTTACAAGAGGAAAGATCCTGACTCCCAGCTTTAAAAAAGAAGCACCAGCAAAAACTCAACAAGGGGGCTAAAGATAATCAGCAAAAGTAAAATTAGAATTATTGCCCATTTCCATTTACTACTGTTATGCAAATATTAGAAGTTGGTATATCAAGATAAACAGTTGGTGCACCTAATTCTCCAGTTGGGTTCAATTAAACCATTGTAGAAGAAGAGGACACAATGAAATGACATAATAAAAAGGAACACCAGCCCTATCCTCGAACGATGGAAAACCATGAACAAATTAAATTAATCGACTAATGTAACATTCTCCTCATAAGAATACACAAATCTTGTGTTTTCATCTGACGCTATTTTTCATCCCATTCAGTAGACGTTTAAATCATATACTTCATTTAAGTCATTATGATTTATTCGCTAATTTCCATTGCACTTTGTCCCATTTAGTTTTTATTGATACACCATCTTGTCTAACTCAACAAAAACTTTCTTTTGTAATGGATGGAAATGCAGTTCTCTAATGTTGACTATTCTGCATCTGCTTGCCCTCTAGGTTGGTTGTAGTTATCTGATACTTTGACAGAATTTCTGATTACAAAAGAAAATACTGACCAGTTGTATGATGTTTTTCCTGATGTCGTCCTCAGACAATGAAGACGTAAAGGAGATTTTTATTCTCAGACTTCTGACAACTAGAAACACAGTAACTAGCATTATAATGCAGGCCAGAAGGGTGCTTAAACTGAGTAATACAGCTGTCTTAGACAAGGTCTTCATTTTCAGTGTCAAGTTCAATATCATTGTTCTCCCTTAGATCCTTCACTTATAATTTAGCTTTGTATATGGCTGTTAGTAGACGATTACAGTATTCAAAGTGTAGTGTAAAAGATCACAATTTGTCATACTCACTTGGGTTCCAGATTGTGGTTCCAGATGTTCTGGTAGTTGTTGAAAGAATGGTGGTACTTAGTGAAAATCCTATAGTGACGGTGTCTGCCCCCCGACCATCGAAATTATTTAAAAAGGTAAACAGAAGAGGAGCTGTGCATAAAAACCTCATAAAAATTAAAACCACAAGAGCAATAGTGCAAACGAATAGGAGAGTTAAATGTGGACTCTTAAACATCAGATCTCTCTCTTCTAAAGGTGTACTAGTAAATGAACTAATATCAGATTATGATATTGATTTATTTGGTCTTACTGAAACCTGGCTGGGTGATGGAGAATATGTTAGCCTAAATGAATCCACCCCTCCCAGTCATATTAATACTCACATTCCTCGAGGCACAGGCCGAGGAGGTGGAGTTGCAGCTATCTTCGACTCTAGCCTACTAATCAGCTCTAAACCTAAACTAAACTATAACTCATTTGAAAGTCTTGTTCTTAGTCTTTCGCACTCAAGTTGGAAATCACTGCAACCAATTCTTTTTGTTATAGTGTACCGAGCACCTGGCCCGTACTCTGAATTCTTATCTGAATTTGCAGAGTTTTTGTCAACTTTAGTCCTTAAAACGGACAAAGTTATTATTGTAGGAGATTTTAATATTCATGTGGATGTTGAGAATGACAGCTTCAGTACTGCGTTTATCTCTTTGTTAGATTCCATCGGCTTCTCTCAGAGTGTTCATGAACCAACTCACTGTTTTAACCACACCCTCGACCTTGTTTTGGTGTATGGTATTGAAATTGAACATTTAGTGGTGTTCCCACAGAATCCCTCTTTATCCGACCACTGTTTGATAACTTTTGAGTTTGTATTGCTGAACTACTCGCCATTGGGCAAAAATTTCTATACAAGATGTCTGTCTGATAGTGCCATAGCTAAATTTAAGGATGCGATTCCATCAGCTCTAAATACATTATCTAGTCACAAAGTAACGGAGGACTCCTATGCTAATTTCAGTCCCTCCCAAATCGATCATCTTGTTGATAGTGCTGCAGGCTCGCTGCGAATGACACTCGACTCTATAGCCCCTCTAAAAAAGAAAATACTAAAACAAAGACGGTTAGCTCCATGGTATAATACTGAAACTCGCAAATTAAAGCAAATATCACGGAAACTTGAGAGGAATTGGCGTTCTACCAAAGTGGAAAATTCTCGTTTAATTTGGCAAGATAGTCTTAAAACTTATAGGAAGGCCCTCCGTAATGCCAGAGCAGCGTACTACTCGTCATTAATAGAGGAAAATAGGAACAACCCCAGGTTTCTTTTCAGCACTGTAGCCAGGCTGACAGAGAGTCACAGCTCTATTGAGCCAAGTATTCCCATAGCTCTCAGTAGTTACGATTTCATGAGCTTCTTTAATGATAAAATTCTAGCTATTAGAGACAAAATTCATCAAGACCTGCCCTCAATTGGCACCGACTTATCTCTTAACTCAGGAACCTTAGAAACAGCTGTAGAACCAGATACATGTTTAGACTGTTTTGCTTCCCTCAATCTTTACCAACTAACTTCAATAATTTCTTCATCTAAACCATCAACCTGCCTCTTAGACCCCATCCCGACTAGGCTGCTTAAAGATGTTCTACCCTTAGTCAGCACCTCTATACTAGATATGATCAATCTATCTTTATCAACAGGCTATGTACCACAGTCCTTTAAAGTAGCTGTAATTAAACCTCTTCTGAAAAAGCCCAAACTTGATCCGGATGTTTTAGCCAACTATAGACCTATATCTAACCTTCCATTTCTCTCTAAGGTTCTGGAGAAAGCAGTTGCTAAACAGCTGTGTGACTTTCTACAGAGCAATAGTTTATTTGAGGATTTTCAGTCAGGGTTTAGAGCTCATCATAGCACAGAGACAGCACTGGTGAAAATTACTAATGACCTCCTTATTGCATCAGACAAAGGACTTGTCTCTGTACTGGTTTTATTAGATCTTAGTGCTGCATTTGATACCATTGACCATCAGATCCTATTGCAGAGACTGGAATATTTCATTGGCATTAAAGGAACCGCTCTAAGCTGGTTTAAGTCCTATTTATCAGATCGATTTCAGTTTGTAGATGTTAACAATGAGTCCTCCATGCACGCCAAAGTTACTCATGGAGTTCCTCAAGGATCTGTCCTTGGACCAATCCTCTTCACTTTATATATGCTTCCTTTAGGCAATATTATCAGGAAACATTCCATAAGCTTTCATTGTTATGCAGATGATACTCAGTTATATCTATCGATCAAGCCAGATGAAACTCATCAGTTAGCTAAACTTCAAATGTGCCTTCAGGATGTTAAAACCTGGATGACCTGTAATTTTCTCATGTTAAACTCAGATAAAACTGAAGTTATTGTTCTGGGGCCTAAGCACCTCCGTGACGCATTATCTAAAGATATAGTTTCCCTGGATGGCATCACCTTGGCCTCCAGCACCACTGTGAGGAATCTTGGAGTTATCTTTGATCAGGACATGTCGTTTAAGTCTCACATTAAGCAAATTTCAAGGACCGCCTTTTTTCACCTACGTAATATTGCGAAAATCAGGAACATCCTGTCTAAAAATGATGCAGAAAAACTAGTCCATGCATTTGTTACTTCTAGGCTGGATTACTGCAATTCCTTATTATCAGGCTGCTCGAAAAAGTCCATTAAGACTCTTCAGCTGATCCAGAATGCTGCAGCACGTGTTCTGACAGGAACCAGGAAAAGAGATCACATTTCTCCTGTCTTAGCTTCTTTGCATTGGCTTCCAGTAAAATCCAGAATAGAATTTAAAATCATTCTTCTTACCTACAAAGCTCTTAATGGTCAGGCACCATCTTATCTTAAAGAGCTCATAGCACCTTACTACCCCACCAGAGCACTGCGCTCCCAGAATGCAGGGTTACTTGTGGTTCCTAGAGTCTCCAAAAGTAGACTAGGAGCCAGAGCGTTCAGCTATCAAGCTCCTCTCCTGTGGAACCAGGTTCCAGTTTGGGTTCAGGAGGCAGACACCATCTCCACATTTAAGAGTAGGCTTAAGACTTTCCTCTTTGATAAAGCTTATAGTTAGGGCTGGCTCAGGTAGTCCTGAACCATCCCTTAGTTATGCTGCTATAGGCCTAGACTGCCGGGGGATTTCCCATGATGCACTGAGCTCCTCTCTCCTCTACTTTCTCTCCCTCTGTATGCAACCTTATCCCATTATTGCATGTTACTAACACAACTTCTCCCCTTTCTGGTAGTCTTGTGCTTTCTCGTCTCTCTCCTCTCTCCTATCACTTCCTGCAGGTTTTCTGGCTCTGGAGCTGAGGCTGTGGGTCACCTACTGCCCCCGTGTTCCTGCTCGACACCCTCTGCTGCAACGACTATTGTTGCTAGTCTTATTGTTATTATTGTTATTATAATCATTAACATTACGATGGTTACCATTAACACTATTATAAATATCTGTACCATTTTTCATTTAGTCTATAGCAACATCACTGTGTCTACCTCTGTGTGTATATTGTGTAGGCTGCCTCCCTCCCCTCTCTCTCTCTCCTTACATCTCTCTCTCCTTACATCTCTCTCTCTCTCCTTACATCTCTCTCTCTCTCTCTCTCTCTCTCACCCCAACCGGTCGAGGCAGATGGCCGCCCACCCTGAGCCATGGTTCTGCTCGAGGTTTCTGCCTCTTAAAAGGAAGTTTTTCCTTGCCTCTGTCGCCTAGTGCTTGCTCTTGGTGGGAACTGTTGGGCTTCTGTAAATAACATCACAGAGTACGGTCTAGACCTGCTCTTTTATGAAAAGCGCTGTGAGATAACTGTTGTTGTGATTTGGCGCTATATAAATAAAATTGAATTGAATTGGTTGTAGTTTGTGTGGTTGTTGTAGCTGGTGTAGTAGTGGTTGTAGTTAGTGGTGTAGTTGTTGAGGGAATGGTGGTTGTAGTTGGTGCAGTGGTGGTTGTGGTCAGTGGGGTGGTTGTTAAGGAAATGGTGGTTGTAGTTTGTGTGGTTGTTATAGTTGGTGTAGTGACGGGTGTTGTGGGTGCTGGTGTAGTTGTTGAGTCTGTAAACAGAAGTGAATATAAAAGATTACTAGGGAACTTCATAATCCAGGAAATTAACAAATGAATTTAAACATGAACAAAAAAGGAAGGGTTGTACTCACTGTATCCAACATTCACAATGACACATCGTAGCTCCGATTGATACTTGACTGTACTGTGGAAATATATCAATATTATGTCATAAATTATTTTCATATATTTCAAGATAGAAAGTCTTTCTAGCTTAAGGATGACATTTTTTTTCACAGCCTGCATGTGTAATCGTCTCAAATAAAGCACACATCAACACAATCTACACATGGTCACATTATATCCCCACAAATTCTTATGTAGAAACCGGTACAGATATTAAGTATACATCTATACATACAGTTCTCAACAAGGTATTATTCACTTAGTGATGCTACTGTAGATGGAACACAACTCTCGCGAAAGTAAGCCCTACTCAGTTTTAAAGGAGTAGTTTGACAAATATGTGCACAAATTTGATTTTCAACTCATTCCTAAAGGACTGATATCTGAGATCACACAGACGTAATGTTAAGAGTGTATTTTTACGAAAATACTAAAAATATGATTCATATGATTCAACTCCGTCAACTGATTACATTCCCCGTTCACTTTCAGGAAATGTAAAACTCCTGTCTTTCATTAAACTGACTACCGTTAAATTTGAATTAATAGCAGAGTCCCAAATAACCGCCTACCCCGTATACTGGCCTGGTGTAGGAACACCTCTTACCCTGCAGGGTTGCCTGCATTGGCTGCTTCTAACCAGCTTAGATCGGAATTAAAGGCCTGTCCCATATGGACGCATGTCCCAAATAAAGGCATGGTCAATTCAGTGATTTTAGCAAATAAAAGCCTGGGCTATTAATCAAAGTTTTACGGTAGATTATACCTGGATATATGTATTAAAGACTGAATGACCTTTGCCAGAGGAAATACAGTTCATAGTTTTTAATTTTAGGTATTTGTATAGTTTGTCCATATGCTTCAAGGTAAAGTTCATGTGAAAAATGACTGACTTGAGAACTGCCTGGACAACAAAACAGATGGGGTGGCTTTCTCCGGTTTGGTTTTCAGACGGCGTCCAACTCAGGATGTACTGTCCAGCTCCCAATGTAGTCTTGTTTATATTGTACGGCCCGCTGAACAGCAGATCGGAAATCCTTTAACAAACAGAAGAAGAAAAGGCTTTGCAAATTAAACGAGCATTTCTAAACCGTACCTACCCACAAATGTAGCAAACCCCTTTTTCCGTGACGACGTGATTGAAATTAAAATTCTAATGCTGGGGGCATTCCTCTCATCTCACTTGTTTTTTTGTAGTTGCATTAAAGTTAACAAACCAGTATTAGCCTTTAAAACTCAAAGCCTGTGAAACTGAAAAAACATGGTGCAGTCTGCTTGTGCCTTTGCGCAATGTACTGACGTTTTCATGTTTTCTTTTGACTTTGAATGCATTCTGCTGTTTATGCTTACGCCTACTGTGTGTATTTCCTAGCAGCACTATACAGTTGGTTCTGTAGACTTTTTTGCAGTCTTGTCAAACCTGTTACACAAATCAAGATTCTTTTTGCACTTGAAAGCCATGGCGAATGAAAACCACGTGTGTCAGACTGATGTATTTCTTATCTCACGGGAGAAAGTTCTGCAGGGAATCATTTACCTGTGTTTTTTTAAGATCAAACTTCTGCTCAATTCCTTTTATTTTTGACTTACGTGGACATATTTGCCTCTGCATTGATGCTGATCTTCATGGTCTGATCGACAGGGGCGTACAGCTGAGCTCTGTTGTCTGGGGTTGGAGGCAGAAACTTGGGCAGATAGAGTCCCTCTGTGCAGGACGGCACAACAGCGTCCACTAAGACAATAAGAAAAAACAACATTTCAGCCACGCTGAAGTTTTCTGAGGATGGCAATGCAGGTTGGTCCCTTCATAAATCTTATTTACTACATCCTTTGGCTTATGATAAAATTCCTCAAAACTAATGACATTTCCATCAGCCTTGTGTTTAGATAATGTTAGCATGCAAAGCTAATATGTGAAACACTGGTGCCTTCTAAACATCAGCATATTAAACAAGAAAAGAGTCATTGCCTTGTCGGTAAAATACTGTATGCATATTTATTGTTTTGGTAAGATCTCCTAAGATTATTATTGTTGCCAAATAACTTTAATAATATACATGTTGCAAAAGCTGATTAATTTCTTTAAGATCAACTCAACTTCAGTGCAACTTTAGTGCAGCTAAACAACGACTCGCTGTCAAAACAAGTTCTTACCACTTAAAACAAACTGGACAGGTAGCTTGCTTATAGCGTTGATGGTAGTTATTGTTGTCTGTGTCCCGTTAGTTTGAGTCAGGATGATATTCTGAGTGGGAAAGTCCTCCATCACCAGCTGTATGGCGTACCGACCTTCATTACTGCTACTGGTGGGGCTGAAGGACAAAGTACAAGACTGCAAGAGGACAAAATGGGACAAGAGGTCAAAATAAGTCATTTTCTTCAGTTAGATATTGAAAAACAAGACTATAGGGCTGTCCCCAACTAAGGATTGCCTATAGTCGACTGATAGTCGAATCGTGTGTGTGTTTGTACGCAGCGGAGGGTTACTCACGGTAGCTTCGCTTTAATCTTGAGAAGCTGCAGAGCTGCAGTCTCTATTCATTAGTCAGTATAACTTTCACTGTACATTTCCAGCTAAACTGAGGCTTATTGTTGACCATTTTCTCTCTGATCGCCTGCCATTCACCGGTCTTGTGGACAGTTTTGCGTGGATTCTGTGCTGCCGACAAATGCGTGCAAGTAGCCTACTATTTAAAAACAATATAATGTTCTTTGTGTGGTTCATCAGTGAAATTGAGTTAGTAACTTCTACCTAGCAGACAATATACAGTAATACAAAAGTAATTATAAAAATGGTAAACAGAAATAAGACCGAGACCAAGGTGATTACCATTGCGACACATCCACCAATGTGTGTAATGTTTTTGTTGGCCTGTCACATATCTTCAGTGTTGTTGGTTTTGAGGTCTCTCTCCAGTCTCTGCTGATGTCTCTATATCTATCTATCTATCTATATAATATATATATATACATACATATATACATACATACATATACCCAGACAGATATTTCATGCATAACTTAACATATTTAAAACATTTAGCACAATTAAATTTATACAGTTAAATAAATTGTGTGTGTATGTGTGTGTGTGTGTGTGTGTGTTTAAATAAAAATTTTAAAAATAAAATAAAAAGTAAAAGTGTGTGTTTAAAAATACAATTAATTTAATATAGTTTATCGAATAAATAAAATAAAATACAATAGTAAACGTGTGTGTGTGTGTGTTCAATGAACTGTATGAATTCAATTCACACAGCTCACCAAATCATACATTTTAAAAATAAAATTAAATATAACAGTACACTTGTGAGTGTGTGTGTGTGTGTGTGTAGCATGGGTCATTAATATATAGAAGTAATTTTATGTTTAGGGTTAATGAAGAAGCGACAATATAATTAATATAAAAATCATAAATATCAAATGTAAAATATAACAGACAAACAAACAAACCCATTAAGTAGAAAAGTAAATCAAAAGGCAAATGAGTTGTTGGCAGACCAACTGCAGCTGTCTTGTGTTGTGCTGGTTTTCTCTCAGGCTGTGACATACACTGATATAACTTGCTGCTTCTATGGTGCTGACACTATTTTCTCCTAGTAGTTGGTACATTTTATTCTGGCCAGAGAGCGTATCAAAATCTAGGAATTTATATTTAATTTTAGCCAAATAGCATTGAAGTTTGCTTTGAGTTTTTGTGGTAGTTGTCCGGTAGTTAAGTTAATAGTTACAAACTATGTGTGGTCTTAAGTGTTACTGTGGACTCACTGTTAAGAGGCCAAGAACAGATGGCGGTGTGCAGGAATAACACTCTGACAGTGCCGTGTTTCCGTATCTGCATTTAACTTCATCTCCATCAGGGTCAAACGCCAACAGGTTGAAATCTCTCTGACAGTTTGAAGCAACTCTGAGTGAGAGAGAGAGAGATGTTTTAATCTTTGCCTGCATCGCAGGTGATGTTATCTAGTAATCTGAAAGTAATGTTACTAGTAGTGTAACTAGTTACTTTCAGCAGTGAGTAATCTAGTAAAGTAAGGCATAACTTTTAAAATAGTAACTAGTAACGTGTAACATTTTACCTTTTTTGAGTAAGCTAACTACCCCAACACTGAATATAACCTACCTAAAAGTGTACAAATATGCACCTATTTTTACTGTTCATGTAGCCTAAAAACATTTGATGTTTCCTGTTACAAATGTCAGGAGTTGCCGCTTTCCATTTAAATTCTTTTAATATTTTCTTTATTTGTTAATAATATTGAGGTTTGGATTAGAGAGCTGCACTGGGATTGGGAGGCGGGAGGCGGGCACACTGACAAGGAGGCTAAAACCCACAGGCACTAACATCGGTCGCCAGTGTGTCTCTTGATGTGTCGGGGAGTGAAGTTTAGCCTACTCACTGCATTGCCTCTCTGGCTTCTGTCACATGGACTTGTACAATTCAGACCAAAGTAAGGCAAGTCTGAAATTTGGAAAACTTTAATTAATGCAATGATTTATGTCGGTTATTCTGAATGTTTAGCATAGCCGAAATATTTGTGTCCTTTTTTTACTCTGCATGTCACAATGTTTGCAGGTGCGGGCAGGAGTGGATACACATGTTGCAGGAGCAGGCGGTAATGGCCATAAAATCAGTGGGAGCAGGTGGGAGCGGGATTAAGAAAACCCGCGCAGGTCTCTAGTTTGGATTGTTGGCTGGACAAAACCAGCATTGTGAAGGTGCTGCTATGAGTAATTGTGACAGCACTTCTCACTATTTTCTGAATTTGTAAAAACCAAAAAAATCAATCAAAAGAAGCAGCAAATTAATCAATAATAAATAATAACAGTAAAATCCTGCATTTACATTAAAGCTGTGGTAGGCAATGGACTGAATGATGGCTGTGCATAAGGTCTGCACACAGATAGTAATTAAACATACTTTACGTTACTACTTCAGTAACTATTTGAAAATGACAGTGTGGAATGGAATGGTTTGCATTGTCATGGTGCACTTACCCCCACTGAAAAGGAGTGTTGGTGGAAACTTGGCGAGTCATGATTCCTTCTTTCTGACACCACACCAATGTGCCACTCTCGTGATCAACACAGTTTAACACTGCATAACTCACAGTCCCACAATCACCGCTGAAGCAGGTCCACGAGGTAATGTCTGCGCCACAGAGGAAGTTAAACTTATAATGAAGGTCCACCTGCAGTATTAAAGTTAAGACATGCTACTATATATCAATAATGACAACATCCATGATCTAAGGTCATTTACTGGTGTGCTATCTTGGGAGAAGATGCTTCTTTGAAGACATGTATTTGCAAAGTTTTGCACGTAAAGGAGGGGAGACCGAGGATAGTTGTGACATTTTTGTCTGTATCTCAGAGCTCTTTTAAGACAATACATTCAAAATGTCTGTGTAAATGTACATGCATCTGCTCTTAAATTGTGGAACTGCTTTCTCTGCAACACAGATAGAAGATGCATGGTTTAGTCTCAAACACAAGAAGTAAAATGTTACAATTAATTGTAACACACGCTGGGGTGAAATGTAACATTATGTAATAAGTAAATGTAAATGCTCTGTATTTGTATAGCACCTTTCTAGTATTTGTAACCACTCAAAGCGCTTTTACACTACGTCACATTCACCATTCACACTCATTCATACACTGAGCCTAAAATGCAATTTATACTTCTGCGTCAAATCGACGGCGTAGGCTACGGGGGTACGCAGAGGCTACTCCGTCGCCTGACGTGCACCTCCTCAAAAATGTAACTACACGGCAAGTCGACACGGACCGTAAGCTCTGTGATTGGTTGGCTGGGTAGCCTCGTAATGCCTCCGAGCCGACCGGAAGTACCCCACACTTTGAGAATCAATTTGAGAATCAATTTGTGAATCAATATATTTGATTGTCACAACCCGAATAAAATGACTCGTTTTGCTAATGTGATCCATTGGGTCGATAACATTTGAAAAGGCCACACGTTTTACCCCCATTTATGTTAGCAGAGCACAAAATCGGAAGTTAGCCTGCTTAGCCAGCAAAAGTCAACACAGTGGACGCTGTAGCGCTACTGCCGACTAGCGTTTGGGGGTGTAATTGCAGAATGATGGACACACCTACGCACAAGTATCAATGCATGGCTACGTGCGTAGCCTACGGCGTAGGTGCGCACGTAGACCCTAAGCAGGAATATAAATGGGCCTTAAGTGCTTAAACAGAAAGTAACATTCACACACAGGGGTGGTTCGGGGTTCAGTATCATGCCCAAGGACACTTCAACACTGTAGTGAACCAGCCAGCGTTGGTTTATTTTGTGCCGAAAGGAAGAGCCCAACATCAAATTACTTTGTCACCCCTAAGAGAAGGTGAGATGAGTTATTTTACCCAAGGGGGGGCCTCATCCCAAGATTTGGCTTTTGTAACCTGCACTGGAAAGACACAGCTTTGGTTGTGTAAAAGGGCCCCTGCACAGACTCAAGAAGACATGCTAGGCTCAAAACGAAGGTTATGATATGGTAACCCTAGTTCTATAAGGACAGGCAGAGCTCTCTACTAGATTCTATGGGTACTACCTCTTTCAATCACACGCACACACTTGAAATTTTATCGTGCACGTAGCCGACCAATAGGACGTCGCTACCGATACGTGCATGACGTATAAATAGCAGTGTCCTTATTGCCTCGGCATCCGACCGCCTCTTCTGCAGACGCCGTCAAAGCAGCAGGGCTCATCGGTAGAGGGCTCTCTTCGACACACACCCTGCAGAAAAAGGGTCGTAGACACTTCCACACTTCCGAGTGGAATGTGCACGCACCGCTAAGGGTGGGTCTGTGTGCCCGTGTCCAGGCTTGGGAGATTCACTCACAAAGCCAGCTGGCCAGGCTCTTCTTGGACAGGGTTTTACTGACTGCACTATCACTGAAACAGACGAACAGCTGACCAGTGCATCGAATGGGGGCTGTGCGCGCTCTACATAGGACGTTAGCCTAGCACACATGGACACAACAGATGCACTCTCACCTCCCTGCACCCTAAGTGGGGTAGGGGGGTAGAAAGCATCCAGATTTATTGTCCTGGACCTGAACATGTTCCTTATGTTCTTAAGAACAAAGGAGGTGTGTCTCAATCAGGCTGCACTGTGCACACCAAGAACCAGCATACAGCTGGGGTCAACCGACAGGCATACAGCTCACTCACCTTCTTAGTAGAGGTGAGAGCAAGGCGCAGGGCTGTTCAAGAGATAGCATTTTCAATGAGGACTGCTCCAGGGGCTCATAAGGTGCAGATATTAGAGCCACCAACACAAGCAGCAAGTTCTACTGAGGCGCAGAGAGACACAACACCGGTCGCTGTCTTCTCACACCCTGCAGTAGCGTATCATGAGGGAGTGGGTGAAGACTGTTCTTTCACCAAACCCCCTGTGACAGGAGAGATAGCTGAATGGTGCGACAGCCCTCCTTCATCAGACCTTGCAGGAAAGAGAAAACGGATCCCAAAGAACAGATAGGCAGATCCATCTCCCTCTCAATGCATCAACGCTGAGAGCCCAACCACTTAGATTTACAGCGAGACGTGGTGGAGACTGCCCGCCGCTTGGATGGTCTGTGCGACCTCAGCGGATAGACCAGCCTGAGTCTGCCTCTCCACAATTTTAGGAGAAAAACCTGGACAGGCTGGTCCAACACCAGCATTGTGCATATGAAGCCTCACCCTTGTGACAGAGCCCCCCGGGCCAGAGGTACAGGCCAGGGCAAACAGCAGCCCTTCTGGCAATGGCGCGTGTGTAACGCGTCCAGCCCCAAGGGTGGGCTGTCCTATGGGTGAATTGAGAACCACAGCGGGCAGTGGGTGTTGGCAAACGGATCCACCTCCGCTCTCCCAAAGCGAGCTCAGATCTGCTGTACCACATTGTTGTGCAGTCTCCACCCGCTCGGTTGGGAGCCTGCCCTCAACATGAGGTTAGCCACCGCCGTTCTCCAAGCCTGTGACGTGAAGGGCTTTCAGAGACAGCAGGTTTTCTGATGCCTACGTCTATAGGTTCCCTGCCAGCGCCAACAGAGCCGTGGATTGCCTTTGCCTCTTGAGGTCCAGATGCAGGCTGGCAACCCAACATTGTAGCCGTCGCATGTGCAGCAAGCCCAGAGGTAGCACCTGATGTACTACTGCCCTGAGGCCCAACAGCAGCATCAATGACAGACAAACTTTCCATAAATGGAAGTTTAGCCCAAGAGGGGGCCGACGTCAAACGGGCTATAGTGTCCCTGAACACTTAGGAACTTAGGAACTCAGCACTTAGGAACCCTTTGTCTCGGACTCACAGGCTGTTAGACAGCAAACATCACACACAAGGGAGCTAGTGGGAAAACTCCTGGTCTCACCACTGCTGATTGAAGTGACGCCGTCAAAACTTAAGAGTGAGTAGCATGGTTGTCTCTGGAAGGAGACATCCATGGGACCCAGTCAGACACCCAAATACAGTATGTGTGGCCTACGAGGAACAACACAGATGTTTGCTGCCATTGCAATATCATTAACAGTGCCTCTGTTGCAGTTCTTAGATCACAAGCATGATGCACAAAAACCACCACAACAGAATACAACAGTGAACTACAGGCATTGACATCAAATAGCAGTGTTAGAGGCAAGAGAAGCACCCAAAGAGGCTGGAATGCTTGGCTAATGTTTAATAACTCCTGTTGTATGTTTGTGCCCAACAATACAGCTCCAGATGGTTAGGTGAACCCAGTGCTGGAAGGACTGTGTTCCCTACGAGACGAACTTGCAGAGAACTCACACTAACATGTTCGACTGGTCTGATTCTGTGTTTGCTAAATAAAAGGCCTTAGTGATGCCCATACTAGCAGGTCTAATGATTGCTGTAGCACTGTTGCTCTCTGTGGATGTTGCATCATTCCATGTGCCAGAGGTCTGATTGTAGGAGCTATTGATAAATGTGTCTCCATTCAAATGATCACACTCCATGAACAACAATAACATGCCACTGTGATGACAGGAACGACCCAGATTTGTTTTCTCTTTTAAACTGGTGTAGATTACATCATGATGACTTTCTATGACCTGATGATCTTTTTGTAACGTTGTATATACTTGAGTGATCAAAGAATGATCACAAGGGAGGAGTATGTGATGGAAATTTGATATTTTACTGTGTTTACTGTTTCACCCTGCATGCTTCATCAGAATAGACCAGTGTTTCAATGTGTGGTATTTGATTATTTTATTATGTTACAGCTAGGTGAAGTTTCCCATGGTTTATCACGTTAGAGAGTTTTCTTATCCGACTGTCCTTGATAGGCCTTCATCTCAGGACAGCTGGTCTCTACTCCCTTCCTCCATTGTATAGCTGCGTAATACCCTTACAGTATAAAGTCACCTGCTTCTTCACTGGCTCTTTGTCTTACACTCTGCAGACTGTTTGCACTCTGTATGTTTGTCTGACCCTTTGCAAAGAATAAAACCCTTAAAAGACGTCTGGATTGGACTCTTTATTTCAGAAGACTCACTAAAGGACAAATTTCCATTACACGGTTTATGACATTTAAGAGTTGATTGTGGAAAGATATTTGATGATGAGTTTTAACTACTAAGCAGTCAGCGCTATAAGAAAAATAAATAATAAATGTTTTCCCACATGGAATAAGGTCTAAACCAGGCATGTACTGGGTGAATGAGGTTAGTCATAACTTGTTCCTGATTGGAGAAATTGGACGTGTTACACCTGACCCCTGCTACAACCATCCCTGGTCTCCTCTACATCTTTAAAAATATATAGACAACCACTTTTGTTGCATTGTTCCTAGCACTTCTAAGGACTAAACAGACTTTACTGCGGTTTCTACTGTCTTGCCAACAGCCTATAGGCCTACTGTTATCACTTCTCATATTATCGCTCTGTCAAAAATCAAAAGCTGAATTAAAACAAAACTGAACTTACCATCATGGATCCATTTGCGTAAGTGTTTTTTGGGTAGTAAGTCATAACTGTTCCATAATAATGAGAAGCTTGAGTGCTGCTGATCAGCAGCAGCAGCAGAAGAGAGAGCAGCATTGTGCATGCGTAGTCTCTCCCCACAAAGAAAGTTAAACACCAACGTCTACTTCCAAAGACTGCCTCTCCTTCTCTCTCTCTCTCCTTTTTATATTTGGCCAGTGTTGGGAGTAAGGCATTACAGTAGTAGTGGATTACAGTAATGTAGCCTGTTGCTTTTGGTTGTAATGCAGTAATACAATGTAATACTAATAAAATGTCAGTAATATTATACATGGCTCCTCTTAATAAGATGGTAGCTCCTCTGAAAACATCATTTCAGAGGAGATGAAATCTGAAACCTGCCTGTCTGAAAACGGCCTTAGATAGAAATATGAGTAGGATTAAAGAGAACACACAGTCTCACAGTGCAAGTTTCAAATAGAAATGTGAAATAATTTGTGGTATGTAGCAATAATACAAACATCAGTAAAAGTAATTATCGCAATTATCATAATAATAACAATAATAATTTTAGCAGCGGGTGTCGAGCAGGAACACAGAGTCAGCCGGAAGCCTGCACAGATCCCGACTCAAAAGCTCCTGAGGCAGAAACAACTGCAGAAAGCGACAGAAGGAGAGAGGAGAGGGACAAGAAAGTACAAAACTACGGTAAAGAGATGAAGCCGAGTTAGTAACACGCATTACTGGTATTAGAATTCATACAGATGGAGAGAGAGAGCAAAGAATTATGTTAAAATGAAACATTCGTTTAAGATTTAACAATTATAAAAGTAGCACAACCTATCAACATTGAGATGAAATAAAAAGCTCTGAATAAAATCTTAATCAAGATGCTGGTGCTGACTATTTTCCAAAGCTTTAGAATTATTCACAAACATGTGATGATATTTTCCTTGTCCAATTGTAAGTACAGTAATAGAACAATCCTACTGTAAGTACAGTAGCAGTGCCACATCTATAACCCTCTATTGGATAAATATCTGTTGAGAATATTTCTTAAGGGGCTTTGTTGATGCAACAAGGAAAGGTAAGACAGATCTAGCTTAGAGTAATTTAACGGCTCACAATAAGTCTTCAACAGTATCCAATGCATGTTATCTCTGTATATTGCAAATATTCTTTATACTTTATATTGTGAACTTTTGGTCAATGTGTAGCACATACCAGCACAAACTGTACTACTACAAATTTTGTAGGCTACATGTTTTTTTAATGTTTTTTTTCATAGGATCAGATGTTTTAGTTTTCCTTTGTAGTACTTGCAGAATCAGGTTTATGTCATATTTCTAAAGCTGATATAAACCTGATTCTGTTATCATCAGTCAAATAAAATTTGATATTCAAAGCAAGCTCAGACAGTGGCTCCATTATCACACGTCCCTAGTTTGGAAGTCAATATCTGGGCTCCTCCTATGAAAACCACAACTGTAGACCAGTTCCATAGAAGTACAACAACTGAGAGTGTGCTGCTGTAATCAAACACCAGAGAGTTTTGACCCAGTGGTGAGGTGTTGGTGTTTGACTGTTTATACTGTTAATGTATGTGTCACTGTCTGATTACTGTACAACTTTTAGTCATTGAAAGTGGTTTCAATAACTTAGATTAACTAAGGTCAATAAAAGTTGTAATATAACGAGGATAAAGCTAATATTTTATTTCAACTAAAGATCATTTGTTTTTGCAGTTCACAAGTACACATTTAACACAAAATCAAATGCAACAAAGACATTTCAAAATGTTTGCTCGACTACAGGATCCCGCTTTTACATTCATACAGTTAAGTGTTTACACATGAAAGAAGCTGAAAAATACAACCACATTCAGCTCACATTCTGTAAATGTGAAAACTGGAAACATGTTTAATATATATATATATATGATCAACAAAATTATTAATTAGTCTGAAAAGGTTGCTGTGTTGTTTATTTAATCTCTGATTTAAGTTTATGAACATAACCTTTACAAACAATGCTTTTGAAAAGCTGTTTGCTTAACAGTAGAGTTGAAGCAACTGCAGTTGTGCAGATTTAGTTGGCAGCCAACTGAAAACAATGTTCATGTTGACACAGCAGGGGTCGTTTGGTTCCATATTTCAGTTTCACACTAGCTCACGAGGCTTAGAGTAATGTCTGATGGCAGCACTTGTCTCAGCTTTTCAGCTCTAATCTGGACAGAAAATAGAAACAGTGGTGCTGAGATATGATCATGATTTTCTCAGATATGATGGTTCTGTGTAAAGTGGGGGAGCATGGTTTGAGAAAGTAAACTAAACTGAGACACAGGGCTGTTAACAAAAAATCAAACGGGATGTTACGGAAGTTTAAACGCATCTGTCAGCACTTGAAAGTGCTCGCTGGCTGTGCTTTCCAAAACAAAACAAAAATTACACTCATACTTCATTTTACAAGCCAGCTGTTAGTCAGTGAAGGATCCTAATGCCCAGCCGTGAAAAAGCAGTCACAGCAAAAACTCAACAACGAGCAAAAGAGCTTCCCTCAAGACTTGGTATGAGTGGTGGGTGGTGATGGAACAGTGGATCAGACACATGCTCATTATGTTGTGTGAGTGCTAGTTGGTGGGTCGAGATATTACTAAAGAAACGTGTTATACTCCTAAGAGGTGTGCGTCAATGACAGTAAGTTTATACAAGTTGTGTTTGAATGGCAGTTACCGAATGTTGAATCGACGGCGTAGCCTCTACGTAGCCTCGTACCCTACTCTGAAGCCTACGTCATAGTCTGACGTGCACCTCCTAAAAAGTGTAACTACACGTAGAGGCGATGTGGACCATAAGAACTGTGATTGGTTGGCTGGATAGCCTCGCAATGCCTCCGAGTCAACAGGAAGTGGCCCGTGCTTTGAAGTAAATTTAGTAACACTTTCTATGAAGGTCATCGCTATAATGACTTATGAATATATTTATAACACGATATAATGCGTCCATAAGACATTATAACAATTGTTATAATCACTTACAAACATGCATTAGGCACTATAGCAAAGTTCATAACGTATTATGACCTTTTGATTTAATGTTTTATAACTATAGTAATACCAGTTTATACCACTGTGCGGCAATAATCTCCGACCATGTTCCATAACACATTATAACCACCGACTCTGCCTCATTAGAAATACACTTTAGTCACCATTTACAATTAGTGATATAAAATGGAATAATAGCTTACAGTAATGTTTAATGTTCTATAACATGTCTTTCTTTCTTTTAAATAAAGTGTTAAAATGTCCATCCCTGTGTAATATATCACAGGTTGACATAATACCACATGAACAAATTTTAAGAACTTATAACACGTATTTGTTTGCTTAACTCTCAAAGAGTTGAATTGACACTCTGTTTTTTACTGTCATGACAGTTTGAACAAACAGATAGAGAGAGAGAGAAATGGTGTGTGTGTAAGTACAGCTGACTTGCAAAATATTTCCTCTAAATATAAAGTGTGCGGTGTTGTAAGTACATTTACTCAAATACTGTACTTAAGAACACATTTGAGGTACTTGTACTTGAGTCTTTTGTTTTCATGCAACTTTATACTTTTACTCCACTACATTTCAGGGTTATTATCACATGGGGCCAGTTACATACATAGACAACAAGAACCACATAGAAAGATGTTTTCCAAGATAAAATTTTTATTTTATTGTTTTTACATGATAAATACCTGATAAATCCTTTATTGTACAGCAGTGATCATCATTTGGCGGCCCGTGGGCAACATCCGGCACGCCAAAGCTTCCCATCCAGCCCACAGTTAGCAGGGCACATCAGACCATGACCCACTGTTTCGCCTCAACTGAAATCAAGGTAGCATGCAAGTCCTTTTACCAGCCAAACAAAAATCTGGCAATAGACGAGAGGATGGTGGCAACAAAAGCCAAAACAGGAATGACACAGTACATAAAGGACAAACCGACTAAGTAGGGATTCAAACTATTCATCTTGGCCGACTCTACAAATGGCTACACGTCTAGCTTTACCGTGTACACAGGGAAGGCAAAGTTCCCTACTGGCTTTGGACTTTCCTATGACGCAGTTGTGGGCCTCCTGGACAAACCGTATTTGGGAAGTGGTTATCACATTTACTGTGATAACAATACACCACTGCTCACCACAAAGCACATAGATGATATAAGACTATGTTCTTACACTTTGTGGACATAGCTACATGCAACAGCTACATCCTCCACAAAGAACTGTGTAAAGAGCAAAACACTACACCACTTACACACAGAGCCTTTATGGAGGAGCTCTCTGCTCAACTTGCCGGGGTGACAACTGAGGTAACAGCGGCTGCAGACAGGACAACTCATCACACACCCCTGCCCATTGCCCCGTTGGACCCAGCAAACCCTGCACATAAGCCTGCAGACGTCAGAAAGTACTGTGATCACTGCAAGGCAAGCAAAGTGTACAACAAGACCCCCTGGCAGTGTGGGGCATGCCAGGTGCCCCTCTGCAACTTCCTGGAGAGGCCTTGCTTTGCTCAGTGGCATGCCTAAGAAAAAACGCCTATGATGTGATTTTCAGTGATAAATGACAAATCTAATTTTCGTTTTTGAAATTCTCTAGTTTATTGTACATTTTTCACTCATACTTCCTTAATAAACAAATTACATGCATGATTATGTTAGCTTAAGGTGTTCTGAATCCATAGATACCAAACACATGGTGTTACAACTCCATAACACATGGTTTATAAGCCCAAATGTAAAAATAGAGAAAACGGCCCAAACAGGGCTTAGTCCCCTAAAGTACATCCCACACAGAAGAAAAATCTACAGAAGCCATAAGCTGCCATCCATTGAAACATTTTTTTACTCCGATTTCCCATGATAACGGGATAATTATCTCGTGATCTCGAGATAACAAAACAGTAGTTTAACAGTGGTTTAAAGGTAATTTTACTATGTGTTTCTGTATCACGGGTTAGCTTAGAAGAGCACAGGACTCATCCTCTTGGAGTTGTTTGATCCTCACAGAAGTTTTTAATCTTTTTCATAATCCTCTTCAACAAAGTTCTTATGAACAGAGTGGAGATTGGTCCACTTCCATCAACCTATGAACTTTTCATTTCCCCATCATTCCCAGGCAGAGGACATACTGTGCTTCTCATTCAGGTGAATCCATTTAACGTTATACATTTCCTGACAGCTATTTCTGAACCTTTGAAATAGCCATCAGGAAATGTTTGATTGGATACCGCTGAATCTCTTCATAACAACTTTGTTGAAGAGGATAGTAAAAAAAACACACAAAAGAGGGAAAAAAAAGTTGCTGACAGCAGGAGTCAAATACACAATCCTTGGATTATGAGTCCTGTACTGAGAGAAAAACACGATCCAACCCCTGTATTCAGCTATGGTTTGTTATCTCAAGATTCCTACATCGGAGTAAAATAAATATTTGAATGGATGGCCGCTTAGGGCTTCCGTAAAAATCAAATTTTCAACGACTGTGAATACATTTTTTTTAATAAATGTTCAAGATGAGGGGGTCACTGTGGTTGTAAAGTTCAGTTTCCCACTATTCACGAGGTTTCGAGGGAGGTCTGATGGCAGGTCACACCAGTTTAGCTCTTATCTGGAAAGATAAAAACAGTGGTGTTGAGATATGATCACAACATTCTCAGGTATGATCGTTCTGTGTACAGTGGGAGAAAAGGATTTGAGGAAGTAAACTAAAGATCCATACAGATTATAATGAGCCTAAAACTACAAATAAAATACAGATGTTGATCCTATCTTATCTAGATCGACCTGCTCAGCTCTGTTTTAACCCCTTAACGCCTGAATTTTTTTATGATCAAAAAAATAAAAAGAAATAATTTGTGTTTTCATTTGCTTTCAAGCTGATGTTAAATTAATTTAAGATTGTTAATTTGTCTTTAGAACATAGAAAAGATATAAATTCAGGTATGTGGAGATATGATGCAAATTAGCGACAACAGGCATAAATGAGAAACCAGAGCTTGTAAAAGGTTCTAGGTTTGTATCAGGTTCGTATATGCACCAACAGGCATTGGGGGAATCCATGTGCTATCTTGGCTTGCAGTCTGCAGTGAAGAGGTATGATGCGAATTCGCGACAATCGGCGTTAAGGGGTTAATAGAAATAGTGGCTGCTTCTCATTTGTCCAACAAAATGTTACTCGCTAAAAGTCAAATTCTATGTTACATAACATTAAATGTGTCTGTCAGCACTAGAAATTGTTTGATGCTCACTTGTTGTTTCCAAAACAAACAAAAAAATTTAAACAATACTTTTTATTATCTTGTGGCACATAACAAAACATTCTGTCTGAGTCCCACACAGAAGAATTTATTTTAGATCAGACAATGAACCAGGAAGTGACATGAAGACATTTCTGCTGCAATGGTTTTGAAACTCTAAATTACAATTGTACAGTAAATTCAATTGTCACTTAAGCTTAATCTTATTAAAGAGATTTTGTTTTTGCAGTTGATTTTAATATAAATAGTCAGATAAAAAAGAACACATTGGACATAAAATCAAAGGCAGAAAAAACTTTTAAAACATTTTATTCAACAACTGAAAACATATTTCTTTCAATAAATGTTCAAGGTGAAACAGCAGAGGTCGCTGTGGGTGTAAAGTACAGTTTAACACTACTCACAAGGCTTAGAGGGAAGTCAGATGGCACTCCTTGACTCAACATTTCAGCTCTAATCTAGAAAGACAAAAACAGTGGTGTTGAGATATGATCACAACATTCTCAGGTATGATCGTTCTGTGTACAGTGGGAGAAAAGGATTTGAGGAAGTAAACTAAAGATCAATACAGATTATTATGAACCTAAAACTACAAATAAAATACAGATGTTGATCCTATCTTATCTAGATCGACCTGCTCAGCTCTGTTTTAATGGAAACAGTGGCTGCTTATCATTTGTCCAACAAAATGTTGCTCGCCAAAAGTCAAATTCTATGTTACGTAACATTAAATATGTCTGTCAGCACTAGAAATTGTTAGATGCTCACTTGTTGTTTCAAAACAAACAAAAAAAAGTTTAAAGTACCACAAACTCACCCTCATACTTCCTTTTAAAAGCTTCCTCGTTCCATGAATTTAAACTATAGTTTTTATTATCTTGTGGCACATGACAAAACGTTCTGTCTGAGTCCCACACAGAAGAATTTATTTTAGATCAGACAATGAACCAGGAAGTGACATGAAGACATTTCTGCTGCAATGGTTTTGAAACTCTAAATTACAATTGTACAGTAAATTCAATTGTCACTTAAGCTTAATCTTATTAAAGAGATTT
The DNA here is from genome assembly GCF_014851395.1 of Micropterus salmoides. NCBI lineage: Eukaryota > Metazoa > Chordata > Actinopteri > Centrarchiformes > Centrarchidae > Micropterus > Micropterus salmoides. Next base: position 32,882,413 of record NW_024041150.1, read on the forward strand.
TGTTTTTGCGGTTGATTTTAATATAAATAGTCAAATAAAAAGTACACATTGGACATAAAATCAAAAGCAGAAAAAACATTTAAAAAAATTTATTCAACAACTGAAAACACATTTCTTTCAATAAATGTTCAAGGTGAAACAGCAGAGGTCGCTGTGGGTGTAAAGTTCAGTTTAAAACTACTCACGAGGCTTGGAGGTAGGTCTGATGGCACTCCTTGACTCAACATTTCAGCTGTAATCTGGAAAGATAAAAACATTGTTGCTGAGATATGATCACTACGTTCTCAGATATGATGGTTCTGTGTAAAAGGATTTGAGAAAGTAAACTAAACAGAGGTACATACAAATTATTTTGAGTTTATTTTGTGCTCCAAACCCCAAATACAACACAGCTGTTTATCCTTATCTCTCCTTTATGTTTTCATCTAGATCGACCTGCTCAGCTCTGTTTTAATGGAATCAGTGGCTGCTTCTCATTTGTTCAACAAGACGTCATTCACCAAAAGTCAAACTGCATGTTACGTAACATTAAATATGCCTGTCAGCACTAGAAAGTGTTTGATGCTCACTTTCCGCTTTCCAAAATGAAACAAAAAAGTATGAAGCACTTCAAATTCGCCTTCATATTTCCTTGTACAAGCATCCTCTTTCCATTAAATTCATTTCATTTAATCATTAATGATTAAAATGATTTCCGTTCTTCTGCTTCTCCCATTCTCCAGTTGATCCGGTCCAATAGAGTACCAGTTGGCATTGCAGCCCTATTTGCACGTGAGTTCAAGTTTTCCACATCAGATGAATTTACTTAAACTGTAAACTTTTTTACACTGGCTGCACGATAAAAATGCTTCATTTCAGTTTCACCACCTGTGACAGTCTCAGTGCTTCTCACTGTTAGAGATGTTAGCCAGCTGTTAGCCAGAGGAAAGACCCTGATGCAGCCTTAAAAAATTGGCTCCTGTTAAAACACAACAACCAGTAAAACAGCTTCACTAAAGGTTTGGTATAAGTGGGACTCCAGGCTGGAATATTCACCAAAGATGCAACTTGTTGTTGATATTTCCTACAGTCCCAGTCTGTATATTGCATGTGTGCTGCGTAGTTTCTCTAGTCAACATTCGTCCATATGTAGAGCAAATGTTAAATATAATCACAAAAAGGACAGTTAACGCCCATGTCCATCCACTACTGTTATGCGAATATTGGTGCTGCTAATTCTCCAGTTGGGCTCAAGTAAATAATTGTAGAAGAAGAGGAGGACACAATGAGACTATGTAATTACAAGATCACTAGTTAAGCCTCAAACGATGGAAAACCATGTGGACATTAACTGAGGAACTTTACAGTCTCCGCATAAGAATAAATGAATGTTGTGTCTTCCTCTGCCACCATATTTCATCTCTTCAGTGGAAGTTTACATCACAGGCTACATTCAAGTCATTATGATTTATTCATCTTCTTTGTCACATTTAGTTTTTATTAATATACCAACTTGTTCACCTCAACAAAAACTTTTTTATAGTGTTATTCTGCTCAGGGTTTTTTAAGCCCAATTGAAAATGCACACAAAACCAGGTCGTTGGAAATGCACTTACTCTTATTTTTTCTGTCAATTTTTAGAGTTTACTAATGTTGACCGTTGTCTAAATGCAGTTATCTGATACATTGAGAGGATTTCTGATTACATAAGAAGATACTAACCTTTTCTATGATTTTATCATAGATGTAGTCCTCAGACAGTGAAGACAGAGCGGAAACCTTCATTTTCAGACCTATGAAAACTAGAAACACAGTAACTCAACATTATAATGCAGGTCAGAAGGTGCTGAAACTGAGTAATACAGCGGTCATAGACGAGGTCTTCATTTTCAGTTAAATTCAATGTCATTGTTCTCACTTAGCTCCTTCACTTGTCATTTAGCCATTTATGGCTATTTATATGTCCATTAGATGATTAAAATGGATACAGTGTAGAGTGAAACATCACCATTTGTCATACTCACTTGGGATCGGGTATGGGTCTGTAAACAGAGGTGAATATAAAACATAGATTACTGGTGAACTTCATTATCCAGGAAATCAACAACTGAATCTAAACATGAACTAAAAAGGAAGGGTTGTACTCACCATATCCAACATTAACAATCACACATCGTAGTTTCGATTGATACTCGACTGTACTGTGGAAATAAATTATTATTAATAATATTATGTCAGAAATTATTTTTATATATTTCAAGATAGAAAGTTTTTCTTGCTTAAGGAGGACATGGTCACACTTATGCAGTATACATCTATACATACAGTTCTCAACAAGGTATTATTTGCTCAGAGATGCTATTTTAGATGGGACTCAACTTTGGCCAAAGTAAGCCATCCTCCATTTTAAAAGAACAATTTGACCTATTGGGAAATATGCTAATTTACTTTCTTGCTGAGAATTAGATGAAAAAACTAAAGTCATCTAGCCGAGAGTCCAGAAAGTCATTGCTGCCAGCCAAGAATTAGTCCTGCTCATAAATCCCCTTTAAACCACAGCTTGTCGTTTTTACACTTTGTTTTATACGAGTTAAACACACGAGATGTCACATGTAAATTAATTAGCCTTAGAGGTAATTTTTTTAACCTATGGAAAGAGCCAGGTGAGCTTTTTCCCCTGTTTCCAGTCTTTATGCTAAGCTAAGCTAAACATCTGCAGCTTCATACTGTAATCACTGTATAGACATGAGAGTGCTATCAATCTTTTCATTAAACTCTTTGCAAGAAAGTAAATTAGTGTATGGGAATATCTATGAAAAAAACTAATTCTTAATGGTCAGATAGCTGACACTACAAAGACGTAATCTTAAGAGTAGATTTTGAAGGAAAAACCTTTTTCCCCCAAATATCCAGTATCCTTCCATTACAGAGACTATATTATACCTGGATATACATATTAATGACTTTGGCCATAAGAACACACAGTTTCTATTTTTTAATTTTAGGTATTTCTATAGTTTTTTGTCATGTGTGTTGCTTTAAGGTAATGTTCATGGGAGAAGTGACTGACTTGAAAAGTGCCTGGACAACAAAACAGACGGGATGGTTTTCTCCAATTTGGTTTTCAGACGGCGTCCAACTCAGGATGTACTGTCCAGCTCCCAGTATAATCCGGTTCATATTGTACGGCCCGCTGAACAGCAGATCAGAAATCCTTTAACAAACAGAAAAAGAAAAGACTTTGCATGTCAAACAAGCATTTCCAAACCCCAACAAATGTAGCAAACCTGTTTTTCGTGACGACGTGATTGAAATTCTTCTGCTGGAGAGTTTACTCTCATCTGACTCATCTTTGTTTTTAATCTTGTTTCCTTCTTGGCAGCTGCTGGCTGATTTGAGTCAGATGGGTTGCTGATTATTTTTTCGTAGTTGCATTAAAGTCGTCAAGCCAGTATTAGCCTTTAAAAGTTGAAGCTTGTGAAATTGAAAAAACATGGTGCGGTCTACCAATGCCTTCACAAACTCTAGTGATGTTTTTCATGCATACTGCTGTTTATGCTTACACCTACTCTGTGTATTTCTTAGCAGCACTATACAGTTTGTTCTGTACACTTTGTTGCACTCTTGTTAAACCTGTTACGCAACTCAAGACTCTTTGTGCACCTTTAACAGACTGATGTCATGTTGTGGATAAGTATTTTTTATCTAAGAAATCTGCAGGGCATCATTAAACTGTGGCATTTTAAGATCAAACTTCTTCTCAATTAGTTTTAATTTTGACTTACGTGGAGTTATTTGCTTTTGCATTGATCCGGATTTCCAGGGTCTGATTGACAGGGGCGTACAGCTGAGCTCTGTTGTCTGGGGTTGGAGGCAGAAACTTGGGCAGATAGAGTCCCTCTGTGCAGGACGGCACCGCTCGATCCACTGGACATTAGGAAAAGTAAAAATTTCAGCCACACTGAAGTTTTATGAGGATGGCAACGTGGGTTGGTCCGTCCATCAATCTTATTTACTACATCCTTCCGTTTATGATAAAATTCCTAAAAACTGACATTTCCATCAGCTTTGTGTTTAGTGCCTGTTAGAAAATGTTAGCATGCAAAGCTAATATGTGAAACACTGGTGCCTTCTAAACATCAGCATATTAAACAAGAAAATTGTCATAATAAGATAATATCTATATTTATTTAGTTTTGGTAAGATTGTTACAACTGTCTCACTTCCTGAAGATCAACTCAAATACTGAGATTATTTCTATAACTTTAGTGCAGCTAAACGACACACTGACAAAACAAGGTCTTACCACTTAAAACAAACTGGACAGGTATTTTGCTTATAGCGTTGATGGTAGTTATTGTTGTCTGTGTCCCGTTAGTTTGAGTCAGGGTGATATTCTGTGTGGGAAAGTCCTCCATCACCAGCTGTACAGCCCACAGACCTTTATTAATGCTATCGGTGGGGCTGAATGACAAAGTACAAGACTGCAAGAAGACAAAAAGGGACAAGATGTCAAAACAGCTCAATTATTTTCTTTCAGAAAATACAAGACTGTACATTTTCCATTCCATTTTATTTGCTGTAAGAATTTCACCGTAAGGCTATTTTAGGAAATATAGCATACTCCTACTGCTGTAATTTTTTTCTACATGATGTTTTCCTTCAGTTCTGGTCTATCAACGTCATGGTTTCTTTGCGTAATTTCTAAGTTTATTCTTTTTGTTGTCCCACTGGTCAAAGGTTAAAAAATCTATACCACACACATATAGTATACCTGTATGTAAATGTGTGTGTGTGTGTTGTATAAATACATTCATTACATTTCATACATACTGCTGACTGACTTTTTTATTGCCAACTTAACAGACTTTGTGTGGTCTTCCTTTTCATACTTTTGAGTCAGGTTGTAAAAATGTATTTAAAGAAGTGTTACTGTGGACTTTGGCGACTCACTGGTGAGAGGTTGAGAACAGACGGCGGTGTGCAGGGGTTACACTCTGACAGTGCTTCATTTCCGTATCTGCATTCAACTTTATCTCCATCAGGGTCAAACGCCAACAGGTTGAAATCTCTCTGACAGTTTGAAGGAACTCTGAGAGAGAGAGAGAGACTTTTTTTTAACTTTTTAAACCCACTTTAATAAAACATCACTGATTCAAAAACATAGCAACACTCAATAAGTCAGAGAATCAAAAACGGTTGACATTTAGAAAAACGAAAACACTTCCACACGAATAAAAACATCAAATTAGCTGAAAACACGACTAAAACTGACTTCTTCATCCACCACAGAACAGATGACATCATCATAACACCACTGACGTACAAACACATCCAAGCTGTTCATCAGCTGATGGAACTTAAAATCCACTAACACTCTGGCTTTGACCAGAGAGGTGAACACAGGGACTACGTCTCCACACAGCTGTCCTTCTACCTGCTTCTTTCTACTCAAGTATATGGACAGTTTGGCTTTTCCTACAATAAAATTTAACAGTTGCCACTTTATTGCATTGATCTTCCTGTAACCTGCTCCAAAAACAAAAGCAGTGTTAGACCATACTTCATTAAAAGAAGAAAACAAGCACCCCAACACATTGAACAGTTCCCCCAGTCTGCTGCACTCTAAAAAACAATGAAAAACAGTTTCCAGCAGCCCACAGAAAGGACAGCCGTCAGAGACAGAGGGATTAATCACAGAGATAAAAGAATTCACCGCAACAGAACCATGTAATATTCTCCACTGTAAGTCACCTGTGCGCTTCTTTAAAGGAAGTTTGTAAAAGACTCTCCAGGTGGGCTTCACAGCGTTACTAACCCCCAGGTTCTCCCTCCACACTGTGTCACTTCTACCATTTAATTTGTTTTTACACAACACCTTCACACAACACCTGTAAATCATTTTACCCGTCACCGTGTGCAGATCTGGGACCTTCTGATGCCTGACATCCAACAATAGACAAGATTGGGTACCAGTCCCAACTCTGGAAAAGGGTCCTCTTCGTCCGGAGCTTCCTCACCTTTCCAGTACATCCTCAACAGCTCATTATCCGCTGCTGTTAGTTTTTTAGTCCAACCATTCAGAATGTTCCTCATGTGACGCACAGATTTTAGTCCAATCAGTGCAGCCACAGCCTCAGTGTTCATAAAACCAGGTCCAGCTACATCCACTATCCGTCTGAGAGTTGTAGCGCCAGCAGAACGGAGTGTGTGATGGAGGCCTGGTGTACCACTGTCCTGTATGTCCATTGTGGATCCACCGATCAGAGGCTCGTTCAGTAACCAGTACAGGGAGACTGACGGCTCCAACCGTCTCTTCTTAAAAAGGTGCCAGGCCTTAAAAACTCCCTTATAAAAATCAGGCAATACAGACAAATTTAAATAACCAACATCCATTAAAAACAAAGCAGTGTCAAGTCCTAACCTGTCTGCTCTCCTTAAAATGCTGCTTGCAAACTCTTTCCATACTGGGTATTTAAAACCAGTCAGATATCTCTGTGCAAATTGAAATCGAAAAGTTGCCACTCTGCTTGCTAGGTGTACCAGGCCTTGCCCCCCTTCTTCTTTTGGTAAAAAAAGCACACTCTGAGGTACCCAGTGTAACCTGTCCCAAAAAAAGTCCACTAAAACTGCTTGTAGTTTTGAGAGTAAGCCAGCAGGTGGCTCCATACAAGCTAAACGATGCCATAGTGCTGAAGCTACAAGGTTGTTGATTACTAGAGTTCTTCCTCTAAAGGACATCTGAGCAAGCAGCCATTTCCACTCTTTCATCGTCTCTATCATGCCCTCCCAGTTCCTTTTCACCATTTCTTCTTTGCCAAGATAAATACCTAGATACTTTATACCATCATTTCTCCATCCCAACCCCCCCCCGGCAGGACCGGAAGACCACCAAACCAGTTTCCAACCGCTAGAGCTTCACTTTTTGTCCAATTCACTTTTGCAGCAGAGATAAGACCAAACTCAGACAACAATATTAATTTCAGCTTGATTTCTGACCAGGAGCATGACATCATCAGCATAAGCAGATAAAACGTGTGGTGTGTTAAAACCTGGTAAAACCAAACCATGAATACAGGACCGGATTCTGTGTAGCAAGGGCTCAATGGACAATGTATACAGCATCCCAGACAGAGGACAGCCCTGTCTGACACCCCTGCCTACTGTGAAGGGAGCACTCAGACCCCCGTTAACCTTCAGCACACTCTGAATGTCTCTGTACAAAACTTTTATCATAGCAATGAGACGTGGGCTGAGACCAAAACGCTCCAGAACTTTCCAAAGATAAAGGTGCTCAACCCTGTCAAATGCTTTTTCTTGGTCTAACAAAATGAGACCAAGGTCAGTGCCCAAAGAACTAGAGACATCCAAAACATCCCTGATTAACGACACGTTGTCTGTGATGGACCTACCAGGCACACAGTACGTCTGATCCAGGTGAATGATTTCCTCCATCACCTGCTTCAAACGGTTAGCCAGAGCCTTGGACAAGATCTTATAGTCCGAACAGAGGAGGGAGACTGGGCGCCAGTTTCTGACGTCCTGAAGGTCTCCTTTCTTCGGCAGCAGGGTTATCACAGCTCTCCTGCAGCTCAGAGGCAGGGTCTGATTTTCAAAACTTTCATTGAAAACATCTAACAAGTCCTGACCAAGCTCTTTCCAGAAGGTCTTGTAGAACTCGACAGGAAGACCGTCAATACCTGGGGCCTTCCCTCCATCCATCCCCTGCAGGGCAGCATGCAGCTCTTCCAAAACCAGAGGCTCCTCCAGCTCAGGATGGTCATCTCCAGAGATTCTGGGCAGGCCTTCACTGAAACACTCAAACAGCTGTTCATGCTCCACATGCTGCGCTTTATACAGCTCAGAGTAAAACTGCACCACCCGTCTCCGGATCTCATGAGGCTCCGTGAGTTCTTCCCCATCAGCTGACTGTAATGTGTGGATGTACCTGCTCTGCCCATGCCAAAGAAAAACTTGGACGGAGCGTCCATCTGGTTGATGCTCTGGAAACGTGAACGAACCAGTGCTCCCTGGGCTTTGGTGCCCAGCAGGTCTGCTAACAAAGCTTTTTTAGATTTGAGGGCAAAATGCTCTCGATTTCCTGTGGACTCAATCAAGCCTAAAAGTTCCACTATCTCAGTCTCTAGAGTTGTCATTGATCTAGTAATGTCCCTCATGACATTCAGAGTGTACTGTAGACAGAGCTGTTTGATTTTAACCTTCACACAGTCCCACCATTGTCTTAAAGAAACAAAACTGTTCCTTTCAGCCCTATGCACCTTCCAGAAATAAACCACACCATCTTTGAAATTAGCATCACTGAGTAAATTGGTGTTAAAATGCCAGTATGCACTCCGTTTTTCAGTTTTTGCAATAAAAGCACTGCAGACCACTAAAAAATGATCACTAAAATGTACAGGTAAAATACTACATGCCTTAAAAACACTAAAATGATGTTTAAAACAATAAAACCTGTCCAGTCGAGCCAAAGAAATAAAATTTTCTCTTGTATGCAACCAGGTGTACTGTCGGTCTTCAGTGTGCAACCTCCTCCAAACGTCCACCAAATCATGTGTCTTTATTACCTCATTAATTGCCTTTTTCAAAGCAGCATGAGGTTCAACATGATTCCTGTCCAAAGAATCATTCTGAGTACAATTAAAATCTCCCCCTAAAAACAAAAAATCATCTGAACCAAAACTAGTCAGAATGTCACTGAGAGTATTAATAAAACGGTCTCTGTCTGAGCCGACATTAGGAGCATAAACATTAATGAATGTGAGAGTGAAACACTCAAACTTGGCTCTGACCATCATCAGCCTTCCTTCTATCACTTCTTTAAGTTCATAAGAAATCGGCAGAAACTTTTTAGAGAAAAGGACGGCTACCCCCCCGCTCACTGAGGTCAAGGAGCTTAACACGACCTCGCCGTCCCATTCTGATCTCCAGTCAGTTTCACTGGACCTGTCGCTGTGTGTTTCCTGGACAAACATCACATCAACACTTTTCAGCTTCATCAGCTCATATAGCTGCATCCTTTTTCTGATGTCCGCAGCGCCATTTAAATTCAATGAAGCAACTTTAAAATCACTCATTGAAAAAATAAAAAAACAACCAGACAGCACACACAGACTGAGAAAAAGAAAACCTTTAGTTTGATTCCTCTCCATCTTCTTCATTAAGTTCATGTCTGATCTTCACCACTATTTTCCTCAACCTGTAAACCTCCTGCTCAGTTAAACCCTCTCTTCCTTTGGCCCTCAGCTGTGACTTGACTGAGTTAAGAAAAGCCTCTTTGTCTGGAAAGAAACTTTCAACTTTTACCCCTTTTACGTTCTTTGTTTTCTGTAGAAACAGTTTGATTTTCTCAACCCCATAAATCTGTTCGTTCAGCTCTCCTGGTGTTATTTTGTTCAGTGAGACATCACTCTCACTGTCTGCATCAAAACGGCCTTCCACACTGGAGTCATACTCCGCCATCGACTCCTTCACAGTCTGCTTCTGCTTGTCTTTGCTGACTGTAACCTTCTTTTCTTTTGAGCCTTTACTGTCGATTTCAGATTTTCTTTTCTGCCGAGTAATTGTCAGGCTGCTCTCCTCACCAACCATGTCTATATCTGCACTTCCTGCCAAAATCTCCTCTGGCCCAGCTGTCTTACTATTTTGCGTCTCATCCTCCTCCTCCTCTTCCTCATCCTCCCCATTTTCCTCCTCCTCATTATTTTCTATATCAGCACCCACAGTCTCACAACTCTGTTGAGACTCACCTGCCTCTTTTCCCTCATCACTGATGCTTTGACAGTTTGATGTGTCCTTTTATCTGCAGCTAACAGTTTGATTTCCTCCCTCCATCTGTTCACCATCACCACTGTTGTCTCCACCTGTTTCCTCCTCCCTGTTCTTCATTTCAGCTCTGCCTCTTTGCTCCTTGTCACTTATTCCTCCCTTTTTTCCAGCTTCCTTCTGCCCTGATGTTCCCTCTCCAGCAGTCTGACCAGATTCAGTACCGGCAGGTTTTTCTGGACACACTCGGATCACGTGACCCTCCTTTCCACAGCCGAAACACTTCATAAGTCTAACGTGGCAAACAGAACATAATCAAACCCATCAATTTTCAGCCGAAAAGACAAGTTCAATTCTTCATTGCTGTTATTCAGGATCATGAATAACTGTCTCCTGTGAGACACCACATGCTGGAGCAAAGGAGATTTACACCCAGACAGGGCTTTTTTAATAGGGGACACTATTTTTCCATGCCTGGAGAGTTCTCTCTCCAGCACTTCATCTCTGATGAACTGGGGGACGTTAGACAAAATCACCCTTCTGGCCGGTGAGGCCAGAGGCAGCACTGGTACAAAGGTTTCATTCACCACAATACCGCTTGTGATGGCGGCGTTAGCTTTTTGTACTTCATCCACAAAGATCACCACCGCCCCGTTCATCCTGGCCGCAGATCTCACACTGCCGGCCCCGACAACCTCCGCCACCGCTAACGCACACTCCTCTACGGAGCGGAAACCCGGACAGATCTTAAGTCCGTGTTTCTCAGCGAAACGCTGCCCGACACAAAATACACGACAACAAACAAACACACACACCTTGTTCTTATTGTTTTCATTAGGAAAGTTAATGCTTTTTGAACTTAACCAATTTCTTCTACTTAACTATCTGGTGGGGGTGGGGTAGCCTCGAGATAAAAAAAAATAAAATATCCACAATCCATTCTGAGACAGAGAACTGTCTAACTGCTGCTAAGGGTCAGCTCGTTGGCTTTAAGTCATGGTAGTACACATAATAAAAAACTGGTTGAACACCTCTCCAAAAATAGAACGTAAGCTAAGAGAGCAGCACCGATCGTCAACCTGGATACAAATAAAATATATAAATTAACTAATGAAGGCACTATTTTTGAAAAACTACAAAAACACAGCAGCAGTGCCACAACAGACATTAAATAAAAATGTACTAATTAACATTTGTAAATGTCTAAAACATTCTATCACGTGTCATGTAGAATGACAAAAACAATCAAATGAAAATGTTTATTTTAGCAAAATAAAATTTACATGAGAGTAAATCACCGACACTGAAGTGATTTATTTCACGAAAAATCCCCACAGGACAGCGAAATGTACATTCAGAGCTTTATTAACATTAGGAATCAGATTTTAGTTTTTCCACCTGCCTGTTTGAACACACAGTTACTGTAGTCTACTCTTTACCTCTGTTCTTTCTATCTAGTATATTTCCAAAACAGTAGCTGACCAACAGTATTTGCATTTCACTGATAGATTCTGATAACACGTTGTATTAACACATTTAGATGCATACTGTTCAGTTGCACCATCTCTGGCTTTGTTGTCCACTCTGTCTAATCTTTCACCCCTGAACCGGGCTCTGGTACTAGTACTACTGAACGAGTCGGCTACTTTGTTATATTTATTTGCAATTTAGCAAAGACCTTTGACTCTTTTGTCTCTGAACTTTTGAGCCCAATCCTTAAACTCTGCTTGTCCATTTTCTGTTGTAGCTCATTTTCCAGCTCTCAGTGTCGCTGTGGTGTGAGTGAGACTGAAGGGGCGGGGCTTTGGGCTGCACCTATGTTCATATGGAATAGACCAACAGGTGTGGGAAGAAAGGACTGGCCTGTGTTGCTCAACTTTCTGCCAACTTCTTCGTTATTAGTAAAAAAGTAAAGGCTAAGGAAGGCTGCCCACCAGGAATTGTCCCGATATTCCAGATGGCCAGACTAACATACAACATTTTCAGATGAAAATTCAGTTCAGAGGCCTTTCATCACCTTGTTGCTTCCAACAAGTACTGTAAGGTACTAAAGGTGCTAATGATGTTTCAAAATGTGATGCATATGCATAAGGTGTATTTTTTACTAACAAAACAATAGAAACACAAACATTGAGGCTTACCTCAAAACTGGCAGTATGGTGGTCTGGGGTGATCTGTTTGCCTGGTTGGTGTCTGACCGGTTCCTCAGCTCCACCAGAGTAATGGCTCTCCAGTTTATGATGCCATTTACGATGTTATCTATCCAGTTACCACCAGCTAACCTTCAGTAGGAAAGGCAGTTTTTACTGTTCTGCTGAGAACATGCATGAACAGATGTATTGTAGGTGTGTGTACAGCTGACAAGATATTACCTCGTAATGTGCACTTAGTGTGCAGTGTTGCAAATACATTTACTGAAGTACTTAACTTGAGTACAAATTTTAGGAACTTTGCCAATTTATATTTCTACTCCACTGCATCTCAGAAAAATATATTGTACTTTTTACTTCGCAACATTTTTCTGACCACTATTTTAACTGTTTAGTTATTTGTCATGTTTCCAGCTTCACAAATGTCAGGAGTTGTTGCTTTTCTTTTGAATTATTTTGATTATTTACTTCTTTTTGCTGCTGGTGGAACAAAACAAGCATTGTGAAGGTGCTGCTTTGGGTAATTGTGAGGGCATTTCTCACTATTTTCTGAATTTTAAAAACCAAACAATCAGTCAAGAGAAGCAGCAGATTAATCCATGAAAATAATAATTTGCTGCAGTCCAAAATAGTTAAAAATGAACTCCATCCTCAACTAACATAGTAAAATCCATCTTTTACATTAAAGCTGTGGCAACAGACTAAATTAAATTACTGGCTGTGAAAGTCACAGATACTTAAGTAAAACATAGAGATACTTTCACCATTAGTTTGGAAAAGATTTAAATATTCAGATTTAGATTTAGACCTTTAGTAATGATTTGAAAATGACAGAGAAGTAATATTATGTTATGTTTTGCATTGTCATGGTGCACTTACCACAACTGAAAAGGAGCGTTGGTGGAAACTTGGCGAGTCATGATTCCCTCATTTTGACACCACTCCAATGTGCCGATCTCCTCATCAACCTCGCTTAACACTACATCACTGTCAGTCCCACAATCACCGCTGAAGCAGGCCCATGTGGCAAATTGAGAGCACAAGTGGAAGTTCAACTTATAGTGAAGGTCCACCTGTTGTATTACAGTGAAGATGAATTATGTCATATGCATTAATGACTATTAGGAGAAGATGCTTCCCTACAAGACCTAAAACTGTAAAACTGTATACGTTTATTTAGATAGCCTAACAGGGTTATTATCACATTGGTTTCATACACAGACAACAAGAACCACATGGAAAGATGTTTTCCAAAACTCAATTATTATTAATATTTTTCCTGTATTGTAAAGCAGAGAATATCATTGGTGGCCCGAGGGCCACATCCGACCCCCAAAGCTTCCCATTCTGCCCACAGAGTGGCCACTGATTAAAGTATTGCAATAATAATAAATTTGCAGTACCCTAATAGAAACTCCCGTGAAAATCCCGGTCTAATGCTCTTTCAAGTTACTGCCAATGCAAACTGAACATTTCCTACTGCTGCATCTTCACATTAAAAGCATTTAACTAGCAAAACACAAGTTGACTTTAATTTTGAAATCGTCACAGGAAGGTGAGTGAGACAAAGGTCATTTTCAACATTTTATGACAGCGGGCCAGTTTGAGATATTGCAAAGATCAGTGAAGAGCAGATTCAGCGGATCGTGAAGAGCTGCAGGCGACAGGCTGCACACCTCCACCTTCTCACCAGGTAACATTGACCATCTCCTTTCACTTTCGCTGTTCACAGACTCGTGTTGTGAAGCAAAAAGTCAGATCATGACTGCTCACATAATTATGGAAAAAGGACCAATTACTGCCTGATAATAGTTTCTTTAGCTGCCCAAGACTTCTATGACCTGCAATATTGACCCGCATTTGCTGTTACGAGCGGTAGCTACAGGTGTCACATGCACAATAATGTTGCAAATATATAATAGCTGGCTGCACAAAAAAAGGTTGATTAATATTTCCAACCAGTCAGAACTGCGTCCTGCAGTTGCATTTACAGTTACAGATTTTATCCATCATTCGTCAGTGAACAGCCTTCTTGGAGAAAGTCTGAGTGCATTTCTAATTAAGTAGGCTAGATATTGATTTAGTATGTTCACAGCGATTTGCAATAAAAATAGGCAATAAAAAACATTTATTTTGTAAAATTGTAAATTTTAAACACTAGCTGATTAAGCCTCTATAAAAGCAATGTCTGCTCAGAGAAATTCTGGGCCTTGAACAAAAGCAGTTGAGTGCCCCTGTTGCACAGTATAGTTTTAGAGTATTTAGAGAATATGTTTTGTTATGATTCTTCTTAGGACTTCTAAGGACTTAAGATACAGGTTTTACTGCACTTTCTACTGTATTACCAACATCACAGAAATTAGATACTCACTTTTGTCATATTGTCACACTGTCAAATTTCAAATTGAATTAATTGGATTAGAACAAAACTGTACATACCGTAATTGATCCATTTGCGTTATTGTTTTTTGGGTAGTAAGTCATCACTGTTCCATAAAAATGAGAAGCCTGGGTGCTGCAGACCAGCAGCAGCAGAAGAAAGAGCGACATAGTGAATGTCATAGTCTGCACAAAGACAGTGAACAACAACACATCCAACTCCAAAGACAGCCTCTCCCTCTGTCGCTGTCCTTTTTATGTTTAGTTTTCTTGCCCAACGAAGATTGATATCAAACAATACACCAGGAAATGGTTAGGAATGAGGAAATGTTTCTTGTTGCTGATACAAGATTATGATTGATTGAGTGCAGTAAATGCAGTCCCTTTAATCAATTTACCATTGGGCAGAAATTGTATTAATTTATAAACAGAAGATCTGAAATAAATCGACTAGAATTTAGATCTTTTCCTAAGTGCTATAACTTGCAATTATCCACCAAGCATGATGTGGCTCAAACATTGTAAACACAAATGCTTGGTTGTCACAAATTTTACTTTAATTTTAATCCCTCAAAAATGTATTCTTAATAGATTCCCTTTCCCCAGCACCAATCCTGAAAATTTCTGTGCCAAAATTTTCAGTGCCAAAAAGATCTACTTAATCCAAGTTGTTTTTCTGATTTGTGCCCCAACAATAGATCATTCGATGTCTGGAAAGAACCTTGTTGGCTTATGATATAGAAGCAGACCTTCCCAATTTTTTTTGCGTTTTGAAACAATGCAAGGGTTGCCGTGACAAATTGCAAAACAAACCTGAAAATCCTGTTTCAGTCACACATAATCTATGAGGTTGTGTCTCACAACTTAAGAATGTTTTCAAGCTGTCAAATCTTTTATTTTCTCTATCTCAATGATGGCATGTAAAAAGTAGAATTACAACATTCTTGTGATTTACCATGAACCAATGTGGGCACCGCCTGTCTGTCTAATCAAGGCCTTACAAAGAAAGAAGTCATGTGACCAAAAGCAAAATCAGGTGGCAGGTGGGTGAGGCAGAGGTTCTACAGAGGAGATCCAGAGATAATTGTGGCAGAGTGAAATGGCTGGCTGGTTTGGCTGGCAGAGGTCTGAATGACGGCTGTTGAAGACAGAATATCCAAAGTTGGAAAGTAGGAAGACAAACTAGTAAAGTTTCTGCTCGCAAGAAATTTGTTATCCTGCAGGTGCATCTAAACCAATTTGAATATCGTGGAAAAGGTCCTTGTTAGCACCAGAATCAGAGATTAAAGCTCAGGAAACCTTTGCAGGTGTTTTGAGTTAATTAGTTGTTTAGAGCTCTTCTCAGGTCGACATATCTGTTAGAAATTATTTTCTTCTAAAATCATAATACATTTTGAGATACTGGATTTTTGATATCCAGTTGTAAGCTGTATTCTTCTTCTTCAACTGCGTATCTGGGGTCGGGTAGCAAATCTCCCTTTCCCCAGCCACATTAGCCAGCTCTGACTGGGGGAGACATTCCCAGGCCAGTGTGGAGACATAATCTCTCCACCTAGTCCTGGGTCTTCCCTGAGGCTTCCTCCCAGTTGGACGAGCCAGGAACACCTCTCTAAGGAGATTTCCAGGGGACATCTTTACCAGATACCCAAACCACTTCAGCTGGCTTCTTTTGACGCAAACAAGCCAGCGTCTCTACTCCGAGCTCCTCACATATGATTTGGCTTCTCACTCTGTCTCAAAGGGAGACATCAGCCACCCTCCTGATAAAATCCATTTAGACTTTTTTTGGCTAAGCTGTGATCATCAAGAATAAAACAAATAAATAAAGTGAAATATTTCACTTTATTAATTCATCTAGAATATATAAAAAGTTTCACCTTTTGAATTAAATTACAGAAGAAAATTCCCCTTTCCATGACATCTATGAACATAGGCAAGGCAAGGCAAATTTATTTGTATAGCACATTTCAACAACAAGGAAATTCAAAGTGCTATACATAAAACATAAAAGCAACAGGGAAATATAAAAAAGTTTAAAAGCAACATAGGAAAATTGAAAAAATACACATTAAAATATAATAAAAGTTACAGTGCAGTGTATAATCAGGGTTAAATGAGTTAAATGGAAAATAAAAACAGGCTGATAAATAATTGAGTTACAATTATTTTGAAAAGTGAATAAACAGAGAAGTACACTTAATCTACTCTCTCTAGCTAGTCTGTACTCGGATCCACAGCAATCTTTGGGTCCACTGAAACTCCAAAAACCCTCGGACACTACAGAGAAACCAGGACATGTCTGACTTAGCCTTATTCTTTCAGCTTGGCTATGTCTGTATTTCCACATTAAAACACACTGAATCACTTTTAAGAACTTCTCGTCACTTCAAAAATGAGAATCACCTATTTAACGCACACAAAAGTGTTTTTTTCCCCAACTGCTTAGACACGTTTTGAAAACTCTACAGACAATTCCTGAAACTGCACACACAAGATGCAATATGCCTCATATCTTCTCCAAAATGAAACACGGCATTCAAAATGCCATAAACATATCTCAATCAGATTGCAAACAGAGAAGGTTAATATGTACTCTGGCCTTGGTAACCAGCTCTTACAACAATATTATACACAAATGATAATAATAGAATTTATTTACCTTTAGCATCAATGATCGACAACTTTAGAAAGTAAATCACTGTTAACTATTCTTAGCAAAAATGAAATATAGTCAATAAAAACAAAGCATACAAAACATGCAATAAATCAGCAGAGGTGTGTGTGTGTGTGTGTGTGTGTGTGTGTGTGTGTGTGTGTGTGTGTGTGTGTGCACAGGCTCCTCCTATCTTAAGGATTGTGGTAGTTAATTATAGCCAAAAAATGAAGCTGAGCTGGCTGAGCATTCTAGTTTTGAATAGATGTAAGCCAATGACTTATTATACTTCATCTAACTATTGAAAATGGGTGCCTGTAATAGAAGCTTGTGTTCCACCCTACTTAAGGATTAATAACATACTTTAGTCTATGTTTCCATGTATTCAATGTTTTATTTTAATAAAAAGAGTTCAGTTGATTTTACACATTTGGCAGCCTCAAAAGACCTTTTTAGGAGTTTTATTGCCAAGTAGTGTTTTACACACACACAAGGAATTATCTTTGGTGAGGTGCAACAAAAAGAATAGAGCTTTGCAGAGAAAGAACAACGTCGCGGATATTACATGTGCATTATTCTGGGTTTGTGTTGTGCAGACGTATTGCAACGGTAGAGAATATTGTGTGTAAATATATAAATTGACAATATAATAAATACAACAACAAAGATGAACAATTAACAACATGATATGAACATGCATGATATGAAATGAAATAATATTTACAATGTACAAAAACATTTGTATTATTTGCAAGGGCGGTGTGTCAGTGGGGGACCCGGGCCTTGTTCATGAGGCTAGCTGCAAACCGATTCTGCTGATGGTCCTGGAGTCAGAGACATGTTTTCCCAGCTTCACGTGCTGCTTCCCGTTCGTCAGGAAGTCTGTGATCCACCTGCAGGTGGAGTAAGGCACGTTCAGCTGAGACAGCTTCACCTGCAGCAGGGCTGGGATGATGGTGTTAAAAGCAGAGCTGAAATCCACAAACAGGATCCTGGTGTAGGTTCCTGGGGAGTCCAGGTGCTGGAGGAGGAGGATGTATTGAAGGGCCATGTTTACTGCATCATCTACAGACCTGTTGGCTCTGTAGATGAACTGCAGGGGGTCCAGGAGTGGGTCTGTGATGGATTTAAGGTGGGACAACACAAGTTCAAAGGACATCATTACCACAGAGGTCAGGGTGACGGGTCTGAAGTCATTTAGTCCTGTGGTCCGTGATTTTTTGGGGACAGGGATGATGGTGGAGGCTTTGAAGCATGCTGGCACATGGCATGTCTCAGGTGAGGTCAGGGTGGATGGGGAGCCAGAGTCCGGCCCAGCTGCTTTGCAGGGTTTCTGCCTCCTGAATAGCCTGTTGACTTCCCCCTCTGAGATGGAGAGAGGAGGGGAGGGGGTGAAGCTGGCCAATTCTGAGGAGGGGGAGAAGGAGATGGTGGACAAGGGCTGAGAGAATCGTTGATGGAGTGGGACTTTGGGTTTATAGTTGAGTGATTTGTCTGAACCCCCTCCAGACAGAAATGGCGTTTGCAGAGAACTGATCCTTTAGGCCCCATCCACGCATTTTCAAATTAAAATGGAGACCATTCGCTACGTTTGCACCTCTCATCCAGACTACAACGGCAAAAACAAAGACCTAAAATGGAGAAGTTTGGAAATGCTGCCGACCCCGTTTCAAAACTCCGGAGGGCGTTTTAGTGAAGACGAGCCAAAACGGAGGTCTTTACAAACGATGAAGCAACCGCTCAAGCTCGGCTTTCTGATTGGGTCTTATAAGTCATGCAAAGCAGAAACAGGATGCTACTAACGGGGTTTTTGACTTGGTATTTTTATTAAAATATTCTGTAACGTGCAAATAACACTTGTGTGTTTGCGTTTACTTTGCGACGAGTCCCAGTCTGTTTTCTACCGCCACACTCCCGTGTTACATTCAGTAACAGTCCCAGCTCATTATTGGTGCGTCTGTATTTATTTATTCTTTCGCCAAATCTTCTGTCCAAACACGCCTGAAAATCCTCTACAGCTTCACAGGTCCGTTTCGTTGATGTCCTCACTACGCTATTGTTAATATAAAAACAGACACCTCCACCTTTTGTTTTGCCGGAGACCTCCATGTCACGGTCTGCATTGTAGAGTTAGAAGCCAGCCAGCTGCAGCTCGGAGTCCAGTATCAGTTCACACAGCCACGTCTCCTTGAAGCACAGAATAGAAGATGAATAAAAGTCTCTGTTTTTCCCCACCAGAAGCTGAAGCAGTTTGTTGCACAGTGAGCACACGTTGGAGAGAAATATTGCCGGTACCGATGTGCGGAGTCACCTACGGCGAACGTGCTTCACCACCTGAACAACAGAGAGCCCTTCACCAAAATGTCCAATAATTACACTGATGACGCGAGAAAAGTGGGAACTAAATCCGCTGGAGTTGTTCCCCTGATGTTCATGTTCAAGACAGCCAACACTGAATTAACACACAAAAACAAAACAAAACAAAGCACACAGCGAGGCCGCTAAACTCAGCGTCATCTTGTTTTCTCTAAATTTTTCAGCTCAGCCTTTATCTTTTTTACGGTCCATTATCTAGCTAGTAACCTGGTCTTACTGACCATCAGGTTTTGCACTCGCTCTCATGACATGTTTGATTTTGACAGAATGTCCCAATTTGAGTAATCCCAGATTGAGTCTGTCCATTATGACCGGCTGTTACCGACTGGGTTAAAATATATTGATATTTACTATTCAATTGGTGTATTTTCTGTCGTTTCCTGTTCTCTTACAGGAGCTAAAAAATAGATTTACAAATTACCAACTAACCAGGGTTGGGGAGTAAGGGATTACATGTAACGGTATCACGTAATCAAAACTTTCAGTACTTCAGTAAAGGTGTAAACCTAAGCACACACTCCGGTCCTCCGAGTTCCCAGTATGGGCAGAGTGAGCTAATTTGACCAGTAGTTGCAAGCTAACTGAGCGCCTTCTGGAAACTCCCTAAATAACAGAGTTGAGGCAGCGCAGCCATGGAACATCAGAGAGAAAACCAGAAAATATTTTTCATCAAATATGTTCCAGTTTCCGCAAAATCAGGAATCAGGAGTTGTGTTTTTGTACAGTAATCAGTGGTACCCTGTCCCAGAAACACTATTTTTCAGCAGTAATAATAATAAAGAAAGCTTTTTATTCAACATTAAATTAATACAGGCATCCCAGTGCAGGATGATTCATCAACATTTTAAAATCGTTTTCCAGGAAATGCACTCCACACACTCTAAAATATCATCAAGAATAACCACAAAATAACATTATTTGTCATTGATGGGCCAGATCCTGCCATATGACATACAGACAGAGTGCAAGGCATATCATGTAAAAAAATTTAAACATCAATTTTGATTTCATGGGAATTTATATTATAAAATATTTCTCTAAAAATACACTGAGCAGACCAGACATCTTTGATACTCTCTTGTCTTTATTTGCATATTTGGTATTGAAATAATTCAAAAGTAACTAAAAGTAAACAGGTTATTTTGTGGTACTTGAATTATGTTATTGATGACATTTTTTAACAAGTAATTAGTAATTGTACCAGATTACATTATTAAATCATACCAACCCTGGTAAAAATAATTTATTTTTATATTTTATATAATTTATTTCTCTATTTTTCTATTGAAATAGAAAATTTTCCTGCAGAGGTCAGTAGATGTTTATATTAAAAAAAAACAGGGGTCGCTATACATGGACACAGGCGTAGCGTGATGTCTGATGGCAGCCCCTGTCTCACCAATTCATGGTAGGAACTAAAATTGAGGGTAAATGTTTGTTTATTTGACAGGTACATTGAATAATATATTACTAGATATAGCTGAAAGCTAACTCCCATCTGCAGTCACTGGGCAGGTGCCAATAGTGCCCAAGATATTACAATGAAAAATGAATAATAAATCCAAACATTATATTTCATAAATATATAGACAGAAGCAAACCACATACAGCAAACTATAATCTGACTCAAATATACCAAACCTCCCAAAACCAAAAAAATAATTAATTCTCATATGAAATACAATAATGTCAATGCAGAAATACACAAACCCTCAGCACAAGAAATTAACCATGCACACAGTTTCAGTACCAGCCACATTCAGTGTCTCACAGCTCATTGACTACATACCCACCGTGTTGGTCCGAATATAAGACAATCCTGATTATAAGATGAGCCCCACTTTTTTAAGACTCATTGGTTATTCTGAAGACAAACACAATGAATAAAATAAAACAAGGTCCCTACCTTGTTTTATTTTGTAGGGTATGGTATCTTTTAAATAAAACATTTTCAATATCTCTTTGAACGAAATGGCACCATTTAGGTAAATCACTGCTAAATAAAATGTACAGTGTAATTTAAATGTGACCACTTAATTTAAAAAGATATTACAAAGACATTTAAAACGTTATTTTATTTAAAAGATTAAAAAAAAAAAAACCTACTTTGGCATCATAATTCCTCCTCAGCTGAGCTACTTTTCAGCCACTTTGTTCAGACACAGTCTGTGTCTCGCCATGGATCAATGGGACAGTGGCAGGCTTCAGTCAGGAGGGCAACGTGCGCTTTGCCGATATTTGGCGCCATCTGCTGTTTTGGGTGTTTATTAACATTTATAGGGCTAGACCCCGAAATGAAGACAAGGTGAGTTTTTAAGACGAATTTCAAGGAAATAAAACCCGTCCTGTATTCGGACCAATACAGTAATTTTCCTTCAACCATGTTTTCACACGGACCTATAAAATGTTCAAAGGCAGCCAACATTCTCTGACACACGGTGGTAAATGATTCCACATCTCAGCTGCCTTTACTGAGAAGCAGTTTTGTCCAAATGTCAGAGACCGAAACTTGCAAACTTGGGTTGCAACAGTCCCCTCTAAAGGAAGCTGTTGGTAACCTTGAGCCGGGTCTACTTACATCACAAATCTGTTTCCAATATAATGTAGTAACTATATACACATAGGCCAGAAGATAACGACTGAGTAATTTTGTTTATGAGGTTCACTACCTGTGTAATTCTCAATTTACAAATTCACATACATATACTGTATATACAGTAGGCCTAGATACACTAAACAATGCCATGCTAGACGCAGACACTTCAGTTGGCTGAACAGAAATGATCTGCACACAGCTTCATCTGTGGTGGCTGACTGACTGGGACTAAACCCAAAGTCAACCCATTGCAGTAAAGATGCCATGAGAATTTCAGACAAACAGATTTCCGAGCAAGCCTTGGCACTTCATAACTTTCCAGAACAAAACAACCAAATCAAATAAGTTGCAGGCAGAAATTTTATTTATTTTGATAAAAGATTAATCTTTGGAAAATTTCAATAACTAATGCGCCAGCCATTTTCTTTGACAACTTTCTTTGACAAAATGTAATACAATCAAGAAAATCCTATTTTAGTAATATGTATGCTACAAGGCACTGTCAGCAGGAAATGGTTCCCTTGCATATTTTAACTCTGGAAAGTTATTTATCTGTCACAAACTTGATTTACCATCTCAGTGACTGTATAGTAAAAGTAGAATAACAACATTCTTGTGATTTGAATGAATGTGGAAGCTGCCTGTCTGTCTGAATAAAGATTTAAGAAAGGAAAATCCCTGCAAGACTCTGCCTCCCCACAAGACCCAATAAATCTGTTAAATACACCAACAGTAGCATGTAAGCAGTAGGGCAGTACAGTAGAGTTGTCGGATTTTTGTCTTTAAACCCAGAAATTGTTATGTTGTTTATTTTCTGTCACATATTCACAAACGACAAATTATTATGTAATTAATATTTATATAATTTCAATTATTTATATAATTTTTTATTATTGTAAAGCCAATCTTGGTGGGTTTTGACTCAGTGTTAGTGTGTGGTGATGTTGTCCTTCCTGTTTGTGACAGATTTGATTCTGATTTAACTATGAATCACTGTTTATTATATTTATAAAAAACAAAGTATAATTTTACAGGATTATCATGTCCTTAGACTGAGTTTTATGTATTTTAATGTCTAAATGTTTAAAGTCTGTGGTAATGTTTAAAGTCTGTTTGTTGTTCTTTTTTCTATTTTTCATATGATTCAGCAGTTTTCGAAAATTGAAAGATGTGAATGTAGGCCTCCTGGAAATGTGGTGAATTATGGCTAATAATTATGATGTTTTTGTTTGATGGGATGAAATAAAGGCTACCCTGTAAATAAAATAGAGCCATACTATTCAGCAACCCTCTGCATTCTCACCTGATCTCTCTCACTCCTGTCACACAACTGTCTGCTTTATAAGCTCCACCCATTCCTTTTGTTCTGGCTGAAGGCAACAGGAACCACAAGTGAGGGCCCTCCATTTCTGTGATTCAGATACATACCTGTGGTTGTGCCTGATAAAAAATAAAATCTCCTATTGCTGTCCATGTGTGCGTAGTGACTATAAATGGCTTCAACCTAAACAGTTGTCCCTCCTACATTTTTATTGTTGTACTATGGTGATGTGTGATCTCATGTGAACCACTCCTATTGAAATATTTGGCAACAACAATGAAATTATTTAGCTTTTTTTAAAGACAGACAAGTTGTCATTGTAAATTGACTTTATTTTAAATAATTATCATATTAATATATTTATTGTGTATTAATTAATAAAATAAAATAACAATGTCAAAATAACAACAAAATCATTGAAAATAAAAATGTTCTTTACAACAATGTCTCATTCATTTAATATAAACAAATGTTCATCCTCTATAAGGCTTTATGATGAATTAACAGATATAAAGGTACTTTCATTTTGTCACGGTTTGGTGTGGGTGAGGCAGGTTGGAGGACCCAAACGCAGGACGCAAGGCAGGAAGAGGTACAGTACAAAGGGGTTTTAATGAATGAACCAAAAGCGAGCACACTTACAGGTGAGTGGCTGAATACAGAACAGGTGGGTGAAGAAGAACAGGTAAACAGAAGGACACCAGAAACAAATGGCAAAAACTACAACTCATGACAAATTTGGTACTTTTCCATTGGAGAATTAAATTATTTAACTACATAAGTACAATGTTGAGGTATTTGTACCAAAATGTATCCAATTTAATTTTTTGCTACTTTATACTTTTACTCCACAACACATGAGGAAAGTATTGTGAAATTTACTACTACGGTTTTCATACATAGTTAAATTTCACAAACAAAACAGGGTCAACAAATTAAATATGATGCATTATTATCTATGATCGAAGACCTCGCACACCCTCACAGGTGTTTTATGTTTCTGATTAGATCGGCTCATGATCGTTGTACTAAGCTCTGCTAGGATGTACTTATAGTTACTTAAGTTGTAATTTGCCCTGCAACAAAACTAACAGGAGAGCCCCTTAAATCCTTAAAAATATATTTTATTATCTTATTGCACAAGACAAACGCTCTGTCTGAGTCCCACACAGAAGAATTTCTTTTATGAAATTGAAGTGAACCAGGAAGTGACATGATATGAAGACATTTCTGCTGCAATGGTTACGAAAGTACTCTAAATTACAATTGTACAATAAATTGAATTGTCAATAGTCACTTAAGCTTAATTTTACTAAAGAGAATTTGTTTTTGCAGTTTGCTTGAATGTAAATAGACAATTAAAAAGTAGCCTACACACTGGAAATAAAATCAATGGAAAAACAATTTTTATTCACAACTGAAAACATTATTTTTGTTCAAGGTGAAACAGCAGAGGGCGCTGTGGTTGAAAAGTTGAGTTTGAGAGGGAGGTCTGATGGCAGCCCTTGACTCAACAGTTCAGCTCTTATCTGGAAAGATAAAAACATTGTTGCTATGATTGTTGAGATATGATATTTCCTACAGTCCCAGTCTGTATATTGCATGCATGCTGCGATGTCCATCCACTATTTTTATGTGAATATTAGTTGTTGGTTTATCGAGATAAACAGTTGATGCTGCTAATTGGGCTCAAGTAAATCATTGTTGAAGAAGAGAACACAATGATACAATGTAATAAAAAGATCTCCAGTCAAACCTCAAACAATGGAAAACCATGTGGACATTAATTGAGAAACTTTACAGTCGCCTCATAAGAATACATAGCCTAAATCTTTTCTTCATCTGCTGCTATTTTTCATGTCTTCAGTGGATGTTTAAGTCACATGCTTCATTCAAATCATTATGATTAATTTGCTTAGTCTCTTTCCATTGCACTTTGTCGCATTTAGTTTTTATTGATAAACCAACTTGTTCACCTCAACAGAAATGTATCTCGTTTTTTTTTTTTTATTTCCAGCATTTCCGCTCAGGGTTTTTAGGCCCATGTGAAAATTCTCAAAAACAGTTGGTTGGAAATGCACTTACTGTCATTTTTTAGAGTTTACTAATGTTGACTGTTATCTATTTCTGCATCTGCCTGCCGTCTGGGTTAGGTGCAGTTATTTGATACTTTGAGAAGATTTCTGATTACATAAGAAGATACTAACCAGTTCTACGATGTTATCAATGATGTAGTCCTCAGACAGTGAAAACAGAGCGGAAACCTTCATCCTTAGACCTAAAAAAACTAGAAGTAACTCACCATTATAATGCAGGTCAGAAGGTGCTGAAACTGAGTAATACAGCTGTCATAGACGAGGTCTTCATTTTCAGTTAAGTCCAATGCCATAGTTCTCACTTGGCTCCTTCACTTGTCATTTAGCTATGTGTATGTCCATTAATATTACATTGTGCAATAGATTACAGTGTCTACAGTTTAGTGTCAAACATCACCATTTGTCATACTCACTTGGGATTGGGAATGGGTCTATAAACAGAAGTAAATACAAAACATAGATTACTAGTGAACTGCATAATCCAGGAAATCAACAATAGAACAAAAAAAGGGTTGTACTCACCATATCCAACATTCACAATCACACATCGTAGCTCTGACTGATACGTGACTGAACTGTAACAATAAATCCATATTATTTCACAAATTCTTTTGAGATATAGAAATATATATTTTGAGATAGAAATATATTCTTTCACAGTCCTGCACATGAAATTGTCTCAAATAAGACATTAATCAATACAATATACACATTTCACCACATATTCTTATATACACATGTACACAGCTGTAACAGATATGAGGTATACTTCTTTACATGCAGTTCTCAACAAGGTATTATTTACTAAGGGATGCTATTGCAGATGGGACACAAAGCCCGCCTCCATTTTAAAGGAATAGTCTTATATTTTAGGAAATGTGCTTGAGAAAGTAAAGCAAACCAGTGGAGAGTCCAGAAATTCATTGCTGCCAGCCAAGAAACTGTCCTGCACATAAACCCCCTTTAAACCACAGTTTTTTTTTTTACACTTTGTTTTTTATACAATTAACACAAGATATGTATAACATGTTAATTAATGAGTCTTAAAGGTTCTGACAGATGGATTTTTTTAAACTATGGACATTTAAACATCTCTTGGCTGTAGCTTCATACCATTCACCTTAAAGAAATGAGAGTGGAATTGATGTTCTCATTAAACTCTTTCAAGAAAGTGAAGTAATGTTCACGGGAAAAGTGACTGACTTGAAAACGGCCTGGACAACAAAACAGACGGGGTGGCTTTCTCCAGTTTGGTTTTCAGATGGCGTCCAACTCAGGATGTACTGTCCAGCTCCCAGTGTAGTCTGGTTCATATTGTACGGCCCGCTGAACAGCAGATCTGAAATCCTTTAACAAATAGGAGAAGTAAAGGCTTCACATGTTGAACAAGCATTTACAAACCCGCCCCCTTTCCGTGACAAGATTAAATTCTACTGCTGGGGGGTTTTCCCTCACCCGACATCTGACTCATCTTTCTTTTTAACGGTGTTTCCTTCGTGGCAGCTGCTGGCTGATTTTGGTAAGTCACATGGGCAGCTGATTCTTTTTCTTTTTTTGTAGTTGCATTAAAGTTGTCAAACCAGTATTACCCTTTAAAACTCAAAGCCTGTTATATTGAAAAAAAAATATTGTGCAAAGTCTACTGATGCCTTCACAAAATCTAGTGATGTTTTTCATGCATACTGCTGTTTATGCTTAACCTACTTTGTGTATTTCCTAATAGCACTACACAGTTGGTTCGGTCACATTTGTTGCGCTCTTGTCAAACCTGTTACACAAGATTATTTCTGCACCTGAAAACCATGGTGAATGAAAATCATCTGTGTGACTGATGTCTTATTTTGAATAAGTTTTTCTTATCTAACTGGAGAAAGTTCTGCAGGACATAAGTAACCCATGTTTTTTTAAGATATTGTTTTATTTTTGACTTACATGGAGATATTTGCTGTTGCATTGATGCTGATTTCCAGGGTCTCATCAACAGGGGCGTACAGCTGAGCTTTGTTGTCTGGGGTTGGAGGCAGAAACTTGGGCAGATAGAGTCCCTCTGTGCAGGACGGCACCGCACGATCCACTGGACATTAGGAAAAGTAAAAATTTCAGCCACACTGAAGTTTTATGAGGATGGCAAAGTGGGTTGGTCCGTCCATCAATCTTATTTACTACATCCTTTCGTTTATGATAAAATTCCTAAAAACTAATGACATTTCCATCAGCTTTGTGTTTAGTGCCTGTTAGAAAATGTTAGCCTGCAAAGCTAATATGTGAAACACAGATACCTTCTAAACATCAACAAGTTAAACAAGAAAATTGTCATTGCTATGTCAATCATATATACAGTATATATATATAACTTCAGCACAGCTAAACAATGACACACTGACAAAACAAGGTCTCACCCCTTAAAACAAACTGGACAGGTAATTGGCTTATAGCATTGTTTGTAGTTATTGTCGTCTGCACTCCATCAGTTCGAGTCAGGGTGATATTCTGCGTGGGAAAGTCCTCCATCACCAGCTGTACAGCCCACGGACCTTCATTAATGCTATCGGTGGGGCTGAATGACAAAATACAAGACTGCTAGAGGACAAAAAGGGACAAGGGGTCAAAATAACTCCAGATATTGAAATACAAGACTGTACATTTTATTTGGAATAGATTTAGTACATAAGGTTATTTTAGGGGAAAAAACATACTGCTACTAATTTTCTTCTACATTCTGTTTTCCTTCAATCCCAGTCAATAAACATCATTATCAGGTTTCTTAAGTTCTCACTTTGATCGTTTTAGCCCACTGAGCCAAAACTAGAAAACTACACACACACACACACACATATATATATACACACACATATACACACACACACACATATATATATATATACATATATACACATATATACACATATATACATATATACACACACATATATACATATATATACACATATATACACATATATACATATATACACACATATAAACATATACATATATACACACATATATACATATATACACATATATACATATATATATATACACATATATACATATATGCATATATATACACACACATATATATATAGTGACTCACTGTTGAGAGGTTGAGAACAGATGGCGGTGTGCATTGGTCACACTCTGATAGTGTTGAGTTTGCGTATCTGCATTTAACTTGGTCTCCGTCAAGGTCAAACGTCAACAGGTTGAAGTCTCTAGGACAGTTTGAAGGAACTCTGGATGGGGGCAAAATAAAACACAGCGTTTTGAATGTTGATACTAGATCTGCAGATTCACTTCACTTCAACTGGCTGATGTCACTGATAGATGATCAGTTTTGCCATTAGCGTGTGAAGATAATGAGGTAAACATAACACTCAACATTTTCAGATGAAAACATCATGATCATGTTTTTTCAAACCCCTTTCATCTGACCGTGTTGTTTACAGCAAGTAATTAGACTGAAGGTGCTGATGATATATTGACTCGAAAATGTGACAAAAAGATAGAAACACAAACAGTGAGGAGGCTTACCTCACTAGTGCCAGTATGTTGGTCTGGGGTGATCTGTTGGCCTGGCTGGTGTCTGACCGGTTCCTTGGCTCCACCAGAGTCACAGCTTTCACTGATCCGATGCTATTTCTGATGAAATTTATCCAGGCACCACCGCTTAACCTTCAGTGGGAAAGTCATTTTTTACTGTGATGCTAAGGTCTTCTGTGTACAAGTATGTTGTAGGTGTGAACAGCTGACTTGCAAGATAATTACTCTGTAAAGTGTGCAGTGGTATAATTGCATTTACTCAAGTACTGCACTTAAGTACACATACGAAGTATTTGTACTTATTTGAGTCTTTTGGTTTCATGCCACTGTATACTTCTACTGCTCTACATCTCAGAGGTAGATATTGTACTTCTCACTCCATCACATTTTTCTGGCAGCTTTAAGTGACTAGTTAATAAAAAAGAATATTATATTTATGAAAAAGGACCTACCTAACAGTGTATACAAATACAGATGATCAGTTCATAGACAGAAAATGAATGTGAAACTATTTCGCTAAATGTTTAAGTTATTTTTCATATAAAAACATTTCATATTTGCCGAATCACAAATAAACTTGCTACTTTTCTTTTTTTAATTATTTTAATTAATTTACATTACAATTTGAGAAGCTCCACCTCAACAACAACAGTAAAATCCTGCTTCCACATTAAAGTAATAATAATTTAGCGATATAATATATAGGTATACCTGACACTCCCCTAAGCACATTTTACTGATTATACTTAGCCTACTTTTAGACTTGTATTTTTACAGTGTGACATACAGTAATACTACTTAAGTAACACGAGAATACTTCTTTCACTAATTTGTAAAATAAGATCTTGATTTTCTCACCCTTCAGTAAGTATTTGAAAATGACAGCGAAATGACACAATGTAATGTTTTGCATTGTCATGGTTCACTTACAACAGCTGAAAGGGAGCGTTGGGAGGAACCTGGAGAGTCACAAGTCCCTCATTCTGACACCACGTAAATATGTCGCTCTCCTTACTGACACTGTGTACCACTGCAGTCCCACAATTATTGCTGGAGCAGGTCAACACGGTAAAGACACTGCCACAGTGGATGTTCAAATTATAGTGAAGGTCCACCTGTAATTTTACAGTGAAAATGTGTTAAGGCATTAATGACAACATGATACAAAAAGGCAGTTTACTGGGGTACCAACTTGGGAGAAGATGCTATGGCAACCGGCAGCGGTTGTAAGCAGCAGCCGGTATAGCTCCTTCAAACTTCGCTATACTTTTGTTTTTCATCTGTTTTTTCTGGCTTTGTTGCTGAAACATGTGTTCAATAAATGCACTGTAGAATGTTCGGGGTGTAGGCCTATACATGTATTTATAGGCTATGTATATAAATAAGTAATGTTTTACTTTATACGTTATCATATTTTAATATACACTTAATTATATGTTGTGTGTGTAGCAAGAAGGAACTACAAATGTCGTTTAGTTATGCAGCCTTGTGCTGTAGCCTATAATACAAGAACCACATGGAAAGATGTTTTCCAAAAATGATAAATCCTTTAATGCAAAGTATATTTTAAAAATATATAGAAAAACCCTTTTGTTGCATTATTCTTAGGACTTAAGATACATATTTTACTGCATTTTCTACTGTATTGCCTATGTCCCAGAGTTCCTGTTATCACTTTTGTCACACTGCCAAATGTCGAAAGGTGAATAAATCAGATTAGAACAAAACTGAACGTACCGTCATGGATCCATCTGCATTAGTGGTTTTTGGGTAGTAAGTCATTACTGATCCATAATAATGAGAAGCCTGGGCGCTGCAGACCAGCAGCAGCAGCAGCAGCAGAGAGAGCGACATAATGCATGTGTTAGTCTCTCCACACAAAGACAGTTGAATACCAACACCAACACATCTACCTCCAAAGACAGCCTCTCCTTCTGTCTCTCTACCTTTATATATTTGCCTTTCTCCCACACGGAAGATTGTTTAAATTGTTGTTGCTGAATTCAAACAATCCACCAGGAAATGGTTTAGTATGAGGAAAGGTTTCTTGTTGCTGATGCAAGATAATGATTGATTAAGTACAGTGAATGCAGGTCCCTTAATCAATTGTCTATAGGGCAGAAATTACATTAATTTATAAACAGAAGATTTTATTTTATTTATTTATTTTTTTATATATATAGTTCAGAAATATTTGGGTTTTTTTTGTTTTTTTAAACCTGTCCTGCCCAGCAGCCTGGTATAGAGTTAGATGACCTGGATACCATATTGTGCCAGACAGATTTTACTTTAACAATAGAGTATTAATATACTCCTTTGTCTGTTTTATTATTTATTTAATTATGTATTGATTTGTCACCATGCCGGACAGAAGGGCAGACATGGAGATGGGGGGGCACAAACAGACAGCACCAGGGAAACAAGACCTGCAAGAGAAGGGGGATGGAAGGTGGGGACAACAGGGAAAAACCAATTGCAGAAAGCAACAAAACCTGCAATAGAACAGAGAGGGGGGCTTGGGGAGGAGAAAAACAAAAACAAACAAACAATAATAATAATAATAATTGTAAAAGACAACCAGCTGAACAGCAGCAATAAACCGCTGACATAGTAAGACTACATTTACATTTATCTGACGCTTTTATCCAAAGTGACTTACAATTGCTATACATGTCAGAGGTCGCACGCCTCTGGAGCAACTAGAGGTTGAGTGTCTTGCTTAGGGACACATGGTGCATGGGTCACATGGGGAGTTGAACCTGGGTCTCTCACACCAAAGGTCAGCATCATATCCATTGCGCCATCACCACCAACTAAGAGAAAAATTAAAACAACAAACAATATGCAACACAGCACAGCCACGAGGGCTGGAATTATAACAATTAATTTAAATAAGTAACTGAAAGAAAAGCATCAGGAATAATTCTACCAGGGACAACCTGAAGTTGTTTGTGTCTATGTGTGAGACTGTGTGTGTGTGTGTGCGCGCGCATAAACTAACACATTCTCATCTCAATGCGTCATCACTGACGCATTCAGACAGCGTGACAAAGCGTAACGATTTTACGCTAAAGGTACCCTTCAGCGTCCGTATGAAAGGCCCCCCGTTTCCTATGCTGCAGCAACACAAGGGAGGCTTAGCCGGTCGACATGCATACATTCAGTGACTTAGGTTTAATAACATTTCTGATGGTTGTGGTAAGGGTAGGGGCTTCGGGGGGCTGTCAACACCTTTATCGCGAACGTTAGGCTACCTTTAGCTTCAAATACCTATGCTTTGTCACTCTTTCTCAAATCGTTCGGAAAACGAGAGAGAACGAGCGGAAGAACACGACAGCGAAAGCCAGCGGAGAGAAACACCAGCAGCAAGTCCCAGCCCGGCAGCAAACGCGTCACCTAGGTCACCGTGCACCAGCCAAAAAAAGCCCGCCGTCCTCACAACCACCGGAAAAACTAAGGTCACCCGCGCCAGCAGACATCCCCCATGCCATATCCTGCATCTGGAGTAAAAAAAATTCTTTATCCTTACAGAACAACATAAAGAACAGTAATAATCAACATATGCTTAAATCACTCACTCAGTGATACAGTTTTAACAGATACACTGGCAGTCCAGGTGTGCCCACTGCTTGCACAGGATGCACTGCAGCCACATCTCCTTTGGGCGGCTGTATGAGAAGGTGACGACCAACCTCAATGAATGTGACAGAATGTGTCACATCAGGATTTTTTGCTTGTGACTATGTTGTAGAGAACAACAGCTCTCTTTTCATACTTTTTGGTTGTAATAAATGTTTTGTTAAAACCCACTTTGTGAAAGCCTGGGAGAGAAACACAAAGAGCTGGAAGTTTACACTTTGACAGACAAAACACTAAAAGTCCTCTGAACTCATTGTCAAGTCTCTAACTCCTGAAATAACCCTGTAGGTACCAACATTTTTAACGGCCACCCTCCAGGGAGCGAGATCTACTGAATCCAACCAACCCATGTGACAAACAACCCTGTTCTCCTCTATGTGTTTTGGTCCTGTAATTCTGTACTATTGAGCTAGTTGTCCTTGGAATTTGAGCCCCAACAATGAACTTTTTGATGTCTTGAAAGACTCAGCACCTGGGTGAACACCCGTGTGAAAACCATCATTGTCTTTGAAAGAAATTTGATGAGGAAGTGAGCCATTCCGTTGTTTGTGGCTGTAGACAAAATGTTAAACAATCCAGAAAATCCTGTTTCCATCATGTGTGATCTATGAGGTTATGACAGTTATCAAGCTGTCAAACTTTATTTTCTATCTCGATGATTGCATGGTAAAAAGTACAACATTCTTGTGATCTACCTAGAAAAGACTGGAGGCCGCGTGTCTGTCTGAACAAGAAAGAAGGAAGTGATGTGACAAAAAGCTAAAGTCCCTGTAAGACTGCCTCCCCATAGGACCCGGAAAATACAACAAGAGTATCAGGTAAACTACTCAGCTGTTGGGGCAGTAAAGGTTAGTGCGAGAAGAGCAGTCATACATACATCTTTAAACCCAGAACTTATAAAGTCTTTTATGTTCTGCCACATACATTCAGAAACAACAGATTTAAAAGAATATGATGCTGCAGGTGCATCTCAAAAAAATTTGAATATCGTGGAAAAAATCACTGTTAGCACCAGATGCAGAGATTAAAGCTCAGGAAACCTGCTCAGGTGTTTTGAGTTAATTAGCTGATAAGAGCTCTTCACAGGTCGACATTTATAAATTATTTTTTTCTAAAATTCTAATACATTTTGAGACACTGGATTTTTGATGTCCTTGTGCTGTAAGTCTCTCAGGGACCCAAACTTCCCTTTCCCAAGCCACATTAGCCAGCTTTGACTGGAGATTCCTGAGACGTTCTCAGGCCAGTGTGATTTAATCTCTCCACTTAATACTGAGTCTTCTCCCCCCAGCTGGACGTGCCGGAAACATCTCCCTAAGGTGCATCCTTACCAGATGCCCAAACCACATCAACTGGCTCCTTTCAACGCAAAGGAGCGGCGTCTCTACTTCGAGTTCCTTACGGGTGACTTTGGCATCTAACCCTATCTGTAAGGGAGACGCCAACCACCCTCCTGAGAAAATTCATTTTGGTCACTAAGCCATAATTATCAAGAATAAAACAAAAAAAAG
Source organism: Micropterus salmoides (assembly GCF_014851395.1). NCBI lineage: Eukaryota > Metazoa > Chordata > Actinopteri > Centrarchiformes > Centrarchidae > Micropterus > Micropterus salmoides. Next base: position 32,916,439 of record NW_024041150.1, read on the forward strand.
GCTTGACAGATTTCATTTTATTAATTAACCTAGAATATATAATATATATACACTTATTGAATTAAATTACAGAAGAATATTCTAATTTTCTGAGATGCACTATGCTAGACATACTGTACGTAAGACTCAGTGATCCAGCAGGGACTGGACATGAGGCTTGGGCTTTTGAAGGGAGGCTGGTTGGGCTACGTGACAGTCAGTTGTGTCAAAACTGACTGCAGTCAGGTGAGGAACAGGCAACAAAGCAGGAAGCCCGCAGCCACCAACTGAGAGAGACACAGACAGATAAGAAACACAGACAGAAAAAAAAACAAAATACACCAAGCACACCACATTCACATCAAGGTAAAAAAAAAAGTAACAAAAAACACACTCACTCCCACACCAGCTGTCACTTTCAGGAGTCACGGCACAGATAATAAAAATTAAATTTAATATTTAAGCCAAGTGTTTATGTGTGTGTTGGTGTGTGAGTTTTCACATTGTTTTTGGCAGCAGTTCCTCCATCCTGTTCGTGATAGAGGTTAAAGGTGCCATAGAATGGAAAACTTCGGTATTTTATTTCAAGACTACAGCTTTGGGAATATCAATAAATTGCCTTTGCATTGTCTGATTTATTTGTTAACATCCTAACTTTGATTGGATGTAAAACTGCTTCAAATGCAACCAATAATCCTAATTAAAAATGTGTTGTTACCTTTAACGACTGTCACCCCTCCTCGCCCCCCTTTCACGTTCACTCCACCTTAAGTCGGATTTTCCGACTCAGAGAGTGGCTAACCTGGCTAGTTTTAAACAATGGCTGGCTGAGCGAGGTTTTCTGACTTGTTTCTGGAACCTGGTCAACTCGGGTGTGACGTCATTCCCAGTTCTGACCTCCGACCTCTGAGGAAAGTAGAACGCAGCATAAATAGTCAACAAGGTCCAGCTGCGGACTGTAGCACTGCTCACGCCGCGCCCCTCGCGGTACAGTCTGTAGCCTAATGATTCAAGCATATCCAACATATGCAGCCTGCAGACAGAAGTTGACGGAAGTTGAACTTCCAAATATGGTTTGTCCCAGACAAAACGTGATGACGTTCATCTCGGCTTACGTACATGATAGATCCTAATGCAAACCGTTTTATTCTTTAGAAGCCAACAACAGAACTTTAAATACACTTCTGAGAAGTTTTTAGGCGAGAAATCAACTGTGTAGATTTCGAAGATCGTTAGTTTTACGAAAATTGGCAGCGAATCGAAAATGTGTTCAAAGGTTTTCGGAGTTGAGAAGCTCCGCAAGTGCCGACGGGTGTTATATAGCTGCAGTAATGTTACTGGAGGCTGCACGGCAACACAATGGAGGTTAACCCTATCTGCTAGCGCCGCTGTAGGGTTAACCGGTTGACATGCATATAATCAATAACTTTAGGCACATTCCCGGGTTAGGGTAAGAGGAATATACTTCGAGGGGCTGTCAGGAATAGCTAGCTAGCTCCGGTTAACTCCCCCAGGCCCAGTCACACAGACCACTGCAGCCAACACACCAGACGTGTCCAGCAACAGCTGATAATGTTCGTACCGCTGTTATTCTGTCAATAAATTCTCAGTAATGTTGTTAAGTTTTAACCTAAATCGAGACACATCTGGCTCGTGATGTAACATTACAGAATATTCTTGGTTTGTGAAACTTAAAATCACTTTGGAAGAAATAAAATATACAACAGTGATATGAATTGAAACATTCATACTAGTATTTGCAGTAATTATAGTATAAATATACTATATACTAACTAAATTTTAACACATAACGTACACTGATTACTACGTTGACACTTGACACCTCTTTTTTTAAGGCTCTTTTTTTTATTTAACAACTATGCTTGGGCCAAGCGGTTGTTTCCACATATACAGTCTATGTTCCACACCAGTGGAAGCTGGATATTAAAGGCAAGCTGTATCAACAGTTAACAGTCCCGTTGCATGGCACAAATAGAAAACCAAAGACAATAACACGACCAGCAAGACTGGTACATCTGTTTATTGAGCATGTCCACAAATGTTACATGTAAAATTAATAAAAAATAATAAAATACCACAATACAATAAAATAAGATTTAAAAGAAAACACAGAACAATAAAAAATATAGGTAAGGATCTTAATAAAAATATAAAACTAAAGATTATATGCTTATTTAGGTAACATTAAAAAATGTATTTATTTATTTATTTTATTTTATTTTTTACTTATTTGTCCATTAAAATCGTAGATTCAAATCCCGCCTTATAGTCTGATGAATTTTGACCTACACCGAGACCCGCGCTCACGCCACGACCCCTATAAATAGTTGATTTCCCCTACCAGTCACTCTGAACCTTTTTATATACAGTCTATGCTCAGAACTGATGAAGGGCAAAAGGCAGGGTACATCCAGTCAGGTCACCAGTCTGCACTGTAACAAATTGCTGCAGTTTCTACAGTAACAATTTCAGAAACTTGTTTTGTCATTTTACAGAGGTTAACTGTAAAACTGTAAAAACGAACAAAAAAAAGTTTATTATGGGTCCAAAATAATTACAGTTGTTGACAGCATTTTTCCACAGTAACATATTGTAAAATTGCAGGCAAACTGCGTTTTAACTGTAGATATTACAGTTAAATGCTGTTGATATTGGATTACGTTGCAAAAGGTGGTTTGAAAGAGGAGCTGCTGCGCCTGCTGGAGTTGTTCACAGCCATTCTGGTCAATGCTTGTGCTCACACCAAAAGTGTCTCTCAGCTTAGCTCAGGAGAGAATATGCAGCCAGTGTATTTTTCACGAAAACTGTGTGCGAGTTCAATGTCAAAACGTTTTGCACCGGTTTGCAACGTTTTCAGATTGAACGGCATGTTTCCTCGAAACGTTGCGCGACGCTCTGCAACAGGCTTCCAGATATGTTTGCTCCCGTTTGGTGGGTGTGTCTCAGGTGTTACCCAATCAGCTGCGTAAACTTTGTAAACACAACGGTGTTAAAAAGGCAGGATAATGCAGTGCGCTTGCTTACACAGCAGGGTGTTCAGGGGACCACCGTTTCTGTTGGAAAAAACGTTTTGATATGTTTTGTCTGCGCTGAACCAGGAGTGAAGGGACTGTTTTGGCTGCACTTTAGTCTTTCATGTAGAAGCTTAGAGAAACTACTTTACTTTTGTAAAAAACACACTTTAGTTATAAAGCATCTTCACTTTAATCACCCTTGGGCTTAAAGTACATTTACTTTGATTTGATGCACACACATTAAGACTGAGCATGATGTTCTATTTACAAATAAAGTTTGATGAATGCATGTATTGTGTTATTGAGGAGAGAGTGCTGGGGAAATAGGGTTGGGTGTGCTTGTGTAGGCTAACTATGGCAGGGGGTTATTGCATGGGATGGGGAACACAAACAGTCCAAGATTTCGAAATTGGACCACGAACCAATCAGTGATTAGTCAATGAAGCAGTTGCTGCTTCGAACGTCACATGTCACGTGATCACGCTTCAGCGTTGCACTGCCATCACTACAAGGAGCTGACATTGTTGAGAAACTGTGTTGAATTTAAAAAATGTTGTGTTACAGCTCTGATTCCAATTTAATTGTAAAATGTGAAGATAAGCTAATACAATGTTTATTAGGTAAAAAACAAATACTAACTGTAAAAGAAATTCTACAGCAACATATTGTATTGTAACGACTTAACAGCTACTTACTGGCAACTGTAGTTGTCAAGTAATTTATGTAATTTGAACAGAATACAAGATAATGTTGTAAATTAGATTACTATTTATTGTTGTTTTATTGTAAACACCTTATTGGCAAATATTTGCCAGGTATTTACTGTAAATTCTACAGTCAGTTTGTTACAGCGATCACAGGGCTACTTAAAGTACATATTGCTAGAAAAATAGTTGGGTTTCTATAAATAACATTCACAGAGCAAGGTCTAGACCTCGTCTTTTATGAAAAGTGCTATGAGTGCTGTTGTTGTGATTTGGGGTATATAAATAAAACTGAATTGAATTGGAAAATACTTTTACTCAAGTAGAATTTTGAACTTTTACTTCTAACAGATTATTTTCACAGTGTGAAATTGTTACTTTAACTTTAAGTAAAGGTTTTGATTACTTCTTTTAACCACTGACAGATACATAGGAAGCTGTAAATTTACCCAAACCTAGGTACCCCGCTTGAAAAGGTTTACGGCCCCCAGTAAAGGATGCTTTAAAGCCTATTAGTATTTGAACCATAGACTGTATATAAAAATCGGCCCTGACAGTCAAACTGCGCTTTTGAACCCACCCATCGCAGCCGAGCTCTCTCATTGGTCGAGCGCGCTGTCCATCACAGCAGTGACTCAGATCACAGTCATGTGACAGATGTTTTTGTTACTTCGCTTCCGCCTTCAGTGTTCTCGCTGTGTCATGTGGATGTCAACGACCCAACCTGACAGGCGTTGGGCTTGAAGTCTCCTCCGCGACTTAACTTATCCAGAAATCTCTGTCGGGGGTCTAAGGGGCCAAAGACCGGTGTCCGGTGGGAGCCAATGGCGGACGGGGAACGGTCACCGCTGCTGTCCGAGCAGCACGACGGGACCAACGGCTTCTCTCCCGGTGTCAGCTCGCATGGATATCCGTCAAAACCGCACAGTATGTCCGCTGTTTCGTTTGCCACGCTAGCCACAGCGATACAGCCATATTTATAGGCTTCTGGGACAGCAAAATGTACTATTTTAGTTTGTATTTAGGCTGAGGAGTGTCGTCAACATGTCAGTGGTCCCAAATATACACACTATAATAACAGTAATGTCAAACTGAAGTTTGGTAAATAGAATTGGCTGTTTGTAGGAAAAGACGTGGTGACAGCGGGGGAACTTGGCTGACTTATGTTTATCCTGAATAACAAGCAGGGAAACAGATCCTCCGTGTTAATTGTACTAACAGCTCCTCTCCCACAGGGGGGATGTGTACAGAAAGAGAAATATTAACTATGTAATAAAACCAAAACCTGACAAACAAATAGGGACACTAAAGACAGAGTCACACATATTCATGGGTTTGGCAGTCCTCTCTGTCAAAAATGAACTGTAACCAGATAGATTTTGTGCAATTATTACAAAGAACAAGAGGTAAAGGCATATATGACCCTGTTTGCATCATGGATACAAGGTCAAAGGTCAGCCAGGCTCTCATTTAGATGTAAACAGTTTTTTAGGACATCTGTTATTTATCTTACTTGATTAAGCGACTGGTTCATCTACAGAACATGAGCTTGACAACATTTGTAATAATCTTTTTAATTAATTTATCAAGTAAAAGCGCCACATGTCCACTTCTCAAATGTGAGGATTATCTGCTTTTCTTATATCATTGTAAATTAATTATTTTGGGCCGGATAGACGGACAAATTAAGCAATTTTTAGACAGCACATTGAGCTCTGAAAACATGTAAAGTGTTTTTGTTCAGTATTTACTGACGTTTTGTAGACTAAAAGATGAGTCAAAACATCAACAGAAGAATCAATAATGAAAATAATCAGTCCTAATTCAGTTTGAAGGACTCAAGTATTCTACAGTTGTATCCAGACTTGCCGACGACTATATGTCTTACTCCGTATTTGATCTTGTTTGTCTCTGCTTTACATCTTCCCTCTTTTTTTCTGTCTTCCTTGATAACATTTGGCCTTTGGAAGTCTCACTCACTGATAAAGCCTTGTTAACTGATAAAATTGTTGTTTGTACTAAGCAATACATGCTCACTGTAAGAAGATAGTTTCATAGTTAATGTTTAAAGAGGAAATTGATGTTACACAGGTTATCAGCTGTAACGTGTCCTCCAGTGATGTTACAGCAGGGATGCTCTTAACTCTCTCTAAAGTCAACTAACGTTTTCACAATGACAGTGCTAACATGCTAATGTTGAGGCTATGTTTACCATGTTCACAATCTTAGTGTGCCATGTTAGCATGCTAACATTTATTAGATAGCAGTAAAGCAGAGCTGAGGCTGATGGGAATGTCTTCAGTTTTGCAGATGTTTGATCATAAACCCAAGTACTGGACAAATTATAATTTCGACCTGATGAGGCCGCTAGATGAAAAGTCGGGACCACTAAAGTTATTACACTTCATCAGCATCAGAAGGAGCTTTATTGCCAAGTAGTGTTCACCACATACGAGGAATTTGTTTTGGTGATAAGGTGCTACACGCAGACAAACATACAGTTGACATAAATAAATGTAGAAATATATAAATATGGAATAGACAATGCAAGTGATATAAGAATATTAAAGACAATAGAGAAAAGGAAGTAAATCTTCTGCTGGGCCTTCTGGGTGATGGAGGTGATGTTCAGCTCCCACTTGAGGTCCTGGGAGATGATGGTACCCAGGAAGAGGAAGTAGTCCACTTTGGCGACGCGGTAGTCACACAGGATGATGGGGGAGGGTGGGGCTGTGCTCTTTCTGAAGTCCACTGTCTTCAGAGCGTTGCGCTCTAGACTGTTGTGGCTGCACCAGGTCACCAGATGGTCGATCTCCCACTTGTAGGCGGACTCATCCCCACCTGAGATGAGTCCTTGACAGACTGGTGACTGGAGGTGCAGATGTTGGTATAAAGGGAGAAGAGCAGAGGGGAAAGAACGCAGCCTTGAGGGGAACCGGTGCTGATGAGGACCATGAATGTTATTTCATAGGAATCTATCAGTCTTTTTTGAAATATTTCAATGTGGAACAAAGTGGTGGACCTGCATTGACATCCACACAGCCTAGCATAGCTTTTTTTTAAAAGGGGGGGAACATACATTATTTTTATTTATATCAAGTTTGGAATTGAAAAAGTATTGTTTTGATATTGGTACTGAAACTCTGGAATCGTTTTGACAATGATCTGTTACTAAACAGTTTTTCCTCCTGGTTGTCTCTGTCTCCAGGTTTGGCGCCGTTCTCCAGCTCGGTGGTAACAGGTGATCCTCCACCCCCCTATTCCCCACAGGGCAGCCCAGACAGCAGCAGCGCTCCGGTCATCAGCTGCCGGGTCTGTCAGAGCACCATATCTGTGGAGGGAAAGACGCACCAGCATGTGGTGAAGTGCAGCATCTGCAACGAAGCTACGGTGAGTGCAGCGGACGAGTCTTCTTCAGTGTCGCATCACAGGACATTAGACTTGGATTTTGCCTTTAACCCGTGAAAACAACCTCTATTTTTGCTCACAGCTCTCTCACAGTGTTGCCTAAGCAAAAAGTGGTGGAACCAAACATTTTGTCCCACATCAACCTTTTTTCCCACTTTGTGTTACAGTACATTGTGTAGCGAAAAACAAGATGCAGTACCTTCAAAATGAACAATACAGAGAAAAAAACTTTCCTGTTAGTCTTACCTATGCACCATTTTTTACGATTGTTCTGTTTGAAGACCATTGAAACACTTTGTGTGTGTTGACTTCTGTACATTTGGGTCATATTGTAGTGTTATAATTATTAGTACTGTATAGGGCAGATCACTTAATCAAAATCTTTTGAAATCTCAATAAGGCCTACTGCTATTTTCAACATATTTGTTTCGTACGGATCCTTGCAAAAATCACCCCATAATCATTTAGATATGCTTTTCAATGAAAAATCTGACTAATCATATAAAAAGTATCATAGTACCTCCAATAATCATATTGCAAATGCAGTATCAGTCAAAATAATCACAATTAGATTTTTTTATTTTATTTTTTATCGTACTGTATGTCTGAATCAAAAGACTTAGTACATTAAAAAAATTTAGATCTGTTAGCTTTTTACCTTGTTAGATATGTTTTCACCAATCTGAAAGCATCTGAAGGTTGAGAACTACTGCGGTCAGAACCCATAAAATATCAGACTTTTGAGTGTCATGTTTCAGCAGCCAGACATTGACAGTGTCTCCAATTTCCTTTCCCAGGAAGTGGGACAGGCAATTTTGCAGATGAGATCAAAATAGAACCACTGACAACTATTTAGAACGCAAAATTAGTAAAACCTAGACACTGAAGCTGAAAAAGTTTTAGGTTTCTTATTGTCCTCTCCTTTGTGTCCCTCTCTCTGCAGCCGATAAAGAACGCTCCTGTTGGAAAAAAGTATGTCCGCTGTCCATGTAACTGTCTTCTGATCTGCAAAGTCACGTCGCAGAAAATCGCCTGTCCAAGACCGTACTGGTGAGACGGAGAAACAGTGTGGGATTATTTTTCACCCATCTCAGCTTTGGCTTGTTTTCACACCATCTGTGCAGAAGACGCCATTCATCCGTCATCCATTCAGCAAAATACAGTCATGGATGAGATGGTGTTGTTGTTGTTTTGAAATCATTCTGTTTGTACAGCTGGTTCAAGAGATTGTTTTAATATTACATAATATTACTTTATTTTCTGGTGCAGCTCAAGTAATAAAGGTTTTTGCAAAAATCTGCCTAAATCTCAGTGGAGTAACAACAAAGGAGAGCATTAACATTAGTTAAGAGTACAGCTTCTCCCCATACGACCAAATGACAATCATGTGTAAATTGTGGATGCTGGTTTTAAAATTTTAATTTTGTAATTAAATAGTGTTTGCAAAGCAGATCCAAAAGAGCAGAGAGTCAGCTGGACTGTATCTCGTCTCTCCTGCTATAAATCATCACAGACAAGGGTTACTCTCGAACACTAGATGTGATGGGTTACAACACTCTTACAGGAATATTACTGTAATTTTGACGTTCGTTTCTACAAAACATGTTAATATATTTTTTATATTTAAATCTGCATTTACAAATATCCAATGTGTTTACTAGCTAGTTGCTAACATTGTTTTTTGGTGCTGTTTGGACAGTGGGTTTATGTATTTATTTATTTACAACACAATCTAAAATTTATGAACTTAAAAAAGTACTTTGGATTGATCCCCAAATCAATTGACTTTCCTCACACTTCTCGTGTATCTTATACAGTTCACGTGGGATTGGTCAGGGTTGCCTTCAGTGATTTTGAGTTTACGTGCAAGCCCCACCAGCTTTTAGATATTTAAAATCATCTCCCTTTCTTAATGTTTTTTTCCTGCCAGTAAACGGGTCATCAACCTGGGACCAGTTCACATCAGCAGTGACAGTCCTGAACCGCAGCATCAGCCTGTCGGCATCAGGATCATCTGTGGGCACTGCTCTAATACATTCCTGGTAGGACACACTCACACACACACACGGTGCAGGTTTCACTTCTGTATTATTTGATTTTTAGCCACATGTCTAAATCTGTTACAGGGTTATTTGCTGATGTATCTTTGTGCGATTCTTGAGATTCAGATACACTCAGACTGACGTTTCACTTCCTCTTCCAGTGGACTGAGTTTTCAGACCGGACCTTGGCCCGATGTCCACACTGCCGAAAAGTGTAAGTACCTCAACAATTCTGTGTGTGTGAGACTTAAAGATAGGCGAACCTTTTCCACCTTGTCTTGTGACTAAACCATCCTACAAATATTTTGTTGTCACTATTACATATTTTTCTGGCTTCCATTTCCAGCTCTTCTATTGGTCGAAGGTACCCCAGGAGGAGGAGCCTGCTGTGTTTCCTGCTGTTCGTGGTCCTCGCTGCCTCCACTGCAGGACTTATGGTTTGTTTCTGTGTGTGTGTGTGTGAGGACATTTGAGTAATGACAGTTTTAGACTTGTAAAATGTTGGTAGCACAAACTGAAATCTTGATTTTGTGTGGATAAAAATGTGGTTGTTCACATGTGATAGACTGTATCAGAAATATGTTTAACAATGTGCAGTAAAGTTTGTGTCAACGGGACATTTTTATTTATATAGCCCAATATCAAAAATCACAAATTTGCCTCAAGGAGCTTTAAAATCTGTACAGAATACGACACCCTCTGCCCTTAGATCCTTGGTTCCTATAAGAGAAAACTCCCCCAACAACACCTGTAACAGGGGAAAAATAAGTCTTTAGTCCAACTATTCTTTAGATGTACAGGTTAACTTTAGATTAACCTTTTTGTCTTGTGACTCCTCAAAATGGAGCAGTGTCTACTTGTGACCCACCTCCCAGCTTACAACCTTGGTGTTAATGTGAGATTTGGGAAGTTCAAGAGAAGGGATTGGTGCAGAAACCTGGTATTTTACGGCGCCGGGGGCAAAATGATTAAAGGCTATAATGTATTGATCTGACACACACAGAGAAGCTGCTCTCATTGACAATGATGGCGAGAACTAAACGCTCAAAAGTCTGGTTACACTTCACTGGAGTCTATGCTGACGATGCTCAATGCCGCAAACGCAACAAGTCTCAAGAAAAGGCAGCTTTATTAATCAATCAAATTAAAATTTGTACCATTTGTTATTATTATACATGCATTAACATAGAGAGATGTCAGAGCGAGATGGCCGCCATGTAGTCGCCGCCTGAACAGTTAGGGGATCAGGGCCTTGCTCACAGGCACCTTCGGCAGTGCCAAGGAGGTGAACTGGCATCTCAAACCCTCCAGTTCCCAAGCCAAGCCACCATGGAGCCATCCGGCCGACCGTCTTTTGCACATAAGGGCGGAAACAAGAGCAATCTTTCAAAACATCTAGCGAAAGTGCATCGCTTTCAGGGGAAGAGATGCACCGCGTTAGACTGCCTTGCTCGTAGTTCATCTCTCGTTGCCCCATCCATGTTATGTATGCTGGAAGCCTACAGCCCATTTGGAGTTGATTGAAAATAACCAATAGCTAAATATGGGTGCGTTCATAACAAAAAGTACGAACAAGAGTACCGTTAAAGTACCGAATTGATAAGCAGTAGCGTTAAGAGTAGTAGTACCATTAATGATACCCTATTATTTAAAAATAGATAGATATTTTTCTTAATTTTTTAATCCTTCTGCAGCCCCTCAGATTTCTCTTCAGGTTGGGTGCCGCTGCTTGAAAACCCTTTTGCATGTCTGTCTCTTTGTGTTCAGGTCGGGACGTGGACTCCCGCCCAGACCTCTAAAGGGATCTACGTTTCGTGGGTGCTGCTGATCCTGCTCGTTCTGTTCACCATGGCAAGAGCCATCCACTGGTGGTGTCTGAAAATCAGCGACCCCATATCCAACATCACGTAGAGAGAGAGAGAGAAGGAGAGATTTCTAAAATCATGTCTTCTTCGGCATCACAAACTGGGGATGGTTGTTACACGTGTGCAAAGAAGTTTGGTAAGATAAAGGGAGAACAAAAAAGGGTAGTTCGAGATGAAGGCGGACAGATATATAGGCGGGACTAAAGAGAGCAATACAAAAATGTATTTCAAATCATTTGTTTTTGACCCAGTAGTTTATTTTAAGGCCTGATGGAGCTTTTTGTGGAGCAATTAAAGTGGCCAGCAGCTGTTCAAAACAAAAAAAAATGTTGGTTCCCCAAAATCACAAAGAATCAGAGGAATAAAAAATAATTAAAGTAATAAGATTCGGGTAAACACAGTTTATCAGTTGAGCAGTGATTGCATGGATAGATTGAGGTGTTAATGCAGAGAAGATGGGTGTTTTAGTCAGACTTTAAGTTATATAATTATACTGAATGGGGGTAAAAACAATTATTAATCTTCAAATCAATCAAACTGCTCACATGGAGGGAAGAAACGAGAGCTGCTTATTTTTGTTATTTTTTAAATTAAATTCCAATCTTTTACTTAACTTAACATTCTCATTCTCCTCAAGTTCCCCACCACTGAATCCCACGTTACTGCTTCCAACGTAATAAGTAACTAGAAAATAAAATGAAAGATGCTCCTTTTTTAAAGGAATATTTTGACATATTAGGAAATGGTCATATTCGCTTGCAGGGAGTTAGATTTAAAGCCCCCCCTCCAGTGTATTTTGACATTTCTGTGATATTTCATATTTTTCTGAGTCGTTTCCTTACAATGTTGATTACCCACATAGTTCGCAAAATACAAATGGCCAAAGCAACAGTGTTTGCTTTCTGCTTAGCATCAATGAGCAGTGTTTGGTAAATCCACAATATATTTATCATGTAAATGTCTTACCAACAACAAAGACTGAAAACATGTGTACTGGAACAAAATAACCCCATGTGCTCATATCATTTAAATACATTTT